>NC_041389.1:699994907-700000880 GCF_002162155.2 Triticum dicoccoides | reverse complement strand
CCCCCGGTACTCCGGAAAAATCCCGATTTCACCCGAAACAATTCTGATATCCAAATATAGGCTTCCAATATATCAATCTTTATGTCTCGACCATTTCGAGACTCCTCGTCATGTCCGTGATCACATCCGGGACTCGAACAACCTTCGGTACATCAAAACTTATAAACTCATAATAAAACTGTCATCGTAACGTTAAGCGTGCGGACCCTACGGGTTCGAGAACTATGTAGACATGACCTAGAACTATTTCCGGTCAATAACCAATAGCGGAACCTGGATGCTCATATTGACTCCTACATATTCTACGAAGATCTTTATCGGTCAAACCGCATAACAACATACGTGTTTCCCTTTGTCATCGGTATGTTACTTGCCCGAGATTCAATCGTCGGTATCCAAAACCTAGTTCAATCTCGTTACCGGCAAGTCTCTTTACTCGTTGCGTAATGCATCATTCCGTAACCAACTCATTGGTCACATTGCTTGCAAGGCTTATAGTGATGTGCATTACCGAGAGGGCCCAGAGATACCTTTCCGACAATCGGAGTGACAAAACCTAATCTTGAAATACGCTAACTCAACATCTATCTTTGGAGACACCTGTAGAGCTCCTTTATAATCACCCAGTTACGTTGTGACGTTTGGTAGCACACAAAGTGTTCCTCCGGTAAACGGGAGTTGCATAATCTCATAGTTGTAGGAACTTTGTATAAGTCATGAAGAAAGCAATAGCAACATACTAAACGATCAAGTGCTAGGCTAACTGAATGGGTCAAGTCAATCACATCATTCTTCTAATGATGTCATCTCTTTAATCAAATGACAACACATGTCTATGGTTAGGAAACATAACCATCTTTGATTAATGAGCTAGTCAAGTAGAGGCATACTAGTGACATTAAGTTTGTCTATGTATTCACACATGTATCATGTTTCCGGTTAATACAATTCTAGCATGAATAATAAACATTTATCATGATTTGAGGAAATAAATAATAACTTTATTATTGCCTCTAGGGCATATTTCCTTCACTGTGATACTTGTTGTTGTCCTTGGATGGTCACTCTTGTTGAGTGATAACCAGGGCAGCTCCATTGTATGAAGAGATTGATCTGGTGATAAGAGATGATGGGGGTAGGTTATATGATCGAGGAAAGGTGAATCTGAGCCCGCAATGCAATGAACCCTGAAACCAGAAACATGAGACGGATCGCAACCTGAGCGTTCTCAGCGATTAGAGCATTCTGGCCGTCCGATCGAAAGTCCCTCGCGATACCGGCCGTCCGATCTCGTGCCTGATCGCCGTGAGCCATCCGATTTTGACCCCGATCGACCTGGGCCGTCGGATAAAATTCCAATGGCAACAAATTCTAAATATCGTGCCCCCACCAGGGCATTTCGGTCATTTTGCTTAGGAGGGGGTATAAAGGGGGCCGCTGCCATGGGAGACCTAGCCGCCGCCTCCTCTCTCACTCGCTCCTGCAGCTGCCTCCCTCCCTCCTACGTAGGTGGCTCCCACCAACCACGACGGCGGCGGCAACGGCCATGGAGGAGGGCGGCATATCAGCGGCGCCGGTGATGGCGTGTGTGGCGGATATGCAATGATCCCTGAACCATTTTTATTTGTATTTAAAGGTGTTGCTTATTTATGCTCAAGTGGTGTTCGTGCTAGGGCGATGATGATTACCTTGGCTGGAATTAGTGTGCCTTTCAGCAATCGAGGCACCTGTGGGTATCAAGTTGGATCCTCCCTCTTGTCTCTAGAATCCTTTTTGGTCATGTGATAATTGTTGTTGTCCTTGGATGGTCATTCTTGTTGAGTGATAACCAGGGCAGCTCTACTTTATAAACAGACTGATCTGGTGATAAGAGATGATGGGGGTTGGTTATATGATCGAGGAAAGGAGAATCTGAGCCCACTATGCATTAAAACTGTAGCTACCTCCCCTAATGTGTGTAGTATTGAAGGCAAAAGAGAACTTTTCATGTCTTGCTACTTTTAAATTCCAAAAAGGTTCATTCTTCCTTTGTTGGTTACTTAACCATGATTTTTTTTTGCTTTGGTTCTGGTTGAGATACTAAAGATTGTTTATATATGAAAATTATAGACACTTGTAGTTTTGTATGCCTCAACTATAGCTTAGGATCCAGTGTTGTAATGTTATGCCTAATTAAAAATAATTCTAATCAATAATAGTGGTTCTTTCCTTTTGATTTGAACAGAGAGAGGGCCACTGATTCTTGATCTTAAGATGACCCCATTTTTTTATGTTCCCTTTTAAAGATTCTTGCTTGCATTTTGGGTTGGTTTTCTGCTCTCTATGTTTCCTTTTAGCGTTTGTTTCCTCTGTTGCTGCATTCCCTTTTTTGCATACTACATGCTCTTTTTGTATCTCATTCTGCATGTGACATAACTAACTAATATACATCTTCGATCAGTATTCACATTGAGATGAAAGGTTATATCTGATATCATCTAGCTCAAGTAGGAACTTTCTGCTCCAATGTTTGCTATGAAAGGTTATAACTACTACATCTTCGAGCAGGATTCACATTTCCTTGTCTGGTATATTTCAGTCCCTTGTGAAATGAATCGTTTATGTGTATGAAAGTTTTAGAATATCAGAAAAATGTTTAGTTTTAGTGTCCAGTTCACTGCCAATTCTCTTACTGCTTTTGTCGTGACCATGCAAATCAATTATCATGTGGATTGACTATGCCTTGCTTACCTTGCATTGGTTTATTTTGCTATTTGTGGCCTATAGTAAACTCATCTATCATGGATGGTTACTTTGATTTTTTAGATGTAAACAGTTTCTCAAACCTTCCTACTAACTTGACCATTATCTGCTAATTACAACATTTGGACCGGCACCCTCGCACCAAGGCGCCCAGCAGGCTCGCCGCAAGTACAGCTACGCCGCCGCCTCCCTGGGGGGCTGCAAGGTGAAGTGGACGGCCGAGGAGAAGCCACACGGTGGGGCTGGGCTCTCAAGTGGGAGGCGGAGCTCGCCTCCCCCAACGACGACCGCTTCGATTGCAAGTGGAAGTGGGAGCCCAAGTCCAAGCCCGGTGCCGCCGGCAAGGCCAAGACCAAGCTCGAGGAAGCCAGCGAGGATGACAAGAATAAGCCGGAGAGGAAGTGCACATAGATCGAGGAGGTCCTCGCCGGCTACGATGCCATATTCAAGGTACACTACTAGGGAAAAGCCTAGCAGTAGCGCGGGTTTTCGGTGTATTAGTAGCGTGGGCACCCGCGCTACTAATACGGCGCCACAGCTAACTTGTAGCAGTAGCGCGTGTATAACCCTCGCTACTGCTACTTCTGATAGTAGTAGCGTGGTTGACGCCCGCGCTACTTCTACTTAGCTGTAGCGCGGGTCAAGGCCCCGCGCTACTACTAACTAATTGGGAACTAAAAAAATAAATTCCATCCATTGTTGCTGCTGTTGGGCGTCATCGTCCTCTCCAACCATGGTTGTTGCTGGTCCTGGAGGGGATGAAGTTGTCCATGGTGATGGTGGCTCCCAATCCAACTCCTTGTCGTCCTCCCCCACATCCTCCTCCTTGTCGTGCTCCCCCACATCGGAATCTGTAGAGCCCGTCAAACACGCAAGCCAGTCAGCGACCCTGGCGCCGAAACAGAGGACGCGATGCATGCATCACGTGGTGGGAGATGAGTCTACGGCGCGCGTCGCTGGAAGCAGAGCTCTCACCGCCACCATCCTTGGCCAGCTCCATGGAGCACCGTTGGCCGCCATCCATGCCGGACCCGGCGGCCCCGGCGGCGGCAGCCTCCTCCTCCTGGACATCGCCGTTGTCTGCGTTGGGAGACGCCGAGGGAGAGGAGGTCACCGAATTTGGGGATGAGTGGGAGGAGAAGGGTAATGGGAGAGAGGGGGAGAGTGAGGGAGAGAGGAGGGATTCGGCCGAGGATATGGGGACTTCACCTACCTCGTACTTAGTAGTAGCGAGGGGTATAAAACCGCGCTACTACTATCAACTTAGTAGTAGCGCGGGTTTATACCCCTCGCTACTACTATGGCATGTCCCGAGGGGCACGGTGGAGACCGCTTATTAGTAGCGAGGGTTAAAAACCCGCGCTACTACTATCAACTTAGTAGTAGCGAGGGGTAAAAACACGCACTACTAGTAAGTAGCAGTAGCGAGGGTTATAAATCCTCGCTACTAGTAAGCGTCTGCCTATAAGCTTTTCCCTAGTAGTGGTACTCAGTACAAAAGATGAACTTTTTGTGGGGGTTTCCAGTATATTTCCGACAGGTTATAGTAGTTTAAGATTGTAGTGGAATTTCAGTAGAATGCTAAGTCAACTTACTTCAAGTTTTTATGCTGCCAAGTTAATTTACTCCATTCTTAAATGAATGCTGCCAAGTTCCACAGATGCATGACTAGATTTAAGAGAAAGACTGTAATAGCTTAAAATGGAACTTCATTGTTTTGGAATTTCCAGTAGCTTAAAGATTGCAGTGGATTTTGACTTGGTGCTGTACTGAAACTTGTCTTGTTAGATTGTTAACTTGCTGATGCTTTCTTGATTGTGTTAGTTTTGTGGAGTATTGTATCTCATGCTTAGTGCTGCACCAAGATTAGTATCTTGAACTACTCCAGTATTGCTTGAACTACTCCAGGAGATCATGTTAATTCTATTAATTCTATAGAGGAGATCATGTTAATTCTATTAATTCTATAGAGTAGTTTCAGTAATTTTACAACAACAGTACTCTTGCCTGCATATCCTTTTGTAAAAAATTATTTTATCCTTTCCTCTACAGGATGATGACTATCTAATGGTGATTCCATATTCCCACATTTTTTGCCCTCATGCTGCAAGCTCTAAAGCTGCCCCAGCAATTTACTATCACAAGACATGTCCGGGCAGCAAATCTCTTGTGGCGGTTACATTTAATTCATCGTTACAATTGTTTGTTGGTTTGCTTGTTCCAACCTCGATATATGCCTTTAGATTCTCGTTGTTGTCTTTGGAGTGGAAGGTACCACATGGTGGTATGTTGCTATTTTCACTTTGTTCTGAACAAGGCATGTATAGACTTCAGATTTTAATTCCTATCTCTCTGTCGTAATAAGTAATATATGGTCTTGTGTT
This sequence comes from Triticum dicoccoides, assembly GCF_002162155.2. Classification (NCBI taxonomy): domain Eukaryota; kingdom Viridiplantae; phylum Streptophyta; class Magnoliopsida; order Poales; family Poaceae; genus Triticum; species Triticum dicoccoides. Next base: position 699,995,754 of record NC_041389.1, on the reverse strand, counting down.
TTGTCTGGTCGTATGAAAGCACCGACCTTGATTTTGTCTTATAACCTGATGTTCATCTTCGGTCCCATTATGTTTTGCTTCTAACACAATTGGTTGTCTACACATGCTATTCCTGGACTCTTACCAACAAATTGTTTCATATTTTGTCTAAACGTTCTGACCGGCATCCTCGCGCGAAGGCGCGAACCCGATCTAGTTCCTGTGAAACGGGCACGGTTGACGCATCTTTCGAGAGGAACACTGTACCTGATTCCTTCCATTCGAACGCCAGGAAATAAAAACTATGGAATGAAACATTCCTCTGGAAAGGTAAATCCTGTGAAGCGAACACACCCTAAGGCCCCGTTCGGTTCGTAGGAAATCTGCAGGATTTTTGAAGGAATACTGTTCGTGTGGGGAATTCTGCCTACGTAGCGTTCGGAACGTAGGAAAGTGCTACAGTGATTCAAAGGAATTCATGCGTAACAGTGCTCATTCCTCAGGATTAGAAACATCCAGCCAGATCCAATTTTTTGACAGAAGACCGAGGAAAAGCGCTTGCAGTACAGTGCATCCGAATAAAATAATCGGATGGTGTGCATCCACTTGATGCCAGTGGAAGATAGTATCACTGTGGAAGGCAAATAAAATATTCATGAAACAGAGTACGCGTTCCTCCATTTCCTTGCAACCAACCAAACGCACATTTCTACGTTTTCCTGTGTTCTTTCCGTTCCATTGTTTTGCATGTGTGATTCTTTTCCATTCCTCCAATTTGCTCATATTCCTATGTTTCACACAACCGTGTTCCGAACAGGGCCTAATTGTTTTCTTTTCCGCTTGTCGTACGACACTATGGCCAGCCCAC
>NC_041389.1:699970635-699994451 GCF_002162155.2 Triticum dicoccoides | reverse complement strand
TTTGAGGATCGGAAACACGGGAGCTCCTAATCGGCGCGTTCGGCGCCGTGGCAGCAAACCGACGCCTACTGGCAACGCTATTGGGCCGGCCCACGGACGAAAGAAAGCAGTTAACGTCTCGCGAGAAAAACCGCAAAAATACGGCAGAACAAGGACTCGAACTCGCGCAGGTAAACTGCAGGTCTTTTCAGCTAGCCACCACACCACCAGAACTCTGCTGTTTTGCAGCAAACGCGAACCATTAAGAACCATAACAGCTGTACTATTTATTACGCATTTTTGAACTATTCTTTTTTTAACAGTCGTTTTTTTAATGAAAAAAGTTCATCAATTTTGAAAGAAGTTCATTCATTTCGAAAAAAAGTTCATCGAATTTGGAAAAGAGTTCATCAATTTTGAAAATAGTTCATTGATTTCGAAGAAAGTTCATCCAATTCAAAAAAAGTTCATCGATTTAAAAAAAAAGAGTTCATCAAATTTGGAAAAAAGTCCATCGATTTTGAAAAAAGTTCATCAAAATTGAAAAAAGTTCATCATATTTGGAAAAAAATCATCAAATTTGTAAAAAAAGTTCATCAACTTCTTAAAAATATATTCTAATTTGAAAAGTTCATCAATTTAGGAAAAAAAGTTCACGAAAGTTGAGAAAAATTCACGCATTAAAGAAAACAAAAAAATGAACAGAAAAAGATAAAAGAACAAAACGAACTTAAGAACTAAATAAATGAAGGAACGGAAGTTTAAGTGCAGAAGCTGGACCTTGACGTGATGGTTAGTGTATAATCCTCGCAGTGAATGGGTCACGGGTTCGATCCCATCTGCCATCTGGACCTTGACACACTAACGGGCGCCTGTAGCGCCAAATAGGAAATGCCGGGAAACACATCTGGCCCAGAAGGGGTTTGCATTGTGGGCCCGGGTTGCCCCGACAAATGACAAACGGGATGAACCAGAGAGCAACTAGTTGACGAGTGCTCCTTTCCAGCCTTCCCAAGGGTCACTTGGGGATGGGCTGAGTCGTGGGCTCTCTGCCGCCGCCACGTGTTACGCTATGAGAGCTCCCTCCGGATTTTATTTTTTATTTTTTCACATATGTTTTCAGCTTTTTGGATGGTTTTTTTCTTTTTATGGGGCTTTTCGACAAAAAAAATTCACGAAAAAACATATTTTTTTTCTTTCGCGAGAGGACCATGCCTATCAAAAACGAAAAAAAAAAATGTTTTTTTCTTTTTTTCCTTCCGCGAGAGGTTTGCTTTCACGAGAGAACATGTATTTCTTTTTTTCTCTTTCACGAGAGGCACGGTTTTGCTTCCGCGAGAAGCACTGCCTTGCCTCTCGAAAACGGAAAAAAATGTTTGTTTTCATCTGCGAGAGGCACGATTTTGCTTTTGCGAGGAACGGTTTTGATTCCTTGAGTGGCATGGTCGCGCCTCTCGAAAACGGAAAATAATGTGTTTTGTTTTTTTTCCTTCCACGAGAGGCATGGTTTTGCTTCCGCGGGAATCATGAGTTTGCTTCGGCGAGAGGCACGGCCTTGGCTCTCGAAAACGGAAAAAAGAATCTTCCGTGAGAGGCTCGGTTTTGCTTCCTCGAAAGGCACAGCCTTGCCTCTCGGAAACGAAAAAAAATGTTTTTCTCATCTACGAGAGGCACGCTTTTGCTTTCGCAAAGACACGGTTTTACTTTCGTGAGAGGCATGGTCGTGCCTCTTAGAAACGGAAAAAAAGTGTTTTCATTTTTTTCTGCAAGAGAGGCATGGTTTTGCTTCCGCGGGAGGAACGGGTTTGCTTCTGCGAGAGGCACGGCTTTGGCTCTCGGAAATGGTTTCCGGAAAGTGCAAAAAAGACGTGCTCCCGGTGTGATTTTCTCTTTCGGATTTTTTCGTGAATAAAAGTTCGCCAACACCTATCTTCATGGGATCTAGTTTTGAAGGTCACTACGCGACGAATTCAACGGTGAAAACAGTTTGAGATTTGAACGCACGATTTAAGAGATAAAAATGTTTTGAATAAATGAATCTACGAAAAAGGTGAAAACTCCCATGTTGCGACAAGTGGCGCATATGCAGTGTGCCACTTGTCGCAACCTGGGAAGGTGGAAGTGATCTTTCAGAGGAATACTACTCAATTAGTGATTTCGTGTTTTTTTTCATGAATACGCAAAGCATGCATATCGTTTCATTGATAGAAGGAGTAGAATGAGTACAACGGGGGTACAACACATTACACGAACGCAGACATGCATGAACATGGTACCCGGAGCAGACATACAAGGGATGCTCGGCCCGAAAAGGGGGAAACAACACAGCTAAACCAACCAAGCCCGAACCGACAAAGCCGAACCAACAATGAGTCCCAACATCACCAAAGCCAACATCTGGGACACCGCGAGCAAGCAAGATGGCGCCTTCAAGAAGGAACATGACGCCGACGCGTCTTCGCCATCCGGTCCGGAGCAGCTGGACCTAGTGTTTCCCCTGAGCTCGAAGAGGGGCACAGTCGAAGGCCATGGCAGCGCCTCCAAGAAGGAAAAACGACACCCGCGGGCGCCGCCGCTGCCAGCACCGTCAAGCCGAGCAGGGATTTCTCCCTGGCCTGAGCCGAGCAATCCCATAGCCGCCGAATATGGCCTTGAAGACGAGGAAGCCAATGCTGACCGGAACCAAGCCGAAGGGGGTGGTGGGGCTGCACCTGCCGTTGGTGGGTGGCACCGCCTCCGGACCTACGAGCAACGGTTCTGGCAAAAGGGGGAAGTTTTAAGGCATACAGAGTAGGGTTGGCAACGAAGCAAGGACCACCGCGAGAGGAGGCGATGGCGACCGACAACGCCGACAAGCTAGGACTGGAGGGCGCAAATCCAAGCTGTCGTGGCCAGAGCCGTCGGGTCAACAGCAAACCAAGTGAGCTGGAAGGAACGCAGCCGCTGGTTGCCACAGCCGGATCCGCCCGACAGAGAACACCGACAAGCTAAGGACACCGGAGAACGCAGGTCCGAGGCCACCGGGGCCGGAGCAACGCCAACAAACGCCCGCCGCGAGGTGCACGCGCCAGCCGCTACCACTGAAGCCTCACCACCGCCGCACGAGTGCCGTCACCATGATTCGAGGGGGAGGAGGGGCCGAAGGAGAGGGAGTCAACGCGAGGCAGGCCGAAGCAGGCCGTGTTGGGTTTCGTAGTAATTTCAAAAAATTTCCTACGCACACGCAAGATCATGTGATGCATAGCAACGAGGGGAGAGTATTGTCTACGTACCCAACGCAGACCGACTGCGGAAGCGATGACACGACGTAGAGGAAGTAGTCGTACGTCTTCTCGATCCAACCGATCAAGCACCGAAACTACGGCACCTCCGAGTTCGAGCACACGTTCAGCTCGATGACGATCCCCGGACTCCGATCCAGCAAAGTGTCGGGGAAGAGTTTCGTCAGCACGATGGCGTGGTGACGATCTTGATGAACTACAGCAGCAGGGCTTCGCCTAAACTCCGCTACAGTATTATCGAGGAATATGGTGGCAGGGGGCACCGCACACGGCTAAGGAATAGATCATGTGGATCAACTTGTGTCAACTTGTGTGTCTTTGGGGTGCCTCTACCTCAGTATATAAAGGAGCCAAGGGGGGAGGGGGCGCCGGCCAAGAGAGAGAGGCGCAGGAGGAGTCCTACTCCTACCGGGAGTAGGACTCCCCCCCAATCCTATTCCAACTAGGATTCCCAAGGGGAAAAGAGGGAGAGGGGTGGCCGGCCACCTCTCCTAGTCCTAATAGGACTAGGGGAAGGGGGGAGGCGCGCAGCCCCCTTGGGCTGCCCCTTTCTCCTTTCCACTAAGGCCCATGATGGCCCATATGGCTCCCGGGGGGTTCCGGTAACCTCCCGGTAACCCGGTAAAATCCTGATTTCACCCGGAACACTTCCGATGTCCAAACATAGGCTTCCAATATATCAATCTTTATGTCTCGACCATTTCGAGACTCCTCGTCATGTCCGTGATCACATCCGGGACTCCGAACAACCTTCGGTACATCAAAATGCATAAACTCATAATATAACTGTCATCGTAACCTTAAGCGTGCGGACCCTACGGGTTCGAGAACAATGTAGACATGACCGAGACACGTCTCTGGTCAATAACCAATAGCGGGACCTAGATGCCCATATTGGCTCCTACATATTCTACGAAGATCTTTATCGGTCAGACCGCATAACAACATACGTTGTTCCCTTTGTCATCGGTATGTTACTTGCCCAAGATTCGATCGTCGGTATCCAATACCTAGTTCAATCTCGTTACCGGCAAGTCTCTTTACTCGTTCCGTAATACATCATCTCACAACTAACATATTAGTTGTAATGCTTGCAAGGCTTATGTGATGTGTATTACCGAGAGGGCCCAGAGATACCTCTCCGACAATCGGAGTGACAAATCCTAATCTCGAAATACGCCAACCCAACATCGACCATTGGAGACACTTGTAGTACTCCTTTATAATCACCCAGTTACGTTGTGACGTTTGGTAGTACCCAAAGTGTTCCTCCGGTAAACGGGAGTTGCATAATCTCATAGTCATAGGAACATGTATAAGTCATGAAGAAAGCAATAGCAACATACTAAACGATCGGGTGCTAAGCTAATGGAATGGGTCATGTCAATCAGATCATTCTACTAATGATGTGACCTCGTTAATCAAATAACAACTCATTTTTCATGGTTAGGAAACATAACCATCTTTGATTAACGAGCTAGTCAAGTAGAGGCATACTAGTGACACTCTGTTTGTCTATGTATTCACACATGTATTATGTTTCCGGTAAATACAATTCTAGCATGAATAATAAACATTTATCATGTTTATAAGGAAATAAATAATAACTTTGTTATTGCCTCTAGGGCATATTTCCTTCAGTCTCCCACTTGCACTAGAGTCAATAATCTAGATTACACTGTAATGATTCTAACACCCATGGAGCCTTGGTGCTGATCATGTTTTGCTCGTGGAAGAGGCTTAGTCAACGGGTCTGCAACATTCAGATCCGTATGTATCTTGCAAATCTCTATGTCTCCCGCCTGGACTAGATCCCGGATGGAGTTGAAGCGTCTCTTGATGTGTTTGGTCCTTTTGTGAAATCTGGATTCCTTTGCCAAGGCAATTGCACCAGTATTGTCACAAAAGATTTTCATTGGACCCGATGCACTAGGTATGACACCTAGATCGGATATGAACTCCTTCATCCAGACTCCTTCATTTGCTGCTTCCGAAGCAGCTATGTATTCCGCTTCACATGTAGATCCCGCTACGACGCTTTGTTTAGAACTGCACTAACTGACAGCTCCACCGTTTAATGTAAACACGTATCCGGTTTGCGATTTAGAATCGTCCGGATCAGTGTCAAAGCTTGCATCAACGTAACCTTTTACGATGAGCTCTTTGTCACCTCCATATATGAGAAACATATCCTTAGTCCTTTTCAGGTATTTCAGGATGTTCTTGACCGCTGTCCAGTGATCCACTCCTGGATTACTTTGGTACCTCCCTGCTAAACTTATAGCAAGGCATACATCAGGTCTGGTACACAGCATTGCATACATGATAGATCCTATGGCTGATGCATAGGGAACATCTTTCATATTCTCTCTATCTTCTGCAGTGGTCGGGCATTGAGTCTTACTCAATTTCACACCTTGTAACACAGGAAAGAACCCTTTCTTCGCTTGATCCATTTTGAACTTCTTCAAAATTTTGTCAAGGTATGTGCTTTGTGAAAGTCCAATTAAGCGTTTTGATCTATCTCTATAGATCTTAATGCCTAATATGTAAGCAGCTTCACCGAGGTCTTTCATTGAAAAACTTTTATTCAAGTATCCCTTTATGCTATCCAGAAATTCTATATCATTTCCAATCAGTAATATGTCATCCACATATAATATCAGAAATGCTACAGAGCTCCCACTCACTTTCTTGTAAATACAGGCTTCTCCGAAAGTCTGTATAAAACCAAATGCTTTGATCACACTATCAAAACGTTTATTCCAACTCCGAGAGGCTTGCACCAGTCCATAAATGGATCGCTGGAGCTTGCACACTTTGTTAGCTCCCTTTGGATCGACAAAACCTTCCGGTTGCATCATATACAACTCTTCTTCCAGAAATTCATTCAGGAATGCAGTTTTGACATCCATCTGCCAAATTTCATAATCATAAAATGCGGCAATCGCTAACATGATTCGGACGGACTTAAGCATCGCTACGGGTGAGAAGGTCTCATCGTAGTCAATCCCTTGAACTTGCCGAAAACCTTTTGCGACAAGTCGAGCTTTGTAGACAGTAACATTACCATCAGCGTCAGTCTTCTTCTTAAAGATCCATTTATTCTCAATTGCTTGCCGATCATCGGGCAAGTCAACCAAAGTCCATACTTTGTTCTCATACATGGATCCCATCTCAGATTTCATGGCTTCAAGCCACTTTGCGGAATCTGGGCTCACCATCGCTTCTTCATAGTTCGTAGGTTCATCATGATCTAGTAGCATGACTTCCAGAACAGGATTACCGTACCACTCTGGCGCGGATCTTACTCTGGTTGATCTATGAGGTTCAGTAGTATCTTGATCTGAAGTTTCATGATCATTATCATTGGCTTCCTCACTAACTGGTGTAGGTGTCACTGAAACAGTTTTCTGTGATGAACTACTTTCCAGTAAGGGAGCAGGTACAGTTACCTCGTCAAGTTCTACTTTCCTCCCACTCACTTCTTTCGAGAGAAACTCCTTCTCTAGAAATGATCCATTCTTAGCAACGAATGTCTTGCCTTCGGATCTGTGATAGAAGGTGTACCCAACAGTTTCCTTTGGGTATCCTATGAAGACACATTTCTCCGATTTGGGTTCGAGCTTATCAGGTTGAAGTTTTTTCACATAAGCATCGCAGCCCCAAACTTTAAGAAACGACAACTTTGGTTTCTTGCCAAACCACAGTTCATAAGGCGTCGTCTCAACGGATTTTGATGGTGCCCTATTTAACGTGAATGCGGCCGTCTCTAAAGCACAACCCCAAAATGATAGTGGTAAATCTGTAAGAGACATCATAGATCGCACCATATCTAGTAAAGTACGATTACGACGTTCGGACACACCATTTCGATGTGGTGTTCCGGGTGGCGTGAGTTGTGAAACTATTCCACAGTTTTTCAAATGTACACCAAACTCGTAACTCAAATATTCTCCTCCACGATCAGATCGTAGAAACTTTATTTTCTTGTTACGATGATTTTCAACTTCACTCTGAAATTCTTTGAACCTTTCAAATGTTTCAGACTTATGCTTCATTAAGTAGATATATCCATATCTGCTCAAATCATCTGTGAAGGTGAGAAAATAACGATATCCGCCTCGAGCCTCAATATTCATTGGACCACATACATCGGTATGTATGATTTCCAACAAATCTGTTGCTCTCTCCATAGTACCGGAGAACGGTGTTTTAGTCATCTTGCCCATGAGGCACGGTTCGCAAGTACCAAGTGATTCATAATCAAGTGGTTCCAAAAGTCCATCAGCATGGAGTTTCTTCATGCGCTTTATACCGATATGACCTAAACGATAGTGCCAAAAATAAGTTGCACTTTCATTATCAACTCTGCATCTTTTGGCTTCAACATTATGAATATGTGTATTACTACTATCGAGATTCAATAAGAATAGACCACTCTTCAAGGGTGCATGACCATAAAAGATATTACTCATATAAATAGAACAACCATTATTCTCTGATTTAAATGAATAACCGTCTCGCATTAAACAAGATCCAGATATAATGTTCATGCTCAACGCTGGCACCAAATAACAATTACTTAGGTCTAATATTAATCCCGAAGGTAGATGTAGAGGTAGCGTGCCGACTGCGATCACATCGACTTTGGAACCGTTTCCCACGCGCATCGTCACCTCGTCCTTAGCCAATCTTCGCTTAATCCGTAGCCCCTGTTTCGAGTTGCAAATATTAGCAACAGAACCAGTATCAAATACCCAGGTGCTACTGCGAGCATTGGTAAGGTACACATCAATAACATGTATATCACATATACCTTTGTTCACCTTGCCATCCTTCTTATCCGCCAAATACTTGGGGCAGTTTCGCTTCCAGTGACCAGTCTGCTTGCAGTAGAAGCACTCAGTTTCAGGCTTAGGTCCAGACTTGGGTTTCTTCTCTTGAGCAGCAACTGGCTTGCTGTTCTTCTTGAAGTTCCCTTTCTTCTTTCCTTTGCCCTTTTTCTTGAAACTAGTGGTTTTGTTAACCATCAACACTTGATGCTCCTTTTTGATTTCTACCTCCGCAGCTTTCAGCATTGCGAAGAGCTCGGGAATAGTCTTGTTCATCCCTTGCATATTATAGTTCATCACGAAGCTCTTGTAGCCTGGTGGCAGTGATTGGAGAATTCTGTCAATAACGCAATCATCCGGAAGATTAACTCCCAATTGAATCAAGTGATTATTATACTCAGACATTTTGAGTATATGCTCACTGACAGAACTGTTCTCCTCCATCTTGCAGCTATAGAACTTATTGGAGACTTCATATCTCTCAATTCGGGCATTTGCTTGAAATATTAACTTCAACTCCTGGAACATCTCATATGCTTCATGACATTCAAAACGTCGTTGAAGTCCCGATTCTAAGCCGTAAAGCATGGCACACTGAACTATCGAGTAGTCATCAGCTTTGCTCTGCCAGACGTTCATAACATCTGGTGTTGCTCCAGCAGCAGGCCTGGCACCCAGCGGTGCTTCCAGGACGTAATTCTTCTGTGCAGCAATGAGGATAATCCTCAAGTTACGGACCCAGACCGTGTAATTGCTACCATCATCTTTCAACTATGCTTTCTCAAGGAACGCATTAAAATTCAACGGAACAACAGCACGAGCCATCTATCTACAATCAACATAAACAAGCAAGATACTTTCAGGGACTAAGTTCATGATAAATTTTAAGTTCAATTAATCATATTACTAAAGAACTCCCACTTAGATAGACATCCCTCTAATCCTCTAAGTGATCACGTGATCCAAATCAACTAAACCATGTCCGATCATCACGTGAGATGGAGTAGTTTCATCGGTGAACATCATTATGTTGATCATATCTACTATATGATTCACGCTCGACCTTTCGGTCTCCGTGTTCCGAGGCCATATCTGTATATGCTAGGCTCGTCAAGTTTAACCTGAGTATTCTGCGTGCGCAACTGTTTTGCACCCGTTGTATTTGAACGTAGAGCCTATCACACCCGATCATCACGTGGTGTCTCAGCACGAAGAACTTTCGCAACGGTGCATACTCAGGGAGAACACTTCTTGATAATTTAGTGAGAGATCATCTTATAATGCTACTGTCAATCAAAGCAAGATAAGATGCATAAAAAGATAAACATCACATGCAATCAATATAAGTGATATGATATGGCCATCATCATCTTGTGCTTGTGATCTCCATCTCCGGAGCACCGTCATGATCACCATCGTCACCGGCGCGACACCTTGATCTCCATCGTAGCATCGTTGTTGTCTTGCCAATCTTATGCTTTCACGACTATCACTACCGTTTAGTAATAAAGTAAAGCATTATATCGCGATTGCATTGCATACAATAAAGCGACAACCATATGGCTCCTGCCAGTTGCCGATAACTTGGTTACAAAACATGATCATCTCATACAATAAAATTCAGCATCATGCCTTGACCATATCACATCACAACATGCCCTGCAAAAACAAGTTAGACGTCCTCTACTTTGTTGTTGCATGTTTTACGTGGCTGCTACGGGCTTAAGTAAGAACCAATCTCACCTACGCATCAAAACCACAACGATAGTTTGTCAAATAGACTCCGTTTTAACCTTCGCAAGGACCGGGCGTAGCCATACTTGGTTCAACTAAAGTTGGAGAGACAGTCGCCCGCAAGCCATCTCTGTGCAAAGCACGTCGAGGGAACCGGTCTCGCGTAAGCGTACGCGTAAGGTTGGTCCGGGTCGTCTCGTCCAACAATACCGCCGAACCAAAGTATGACATGCTGGTAGGCAGTATGACTTGTATCGTCCACAACTCACTTGTGTTCTACTCGTGCATATAACATCAACATAAATAACCTAGGCTCGGATGCCACTGTTGGGTTTCGTAGTAATTTCAAAAATTTTCCTACGCACACGCAAGATCATGTGATGCATAGCAACGAGGGGAGAGTATTGTCTACGTACCCAATGCAGACCGACTTCGGAAGCGATGACACGACGTAGAGGAAGTAGTCGTACGTCTTCTCGATCCAACCGATCAAGCACCGAAACTACGGCACCTTCGAGTTCGAGCACACGTTCAGCTCGATGACGATCCCCGGACTCCGATCCAGCAAAGTGTCGGGGAAGAGTTTCGTCAGCACGACGGCGTGGTGACGATCTTGATGAACTACAGCAGCAGGGCTTCGCCTAAACTCCGCTACAGTATTATCGAGGAATATGGTGGCAGGGGGCACCGCACACGGCTAAGGAATAGATCACGTGGATCAACTTGTGTCAACTTGTGTGTCTTTGGGGTGCCTCTACCTCAGTATATAAAGGAGCCAAGGGGGGAGGGGGCGCCGGCCAAGAGAGAGAGGCGCAGGAGGAGTCCTACTCCTACCGGGAGTAGGACTCCCCCCCCCCCAATCCTATTCCAACTAGGATTCCCAAGGGGAAAAGAGGGAGAGGGGTGGCCGGCCACCTCTCCTAGTCCTAATAGGACTAGGGGAAGGTGGGAGGCGCGCAGCCCCCTTGGGCTGCCCCTTTCTCCTTTCCACTAAGGCCCATGATGGCCCATATGGCTCCCGGGGGGTTCCGGTAACCTCCCGGTAACCCGGTAAAATCCCGATTTCACCCGGAACACTTCCGATGTCCAAACATAGGCTTCCAATATATCAATCTTTATGTCTCGACCATTTCGAGACTCCTCGTCATGTCCGTGATCACATCCGGGACTCCGAACAACCTTCGGTACATCAAAATGCATAAACTCATAATATAACTGTCATTGTAACCTTAAGCGTGCGGACCCTACGGGTTCGAGAACAATGTAGACATGACCGAGACACGTCTCTGGTCAATAACCAATAGCGGGACCTAGATGCCCATATTGGCTCCTACATATTCTACGAAGATCTTTATCGGTCAGACCGCATAACAACATCCGTTGTTCCCTTTGTCATCGGTATGTTACTTGCCCGAGATTCGATCGTCGGTATCCAATACCTAGTTCAATCTCGTTACCGGCAAGTCTCTTTACTCGTTCCGTAATACATCATCTCACAACTAACATATTAGTTGTAATGCTTGCAAGGCTTATGTGATGTGTATTACCGAGAGGGCCCAGAGATACCTCTCCGACAATCGGAGTGACAAATCCTAATCTCGAAATACGCCAACCCAACATCGACCATTGGAGACACCTGTAGTACTCCTTTATAATCACCCAGTTACGTTGTGACGTTTGGTAGTACCCAAAGTGTTCCTCCGGTAAACGGGAGTTGCATAATCTCATAGTCATAGGAACATGTATAAGTCATGAAGAAAGCAATAGCAACATACTAAACGATCGGGTGCTAAGCTAATGGAATGGGTCATGTCAATCAGATCATTCTACTAATGATGTGACCTCGTTAATCAAATAACAACTCATTGTTCATGGTTAGGAAACATAACCATCTTTGATTAACGAGCTAGTCAAGTAGAGGCATACTAGTGACACTTTGTTTGTCTACGTATTCACACATGTATTATGTTTCCGGTAAATACAATTCTAGCATGAATAATAAACATTTATCATGATTATAAGGAAATAAATAATAACTTTATTATTGCCTCTAGGGCATATTTCCTTCAGGCCATGTGATCCCGCAAAACAGGCGCAAATCCCGCACCCAAACGCGGCCGGTAGTAGCACCAGCGACAGACTGGGCCGTGCCGGCAGGAGACGGGCAGCAGCTGGGAGGGGGAGCGCCCGCGACGACCTAGAGAAGAAATAGCACGAGGACGGGGAGGGGCAGCACGCCTGGAGTCGTGCGGGGGGCAAGCCGACGAGGGACGGCGGATCCGGCCGCCCAGCACGCCCAGGGCACCCGCAGCCCCATCAGGCCGGCAGGAGGCGGCCGTCGTAGGGGGGGAGGGGTGGCGTGGGGTCGTGTTGGAGCACAAGGGGGGTCAGATCCGCCCCGCCGCCGCCTTCCTGGGGTCCGGCGCGGCATTGCCGGCCGGCCCTCCGGCGGCGGTGATGCGGGGGAGGGCGGCGACAGCGGCTAGGGTCCCCCCGGGTCGCCAGAGGAGGGCGACGCGGCGGGGGGGTGGTGTTTGCTGTGCTTGTCGTATGGCACTATGGCCAGTGTGGGCTTCTGCGGTGGGATACATATCTGGCCCAGAAGGGGGATGCATTGTGGGGCTAGGTTGCCCCGACAAACGACGAATTGGAAGGGATGGAAAGGGGGAGGGGGGAAGACTTTATAGAACCTGTCCTTATGTGATGTGAGGTCAATCTTTTTGAAGATACAAAACATGTTTAAAAATTATGAATCTTTTTGATGTACAAGTTCAAAAAGTTTAAGCTCCTAATTCGAACTACAATCAGAAGACAAAAAAGAGAAAATCAGATATGAATAGTGTAAAAAAAAACTGTTCGCCCAGCCTCCGCGCGCGTGCGCATTCCGCCGAGCAGCTCGCGGGCAGGCAGGACCACCGCGCCGGTCGGCGCCCACCGGCGGCGAGGCGCGGGTCCCCCTCTCCCCCTCCTCCTCCTCCGATGCTGGCCCAGCGTCCGGGTTAGCGGCTCGCCTCCTCTCCCGCTCGGAGCACTCCGCGCTGCTCGACCTGCCTCCCCTCAGTCAGGCGGGTATAGCTCGGTGTATCCCCTCCGTCCGCAACGGCGGCTTGCCGAGCAACGCGGCCGGCCGGGAGCAGCGACGGGGCTCGTGTTGCCTCGCTCGCTCGCTCTCGGCGACGGCGCAAGCAAGCAGCGACCAACGCATTCTTCTTCTTGGATGACCATCCGCATCTTCTCCGCCACAGGTAATTTCTCCGAACACATCAGGAGCAGAGCTCCATCGCTGTCTTCTTCCTGATAGTTTCCCCGTATGTGTGCAAGGAACTGACCCCGTGAGCCGCAACTCAACAGGCCCTTGAGTTTCTCGGATCTTTCCTAGCCAGGATGATGCTGGTGCGTCTCCATCGATCAATACATACTCCTCCACCTTAACTACAAGTTCACAGATCACACACGGTATGGTATGAAGTCTGAACACAGCTTTGATGCTTCTGAATTGTCAAAATTGACTACATTTAGCCGCGCTTGCGTTGTGTAAATCTTGCCTTCCTCTGCACAACAGTGGCTGTCAACAACTAGCACAAGTCACATGAGTCTTGTTCACCTTCATGTGTCTTTGATGCTGCATCGACAATTTAGTCGCGCGTTCACAATCGGCGTCGTGTCCATCTCGCCTTCATGTGCACCAGCGGCTCTCAACTACTAACACAAGTCAAAAAAGTCTTGCACAAGCTTGTTCCCTGTGTCACCCAGGCACAGGTGGCGTTCCCTCCTCCATTGATGAATTGTGTTAACGAGAATTGTATGAATATTGCTACTTCACATATGATGTTGGTTCCAAGAAAAAACAGAGGTCAGCAAGTCTTGCACAAGACCACACAAGTCAGCAAACCTGTATTCAAGATGTTGATGTATGGCACGAACGCAGACCACCAATTCATGACCAAGTGGAATTCCCTATTCTCCTTTTTGACAAAATCTATCGTGACGTGCTTCGCTTGGTTGTCGACAATGCATTCTAGAACTTATTATACGCACGAAAGTCTTCCGGAGTTCCCACGGGAGAGAGCGGTGAAGTCTTCCGGTTGCTCTGCAAATCACATCTTTGATATGCTTCTGCTACACAATACAGGGAGGGTGCTCTATTCTCTCCCACCTTTTGGGTTCAACAAACAAAATTCTGTTAGCCAGCATGCGGCTGGTGCTGTTGTTGGTGTGGTTGTGGAGCTTGGCACCCACTGCCATGAACACCAAGGTGGCATCTGCAGCCCCTGATCCTCCATCTGCCCCTAGCCTCGCGCACTGCCCCAAAACCTGTGGGGATGTGAGCATCTCGTACCCCTTCGGCGTCGGGCCAGGCTGCTTCCGGCGCGGCTTCGACCTCATCTGCGACACCACCACCAAGCCTCCCAAGATCTTCCTAGGCAACACCACCACCCAGGTGATCAGCCTCTTCCCTTCAGGAACCGTCCTTGCCTCCATCATGTACACCATCCCCATGGTGCCGGGTGTTGGCACCTACAACCTGTCTTGGGAGTCTCCAGGGAGGAACCTCAACATCGCGACCTACAACTACCTGGGGTTCCTCGGCTGCGGCATCGGGGTCTACCTGTACCACCCTGACACGGGTGACCTCGTCGGCCACTGCACGATTAAGTGCGCCTCCATGGCGAGCTTGCTCCTCGTGACGGAAGGTGGAGGGATCTGCAATGGCATGGGCTGCTGCACCGTCACTTTCCCCGTGGCGTTCCGAGGCTTTAGGGTGACCATCGTGAAGAACAACGAGACGGTACCGCAGCCTTTTGCTAATATCACCATCAAGGCTTTCTTGTCATTCCGCCCGTATATGTTTCGTATCGCGGACCTTTTGTCTGATAAGATAAATGCGAGCACTGTTGGTGCTTCCTCTGCTGCGTACCTCTCGACTGTGATCACAGATAAGCCCAATTGCGCTAAAGCTCGGTCGGATGATAAGGCGCGGTATGCCTGTGGCAGTAGCAATTGTGTGAATGTGACAAATGGAGGCTACTCCTGTACCTGCTCTGGCAGTTCTGATGATGGTAATCCCTACATTCTTGATGATTGCAAACAAGGTACTCACCCTCCTTCCACACCTAGTTTTTTTTTTCATTTGTCTGCTCATCCAATTATATGAATTATATTTTTCAAAAAAGTACTCCCTCCGTTCCTTTTTATAAGACGTTTTGGAGAGCCAACATTGAGCTGTTTTGTGCTCTGTCTGAATTCTCTAAACGTCTTATAAAAGGGAACAGAGGGAGTATATGAATTGTGTGATGTGTTAAGAACATTCTGGAAATGATAGTCAGGGATTTGAACAACAAATGGTGTATAAAGTGCTTCATTTGTCCATTGATTGTTATCTCATTACATATGATTGGTTACTGATATTTCTTCACTGAAACAGAGTATAATCATACCCCCAAAATGAACTGTTCTAGATCATGTGGTAGCACAAACATTCCTTTCCCCTTTGGGTTTGAACCAGGGTGTTATGCTACCAGGAGATTTCAACTGAATTGCGCATCCAATCGCACTCTTATTGGCAGGCCACCTGTAAAATATGAAGTGACAAATATTTCATTAGATGATGGACTGCTATATGTTAATAAGCTTTCAGAGTTTGAAGATGCCAACATGAATTATCTATCAATATACTACGGTGGCTCCGGATACTTTGGTCAGCAGCTAGTATATGGATTGGATAAGTCTGATTTATCTGAGGAATTTGGTGTCTGGAGGTGGTCTGCGGCCAATCTGACATGTGAAAATGCAAAAAACGACAGTGCATATGCATGCCGTAGCGCGAATAGTGAGTGTATTGGTGTCACACATGGAAAACTCTACATTGGTTACCGATGCAAGTGCTCTCCTGGCTTTGAAGGAAATCCTTATGTCCAAAGTGGATGCACAGGTATGTGCTCTTGTATTTTAGCGTATTCTGTTTTATGGTATGCAGAAATACGGAGCTTTAACATGGAATTTTCATGAGTGGCATGCTATCTGTATAATTTTATATATGTTGTTTGCTGATATTAACAAGTGTTTAGTAGGTAGAAAGCAAATAGAAATACAAAATGACATATCACCCACTCCAGTTTACATTTTAGTATTCTGCTTGCAGATATTGACGAGTGCCTGTTACCCAATAGCTGTAATGGGACATGCTATAACCTGAAAGGAAGCTTCCGTTGTTGCCCTCATGGCATGTTCTTTGATCCAGTAGGAAAACAGTGCACTCCCGATAAGCGGCAAAATCTTATTTTGGGTATGTCAGTGCTGTTCGCTGTCTTGTGCATTCCCAATTTTCAGAAAAATAAAACAAATCTTCATCTGTTGCAATTACTCATGTAGGGGTTTCTACTGGGATCGGCAGTGGTTTTGGAGTGCTAGCTCTTGCACTGGGTGCGATTATACTAGTGAGGAGATTGAAGAGAGGCGCTCAAAGGAAAATCCGAAGGGCATTCTTCAGAAAAAACAAAGGCCTGCTCCTGGAGCAGCTGATCTCATCCACCAGTGAAAGCGTCACTCACAGCACAAGGATATTTTCCTTGGAAGAGCTAGAGAAAGCAACCAACAACTTTGACCCGACGCGTGTGCTCGGGCACGGAGGCCATGGCACCGTCTACAAGGGGATTTTATCCGACCAGCGGGTGGTGGCCATCAAGAAGTCCAAGATGGTGGAGCAGAGCGAGATCGACCAGTTCGTCAACGAGGTGTCCATCCTGTCCCAGATCATCCACCGCAACGTGGTGAAGCTCTTCGGGTGCTGCCTCGAGTCCGAGGTGCCGCTTCTCGTGTACGAGTTCATCTCCAACGGCACGCTCCATGACCTCCTCCACGGCGACCAGGGTGCCAAATGCTTGCTGACGTGGGACGACCGTATCAGGGTTGCTCTGGAGGCTGCAGGGGCGCTTGCCTACCTCCACTCGTCTGCCGCGATGCCGATCTTCCACAGGGATGTGAAGTCTGCCAACATACTATTGGATGACACTTTCACCACCAAGGTCTCGGACTTCGGCGCCTCCAGGTCCATCTCCATCGACCAGACTCACGTGGTCACCATCGTGCAGGGGACATTCGGCTACCTAGACCCAGAGTACTATTACACTGGGCAGCTCACCGAGAAGAGCGACGTCTACAGCTTCGGCGTGATACTGGTCGAGCTCTTAACAAGGAAGAAGCCAATTTTTCTCAACAGTCTCGGCGAGCAACAGAACTTGTGCCATTACTTCCTTGGACGGCTGAAAGACGAAACCGTCATGGATATTATCGATTCTCAAGTTGTGGACGAGGCCAGCCAGAGCGAGATCGACGAGATCGCGTCGGTCGCCGTGATGTGCTTGAGGACTAGAGGCGGGCAGAGGCCTAAGATGAAAGAGGTGGAGTTAAGGCTGCAGCTTCTGCGAGCCAGGAGACGACCTCGTAGAACACACGAACAGGAGCTGCGAAGGGACGGCGACACCAAGCCATCGTTGTCAACTCCAATGAAGTCCAGATCCACTTCTGTGGCCATGGCCAAGAACGTTGAGCTTGGTGTCGTCGCTGTTAATTCGTCGTCGCAGGCTCTCACGAGGTGCTACTCCATGGAGCAAGAGATGGCAGCTTCATCAGAGTTTCCTCGTTAGATGCAGAATCTGTTACGAAGAGGGCTTCCCAGTGTGCCGTTTTGTTTATCGAGACTGTTGCAGCACCTGGATTTTAGTTCGAGGGTGTCACAATTCAATCCCTGTAACTAGTGGTGACTAGTGGAAGAATGTGTGCACAAATTCAGTGTAAGAATGTCCACACCGGATTCAGTGTAAAAGTCTTATTACCTTTTTTTTTACCCCTCAAATTTTGGTAGCCAGGAATTAACAGTGTACAGAAAAAGAATTTCCTGTTGATTTGCCCTATTGTTTAGCTGCTGAACTGCACCATCTGTTTGGATTTGGGCATATTGGTTTCACCCAGTGTGGATGTGACACGTCCTGTGGTAAATAAGATTAGTTTGCACGAATGGCATAAAAGGTCGATATGTCCGAGTGGTTAAGGAGACAGACTCGAAATCTGTTGGGCTTTGCCTGCGCAGGTTCGAATCCTGCTGTCGACGCCTTTTTTATCCTTCTCTTCTCTCCGTCGAGCATTTTTTTCACTCTGCCTCACTACACGTTTGCAGCTTCTACCTACCCTTCTTTATTTCTTGATAAATTTGATTTCTGGTAGGGGTAAAAGAGAGCTCATGTTAATTGGGAATCATCAGGTTGCAATCAGTTTCACAAAGGGGTATCAAATGAGAGGGCTCATGTGCTACTCGGTTGCTCTCTCTACTATTTTCTCGAACAATCAGACTCAATGATCGATCAGCGGTCCAATCCGTAACAGGGAGACGAGCCCCAAGACCGTTCCAGGAATTCTTCAAGAAGGCTGGCTGCTGAATCTTTGATCTTAGCATTGCCATTGTGGTGCACCACGTCATCGCGCAAGTACCGCGCCCTCGACAGGAGGATAAAAATTCTGTCTCCGGCACTTTTGGGTTGTCACCACCCCAAAAAGATGCCAGTAAACGATTTCCTTCTGAAATACTACTATGTAATAAAAGATGGTTTAGCTCTACTGATATGAACAGATTTAATAGGACTATATTACTACAAGAACATGAATTTGCATTCATAATCTTGCCAACAAGTATAAATAATCTTCAATAAGAAAAACTGACAGCTAAAAGCGACCACAAGAATACTGCAGTAACATTACTTTGCTAAAAAAAATGCTAATTTACTGCAGTAACAACAAATGACATGTAGTACTAGTTCAGTTCGCTAGTAGAAAACAGGGCTTTCGTCCAGGCCAGTTTAGCCCATTAGTCCCGGTTTAATCCAGAACCAGGACCAATGGAGCTATTTGCCCCGGTTCGTGAGCCCAGGGGGCCAGCCGGGCCACGTGGGCCATTGGTCCCGGTTCGTCCGGACCTTTTGGTCCCGGCTGGTGGGACGAACCGGGACCAATGGTCCTGGCTCCTGGCCCACCACTATTGGTCCCGGTTGGTGGCATGAACCGGGACCAAAAGGGTTACCTTTAGTCCCGGTTCATGCCACCAACCGGGACCAATGGTGCTGCCTATATATAGCCCCTCGCGCAAGAGCAGAGCACACTGCTCTGTTTTTTCTGGCCGAGGGGGAGAGGGCTTGGTGGTGCTCTAGCTCACCTCCTATGCACACAAGGTGTTCGATGGAATGCCCGAGCCACACTACTTAAGGTTTCTCCTCTCCAAGCTCGACCGCCAAGCTCCATTTTCCTCAATATTTATCTAGGTTTAGCGGTCCGTCACGCCCCGTCCCCGTCTTCACCGCCGTCGATCACCCGCGCCGATCTCATCGCCGGCACCACCGTGGTGAGCCTCTTGTTCTTATCTTCTTTCTGAAAGGAAAACTATTATTACTTGTTTGTTTAGATAGATACTTGTATTATTTTCTTACTTTTATTATTGCATCTTATATAGTGCGCCGATGGTTTTGGTATCCGCCCCCGTCGGCCCTCGTCCTGTCTATGATTCGGATGTGGTATATATTATCTTTTCATAACTATTGGTTCATTTATTGTTTATGAAAATTATGCCGACCAACGTGACATAGATTTTATTTATCTAGGAGGTTGTTGAACCGGAAATTCCAACCGACCCTATTGTCGAGAGGTTAAATTTAGTTGAAGAAGAAAACAATTTCTTGAAGGAAAAAATAAAAAAACTTAAGGAGGAGAAGATGATATTGGAGTTGCATGTTGCGGATGTCGTCGGTGATCACAAGATCAAGATGGATGCAATGCGCTTGAAGATGAGAAAGATTAGAAAATATGCCATTCATACCGAGGCTTGGTATCATTATGCCGTTGGATCAGTTGTTACCTTGGTTGTGATTATGATCGCATTTGTTTTCGCATTGAAATGTTTTACATAGTTTCAATGTATGGTTTAATTAATTTAGATGCTCTGCAGAGCTTTATGTTGTTAGATGAGAACTATGTATCTACTTTGGTTTTTATGTGATGATGAACTTCTATTAATTTGGTCACTTAATTATCTATTCATGATGTTATTAATGATTTTTGACACACTTAATTATATATAATGCACGCAGATGAACCGGCAATGGATGTACGGTGACAGACACACCTCCGAGTACATTAAGGGCGTGCATGATTTTCTCGAAGTGGCTGAGGCAAACAAGCAGAATGGTTTTATGTGTTGTCCATGCCCTATATGTGGGAATACGAAGTCTTACTCTGACCGGAAAATCCTTCACACCCACCTGCTTTACAAGGGTTTCATGCCACACTATAATGTTTGGACGAGGCACGGAGAAATAGGGGTTATGATGGAAGACGGCGAGGAAGAAGAGTACGATGACAACTATGTGCCCCCTGAATACGGTGATGCTACTGAACATCAAGATGCACCAGACGATGTGCACGATGGTGCTGCAACGGGCGAAGCTGCTGAAGATCAAGAGGAACCAGACGATGTGCCCGATGATGATGATCTCCGCCGGGTCATTGTCGATGCAAGGACACAATGCGAAAGTCAAAAGGAGAAGCTGAAGTTCGATCGCATGTTAGAGGATCACAAAAAGGGGTTGTACCCCAATTGCGAAGATGGCAACACAAAGCTCGGTACCGTACTCGAATTGCTGAAGTGGAAGGCAGAGAATGCTGTGCCTGATAAAGGATTTGAGAAGCTACTAAAAATAATGAAGAAGAAGCTTCCAAAGGATAACGAATTGCCCGACAGTACATACGCAGCAAAGAAGGTCGTATGCCCTCTAGGATTGGAGGTTGAGAAGATACATGCATGCCCTAATGACTGCATCCTCTACCGCGGTGCCTACAAGGATCTGAACGCATGCCCGGTATGCGGTGCATTGCGGTATAAGATCAGACGAGATGACCCTGGTGATGTTGACGGCGAGCCTCCCAGGAAGAGGGTTCCTGCAAAGGTGATGTGGTATGCTCCTATAATACCACGGTTGAAACGTCTGTTCAGAAACGGAGAGCATGCCAAGTTGATGCGATGGCACAGTAAGGACCGTAAGAAAGACGGGAAGTTGAGAGCACCCGCTGACGGGTCGCAGTGGAGAAAAATTGAGAGAAAGTACTGGGATGAGTTTGCAAAGGACCCAAGGAACGTATGGTTTGCTTTAAGCGTGGATGGCATTAATCCTTTCGGGGAGCAGAGCAGCAATCACAGCACCTGGCCCGTGACTCTATGTATGTATAACCTTCCTCCTTGGATGTGCATGAAGCGGAAGTTCATTATGATGCCAGTTCTCATCCAAGGCCCTAAGCAACCCGGCAACGACATTGATGTGTACCTAAGGCCATTAGTTAAAGAACTTTTACAGCTGTGGAATGGAAACGGTGTACGTATGTGGGATGAGCACAAACAGGAGGAATTTAACCTAAAGGCGTTGCTGTTCGTGACCATCAACGATTGGCCCGCTCTCAGTAACCTTTCAGGACAGACAAACAAGGGATACCACGCATGCACGCACTGTTTACTTGACACCGATAGTATATACCTGGCAAGCTGCAGGAAGAATGTGTACCTGGGCCATCGTCAATTTCTTCCGACCAACCTTCAATGTCGAAAGAAAGGCAAGCATTTCAAAGGCGAGGCAGATCACCGGAAGAAGCCCGCCATGCGTACCGGTGATCACATACTTGCTATGGTCAATGATTTACACGTAATCTTTGGAAAGGGTCCCGGCGGACTAGCTGTTCCGAATGACGCTGAGAATCACGCACCCATGTGGAAGAAGAAATCTATATTTTGGGACCTACCCTACTGGAAAGACCTAGAGGTCCGCTCTTCGATCAACGTGATGCACGTGACGAAGAACCTTTGCGTGAACCTGCTAGGCTTCTTGGGCGTGTATGGGAAGACAAAAGATACACCTGAGGCACGAGAGGACCTGCAACGCTTGCACGAAAAAGAGGGCATGCCTCCGAAGCAGTATGAAGGTCCTGCCAGCTACGCTCTTACGAAAGAAGAAAAATAAATATTCTTTCAATGCCTGCTCAGTATGAAGGTCCCGACTGGCTTCTCGTCGAATATAAAGGGAATAATAAATATGCCAGAGAAAAAGTTCCAGAACCTAAAGTCTCATGACTGCCACGTGATTATGACGCAACTGCTTCCGGTTGCATTGAGGGGGCTTCTACCGGAAAACGTCTGACTAGCCATTGTGAAGCTATGTGTATTCCTCAATGCAATATCTCAGAAGGTGATCGATCCAGAAATCGTACCAACGCTAAGGAGTGATGTGGCGCAATGTCTTGTCAGTTTCGAGCTGGTATTCCCACCATCCTTCTTCAATATCATGACGCACGTCCTAGTTCATCTAGTCCACAAGATTGTCATTCTGGGGCCCGTATTTCTACACAATATGTACCCCTTTGAGAGGTTCATGGGAGTCCTAAAAAAATATGTTCGTAACCGCGCTAGGCCAGAAGGAAGCATCTCCATGGGCCATCAAACAGAGGATGTCATCGGGTTTTGTGTTGACTTCATTCCTGTCCTTAAGAAGATAGGTCTCCCTAAATCGCGGTATGAGGGGAGACTGACTGGAAAAGGCACGCTTGGAAGGGACTCAATAATATGCAGGGATGGATATTCTTGGTCTCAAGCACACTACACAGTTCTACGGAACTCTACCTTGGTGACCCCGTATGTCGATGAACACAAGAACAGTCTGCGCTCCAAACACCCGGAGCAGTGCGACGACTAGATTACATGTGAACACATCAGGACTTTCAGCAGTTGGTTGGAAACACGTCTCAGAGGTGACAGCACTGTTTGTGATGAGCTGTACTTGTTGTCCAGGGGACCATCTTCGACTGTAATGATTTGGAAAGGATACGAGATAAATGGGAATACATTTTACACGATTGACCAAGATGAAAAGAGCACCAACCAAAACAACGGTGTCCGCTTTGATGCAGCAACCGATAATGGAAATGACACATATTATGGTTACATAGCAGACATATGGGAACTTGACTACGGAGTAGATTTTAAGGTCCCTTTGTTTAAGTCCAAGTGGGTCAATCTGTCAGGAGGCGGGGTACAGGTAGACCCACAGTATGGAATGACCACAGTGGATCTGAAAAATCTTGGGTACACTGACGAACCGTTCGTCCTAGCCAATGATGTGGCACAGGTTATCTATGTGAAGGACATGTCTATCAGACCGAGGAAAAGAAAAGATAAGGAAGCGAATACATCATACAATGAGCCAAAGCGCCACATAGTTCTTTCAGGAAAAAGGGACATCCTGGGAGTGGAGGGCAAGACAGACATGTCTGAAGAGTATGAAAAGTTTCATGAAATTCCCCCCTTCAAAGTCAAGGCTGACCCAAGCATCCTGATAAACGATGAAGATTATCCATGGTTACGGCGCAATAAGCAAACGACACAAGCGAAGAAAAAGTGAAGACTTTCTCCCACAACTATTATGATGATAGCATGCCAACTTTGTAACAGACGAGTATGATACCATTGTCCGTTTTGTACAGGCACATGCTATGCCAACTTTTTCAGAGTTCATTTGAAAACTATGAATTTTAAAACCTCGCCAACCGAAGGGCGCTCACACCGGTTTATAAATAAAGCAACAAAGAAAACAAAAAAAGAGTTTCCAAATTTGAAAACTAATGGCACTAACAGAAAGTTTATAATTTTTCTAAAACTAAAAGCAAAAATAATTAAAAAATAAAGCAAAAAACAACAAAAAATAAATAATGCAGAAAACAGAACAAAAAACTGAAAAAAATAATAAAAATAGCAACAATAAGTATTTTGTTGTAAGTAGAAACAAAATAAAATAAATAAAGCAACAAAGGAAACAAAAAAAGAGTTTTCAGATTTGAAAACTAATGGCACTAACAGAAAGTTTATAATTTTTCTAAAACTAAAAGCAAAAAGAATTAAAAAATA
>NC_041389.1:699942843-699969771 GCF_002162155.2 Triticum dicoccoides | reverse complement strand
GCTGCTGAAAATTGGCCTTTGGTCCCGGTTGGTGGCACCAACCGGGACTAAAGGGGGGCATTAGTCCCGGTTGGTTCCACGAACCGGGACTAATGCCCTTGCTATATAACCAGGACTTGTGAAAATTTCACATCTCCCTCGCCTCCCTAGCCAGTTGCCCCCGCCGCCAGGCTGCCCAAATCGCTCGCGCGCTCCTCGTCGCCGTCGCCGCCGCCCCATCCCCGTCTCCCCGTGCCCCTGCCCCGCGCCCGAGCCCACGCCGGCCGCCGCCCCGTGCCCCTGCCCCGTCCCCGAGCACGCACGGCCGCGCCCCTGGGCCCCGGCCCGCCCCCACCATTGTCGACGTCGTCGCCGGCGCCCGCCCCCACTGCCGCCCCTCCTCCCTGTTCGGTCCGGCTCCGGCGACCCCCTTTCCTCCCTGTCCCCTCGATCCTCTTCATATAATTTTTTTTCATATAATTTTTTTTCATATGCATATGTTGATTATATGGATGGATGGATGATGTATATGTTCATTATATGGATGGATGGATGATGTATGCTTTTTTCATATAATTTTTTTAGACAGATTTTTAGTTTTTTTTAGGCAGATTTTTAGAATTTTTTGTGTATGTATGTTATGTTTATATGTATGTATGTATGTTCATATGTATGTATGTTTATATGCAAAGCATATGCAAAGAAAATGTATGAATGGTCATATGCAAAGAAAAATGTATGTATGGTCATATGCAAAGAAAATGTATGTATGTATGTTCATATGAAAGAAAAATGTATGTATGTATATCTGTTTATATGTCTTTTTCTTAAATTTTTTTGTTTTTGCATTTTTATAAAAATGTATATATGTTCTCTGTGTGTATATATGTTTTATGTTCATAGATTTTTATTTGAACATTATTTAAAAAAACAAGCAATACAAGAAGAAGAAAAAGAATGAGAGGAAAAAGGAAAAAAGAAGAGGAAGAAAGGAGAAGAAGAGGGGATAGGAAGAAGAGGAGAAATAAATAAGAAGAAGAAAAACGAAGAAAAAGAAGAGGAGAAGAAGAAAAGAATAGAGGAGAAGAAGAAAAAATAGAAAAAAAATTCTATTTTTTCTTCTTCTCCTCTATTCTTTTCTTCTTCTCCTCTTTTTTTTTCTTCTTTTTTTTCTTCTTCTTCTTCCTTCTTCCTTCTTCCTCTTTTCTTCCTTTTCCTTATTTTCCTTTCTCGAGGGATAAGAAGAAAAGAAGAGGAGAAGAAGAAAGAAAGGAATAGAGGAGAAAGAAGAAACTTTGACACGAGGGGGGGGGTACCGATACCCCCTCCCCGATAACATTATTTTCCCATGTATATGTATGTTGCGTCGTTGTCGATATAACGAGGGTGTCGAGGATCGCCGAGGGGTCGAGGGTCGGGAACTAGGGTCGAGGGTCGAGGGTCGTTAAGGGGTCAAGGGTCGAAGGTTTCAGGGTCGAGGGTTCCTATAGTGTCAAAGTATTGAAGAAATCCAATAGCTTGTGGGCGTCGAAGCCCACGTCGATGCCCACGTCACTTGTGGGACATAGATGTACTGTTCAACGCCGACCCCCTCCCGATAGCTTCAACACATGGGGGGGGGGGTCGATATTACCCCCTCCTAGCTTGAAGCGTTCTCGAGGCCACCCCTAACCCTTGAAGCGTTGTCGAGGCCACCCCAAACCCTAGAGAAGCAGCGTCGAGGCCACTAATATGATTCCTTATTGTGATTAGCTAGCTAGTTCTACGTTTGCCACTAATATATCCATATCTGTCATGTTTGAATAATAATTGCCATGTTGTAAATATTTGTAGAAACTATGGACACCCCCCGAGACGAAGCACAAGAAGCGTTGTTGAGGGACATAATCGCAGAAGGAAGTGATGCCCTCTCCTCGATGTTTCTCAACGACAACGATGGTCTGGAAGGAGAGGGTGAAGAAGCAGTTGGCCCTCTCCTCATTGATTTACGTGGCTCCGATGACCCAATGCCGGTGCAAGAAGGAGAGGGTGAAGAAGTAGACCGTGAGGACGGCTCCGGTGATCACCAAACCGAGTCTGGCCAGGTATATATATTAGTTAAGCCTGTGCTGACTAGCTAATTGATGCATTCATTGTTTTGGTATGTACACATATTAATTAACTCTCGTCTTTGTTCTTTTTTCTAGCCCTCCGGATCGAGCACAACTTCGGTAAAGAGACGAGGCCCGAAGAAAAAGTTGAGCTCGGATGAAAAGTTTGAGATCATATAAATCGCGCGCGACGGCCAACCGATTGAACCCTACCGGACAAAGAAGGCATTTGTTGCTCAGTGTGGGGTTCTGGTTAGGGACAAGATCCCGATCAGCATCCAGCAATGGTATAAGCCTAAGAACGAAGACCCTGAGGTGTCTTATGTCAATGAGATGCAGAAAAAGAATCTTTGGACTGAGCTGAAGTCAAATTTCACCCTACCGCCGGAG
This sequence comes from Triticum dicoccoides, assembly GCF_002162155.2. Taxonomy (NCBI): domain Eukaryota; kingdom Viridiplantae; phylum Streptophyta; class Magnoliopsida; order Poales; family Poaceae; genus Triticum; species Triticum dicoccoides. The sequence goes on along the minus strand of NC_041389.1, from coordinate 699,967,312 downwards.
GATGATCCGGAGAAGCCAGTTATAGAGCCATTAATCAAGTCTTTTGCTCTGAGGAAGATGGCAGACCTATTCAGGAATTGGAAGAAAGACCTCAATAGGTATGTCGAAAAAAATGAGACACCAAAATTCATTGGCAAATATGAGAAGATCAGAGATGACTGGCCCGCATTTGTGGCCCACAAGACGTCGGAAAAGAGTAAAAAAATGTCGGCGACAAACAAGAGAAATGCTGAGAAGAAGAAGCTTCACCATCGCACGGGGTCAGGTGGCTACCTCGTAGCCCAGCCTAAGTGGGCCAAGGCTGAGAATGATCTGCTTGATAAAGGGATCGAACTAGAGACAATGAACTGGCCAGAACGTTGCCGGACTTGGTTCTTTGGGGCCGGCGGATCCTTGGACCCTATAACAGGGAAGTGCATTTGGACGGAGGAACAATTGGACATACCAGTCAAGAAGCTTCAGCAATATATCGAAGCAGCGCAGCAAGGGACGTTCGTTCCAGACAGGGAGAAGGACGAGCTCACAATGGCCCTCGGCAATCCTGAGCACCCTGGACGGACACGAGGCACGCCAGGCTCCGTTTCGTGGAAGGCTGGATTTCCGGACGCAGGGGGTTACAAAACCCACGAGAGGAGGAAGAAACTGGAGCAGAGCCAACTGCAGTCGCTGCACGAAAGGGTAATGGGGCTAGAGGAACGAGAAGCAGATCGCAGCAAACGACCTGCCGAAGCTTCCCCCGAAGCTACCCCGCCATCTCAGTGGAAAAGCAGCGTGGCTTCCACCGAGCTGCTTCATCCAGAGCATGCATTGACGGCTCCTGCCAGCTATCCCGTGGATGCTATCACGGATGCTGAAAATTGCCACCTTATGGCGCAATGGAGCAATTTGAAGGTCAAGGCGGCTGTTGGCTCTGTTTATCCTACTAAACCCGACTCAACTTTTCACTGCCGGCCGATTCCAGAAGGATATGCTAAGGTGATGGTCGATGAAATAACGGAGGGATTTGAGGACCTCCGGCTTGACCACCCTACCGGTGAAGGGGAGTATCGGCTGGGTTCTGCTCTGAAGACTCCATGCCTATGGCGGAAGGATCTCATCAACCTTCCGAACTGGACGCCTCCGCCTCCTCCTCCTCCTTCGGTGAGTCAGGGCACTCCGCCTCCTCCACCGGCGAGTGACGATCAGGGCACTCGGCCCGCTCCTTCTCCGGCGCGTGGCGGCACTCCGCCTCCTTCTCCGCCTGCGCCGGCGCGCCCGAGCAGCCAGCCTCCTCCTTCTCCGCCTCGTCAACAAGGGCGGAAGAGACCTGCTGCCGCTTCGGCTTCTACGACGCGTCGCAGTCCTTCTCCTCCACCTTGTAAGCAAGGAAAGAAGACATCCGCTCCGTCTACTCTTCCGGCGTCTAGCAGTACAGCCAAAGGCGGGAGGAGATACAGATTCGGTCCTTCTCTAAAGACTCCAGAGAAGTTACCGTACGAGAGGAGCGAGGAGGAAAACGCGAAGATCGCGCAGACCGAAGTGGATGAATGGTTTCAAGGGTTGAAAGCAAAGAGACATCCACCTCTGGAGGAGAAGGTAGATCCGGTGAAAGGGAAGCGCACTCTGGCTGCCCTGACAAAACCACCCAAGTCTCCGCCGAAAGGCAACTATGAGCGCATTATTGGAAATGCATTTGCCGAAGCGGAGAGGTCGGGAAGTACTAAAAGTGATCAAAGGATGAAAGAACGACGAGCTGGGAAACAAATTGCTCAGCTCGGCGAACAAGCGAAGCAATCGTGCCCCCCGCTCAAGGTGCCTGCTAGCGACATCGTCGATCCGAGGATGGTGCCCGGTTATGGCAATCCTGCAAATTACCTGCCCGACGATGTACATTATGATATCTTGGAGGTGCAGATACAAAGATACGAGTATGGGAAGCCTCTCGTCAAAGATGAAAGTTCTCTATCAACGATGATGCGAAGATTGCATGATTGGTACATGAAAACCTGCAAAGAGTCTGAGGGGAGGAATACTTTGCATATGAGAGTTAAAAAGGAGCATGACCTCCTTGGAATTGAACTGTTGCCTATTCCATTTGAGGAGTTCTATCAGTTTTTCAATCAATTGGCCATCGATAAAGCAACGGTCACCTCCTACTGTCTGTAAGTAGTACTACTTCCGTCATTAAGTCTCTCTATATAACTCAGCCCTTTCATTTGCATGTATTTATAATTATCCTCACTATATTATGCAGATTGAAGATCGCCGAATTGAAGAAAAGACAAGTGGGAGATATTGGGTTCATTAACACGTATCTCATAGATGCAACTGAGGTTCAATATCGTGCCCAAGAAACCGAGGCCAACTTGCTACGATCGTTGGAAATAAATGAACACAAAGATATAATACTCTTTCCTTACAACTTCAAGTGAGTGTTACTGTCTTGTGGCATATTCGGTTTCCTTATTAGTCCAGGTTATAGTAATGTAATATTGATGAGTTATGCATGTGTGCGCAGCTACCACTATATTCTCCTAGAGATTAAGCTTGAGAAGGGAGTAGTAACTGTCTTAGACTCCATGCGAAAAGATCCCAAGGAGTATGCGGACATGATTGAAATGCTCGAGAAGTAAGTTAAATCGATCATTATCCACCATATCAGCAACTTTGTTCATTTCTGATATCAAGTAATTGTTTTCTTTGTATGGCAGGGCTTGGAGAAAATTCACCAAAAAAGCTCCGGGACTACCGAAGAAGCTGCAATTTAGGCACCCGAAAGTAAGTACTATATAGTAGCATATTCCAGGCATCTCCTAGTGATTCAAGCGCTAGTTTCATCAATATCATTTAGCATGCTTGCTAATTATCAGTTTGATTGACCTCTATTTCTTGTAAAGTGGTTGTGGCAGGAACAAGGGAATGATTTCTGTGGATACTGCATTTGCGAGTCCATCCGCCACACGACCTGTGAGCGGGGCTACTCCGACAAACAATATGAAGTGCGTAAATAACAATATTCACAATTTTATTTTATTACCATCATTTGTGTTGAGTTTCATTCATTCATATATATATATATATATGTGTGTGTGTGTGTATTGACCCCCTTCTTAAAATTAGATGTTTCAGATGCGGGATGAACTCCTAGCACCAGATCGCATGCGAGCAATTCAAGAGGAATTGGCGGCATTCTTTCTTGACCACGTGATCGCTGAAGACGGAGAATACTATGTGGACCACGCATCCGTATTTTAGGAGATTATATATTTGTAAAAGATAATTATTGTATATATGTAGCCGGTAGTGTCGGATAGATATACGAGAACTTGTTTGTTCGACCAATCTCTCGGAGAAGGAGAGGTGGTCGATATCACTTCTCTCTGTATGCATATATGTTCATGACGATCTTCTGTTTGCTTACTAGCTAGCTAGCTTGTCTAGCTAGTCCTCTCTATACGTATGTATGTATGGTACGTAGCGTCGACCAAACACGGACAAAAGAGAGGACACTTCTCTCTATTAATTAGCTAGCTATAGCACAATATATGAAACACCTAAATTAACCCCCCAAAACCCCCTAAACCCCCCTCCCCCCCATTTTAAAAAAAAAACAAAAATCCCAGCCACAGAAATGTTGACGCGTGAATGCCTATTGGTCCCGGTTGGTACCACCAACCGGGACCAAAGGCCCTCCTGCCTGGGCTCAGCGACAGGCCACGTGGAGGCCCATCTGTCCCGGTTCTGGATTGAACCGGGACTAAAGGGTCAGGGCATTAGTACCGAACCTTTAGTCCCGGTTCATGAACCGGGACTAAAAGCCCTCACCAACCGGGACTGTAGGCCCTTTTTCTACTAGTGGTTCACAAGGTTAATTAAGGTTTAAAATCGAGCCATCATCATCTGCTGAGCGGCAGAAAATCCTACCTCAGGACAAACCCTTATACTCTGCTGATCATCTGAAACTACTCTGGGGGAGGATTTTAGAGATCGGACCAAAGCTGGGAGAGCAAAACCTACAGTTTTAAAATGGTACTACATGCAGATACATATAGATCCCGATTACAGACGACACGACAAAAGTACAAACTTACTCGCAAAAGTACGAGTTCCTGAAAGAAATCATGCATATAAATTTTGCGAAAAAACACAAATTAGCACTTTTGATCACAAAAATTTGCACGTAAATGCTAACAACAGCCTATGTACATGAGCGACTCTTTTTAGAAAATGTTGAAAGTAAAAAAAAAACACAGTTCTCAGATTTTTCTAAACTGTCCAAACCAGATTGGGTTCAGCAAACCATGCCGAGCACTCTGCCCTACAGCATACTCAACCATTTTCGAGGTGTGTGATATAAAACTTGAAAATTGCATTAGCAGCTCTATGCCATAATGGACATTTAATTATATCTTACTGAAGCCTCAGTTATACGTATGCCTACACGTACGCGTTGCCGGCTGCCGATTATCAACTAGCAGGACACGTGAACACCAGGCGTCGATGTATGGCAACAGGAGCGTGTCGCTCCTGAGATTTGTTATTGCTTTGATCTGATTTATTACAGATATATATATATATATATATAGTAGTAGTACCTAAACTATCTAGTACAAGCCGACTCGGCCGGGTTGTCCGGTCCGGACTCTTATGCCTAATCTTGATTATTCACAGCTTGAACACCAATCCTTCGTCGCATTTTCATGAACTTCTGTCGTCTCAAAGATCTGGTTAGGATATCTGCAAGCTAGTCGTCGGTGCAAACGTAGTTGACGTCAATCTTACTTTCTTCCACACACTTTCTTAGGTACTGATACCTCGTATCGATGTGCTTGCTTGTGTCTATCATGACGCACTGAAGTCCTCCACAGAGAGATTGTAGACTTGTCGTCAATGTTGAGCACCACTCGCTCCGGTTCCCTACCTGTGAGGTCACCGAATAGCCTTCCAAGGCACACGCCTTGACACACCGCGGTTGCAGCTGCAATATACTCTGCTTCACGAGATGATAATGCGACCACCTTCTGCTTTTGTGATAGCCAACTCATTACGCTTACTCCCAAGAAATATGTCACGCCCGAGGTACTTTTACGATCGTTGTTGGTGTCAAAACCGGTGGATCTCGGGTAGGGAGTCCCAAACTGTGCGTCTAAGGCTAATGGTAACATGAGGCGGAGACACGATGTTTACCCAGGTTCGGTCCCTCTCGATGGAGGTAATATCCTACTTCCTGCTTGATTGATCTTGATGATATGAGTATTACAAGAGTTGATCTACCACGAGATCGTAGAGGCTAAACCCTAGAAGCTAGCCTATGATTATGATTCTTCTTGTCCTACGGACTAAACCCTCCGGTTTATATAGACACGGAGGGGGCTAAGGTTACACAGAGTCGGTTACAGAGAAGGAGATCTACACATCCGAATCGCCAAGCTTGCCTTCCACGCAAAGGAGAGTCCCACCCGGACACGGGACAAAGTCTTCAATCTTGTATCTTCATAGTCCAATAGTCCGGCCAAAGTATATAGTCCGGCTGTCCGAGGACCCCCTAATCCAGGACTCCCTCAGTAGCCCTGAACCAGGCTTCAATGACGATGAGTCCGACGCGCAGATTGTCTTCGGCATTGCAAGGCGGGTTCCATCTCCGAATACTCCATAGAATATCTTGAATAAAAGGATTGTGTCCGGCTCTGCAAAGTAATTTCCACATACCACCGTAGAGAGCATAATTTTTCACAAATCGAATCTGCTGACAATTTTTCATGACATGACATCATGCCGCAGCCCGGTCATTATTCGAACCGTTTTTCTCAACCAGCTGCTGCGCATATTGCGAGGCAGTTTTCTTGGCACGTCTTGTCAAAGCATAGATCGTGTCCCCTTTTCACGGGATTCTCATCAATACGGGTACGGGTAACCCAACCATGCCATCAATCATGGCGCTTGGGGAACAAGCGAGTTTTACCGGGCAAGTGGGGAGGCGCACAGTTTCTACCGCCTCTATAAAGAGATAAGGGCTCTTCTTTTTCACCCACGCCTTCTTCTCCCACTGCTCATCCATTCCCTTCCGCTCGAGCTCTAGCGCCCAAGCGTTCGTCTTATCCACCCAAAGTGGTCTTTCGGAAATGTCCGGATTCGGAGCATGAGGCAAATGGATGGCCTCTACCATCCAGGAGAAGGATATCAAAAAGCTTCGGGAGGCCGGGTACCTGGCCAAGAAAATCGGCCACCGTCTTTCGACGGCGGGACAGATTGTCCCCACTCCGGAACCCCACGAGAGGGTTGTATTCCTCCCTCATTTCGTCCGCGGGCTCGGGTTTCCCCTTCACCCATTCGTTCGCGGCATCATGTATTATTATGGGATTGATTTTCATGATCTATCCCCTAATTTCTTCCTCAACATCTCGACGTTTATCGTCGTGTGCGAGGCCTTTCTCCGCATCTCGCCACACTTCGGCTTATGGCTGAAGATTTTCAATGTGAAGCCCAAGGTAGTGAATGGCGAGCACGCCGAGTGCGGAGGCGCCATGGTGAGCAAGATGCCCAAGGTCACATGGCCAACAGGCACTTGCAATGATTCCGTCAAGGAGTGGCAGCAATAGTGGTTTTACATCATGGAGCCACGCGGCAAAAAGTGGGCCGCTGCTCCTGAATTTCGATCCGGAGCCCCCCTTGCGGCTTACGTCTTGGCCCAAGAAGGGCCTGAACTGGTCTTCGTCCGACGAACTGTCGGTACTCTAGACACGCGTCAAGGATATGGAAGACAAGAACATCAAGCTTGTCAATGTAGTCCAGGTGATGTTAGGTCGCCGGATTCTTCCTTGTTAGCACCGGGCTTGCAATTTATGGGAATACGACCTGGCCAAGCACCAGACCCTACGGGAGCTCTTTGGTTCCTCGCATGAGGACATCTGGAAGGTGCTCTTTAAGTCCGGCAAGTCGTGGCCAGACTCCGCCGAGGACCGTGGGTACAAACTGTCCCGCCCTGCAAGTTCGGTAAGTCACCACTATGTCTGGCAATTCATATCTGTCATTCACATATCCTGAGGAAGATGCTTAATGTGATTTCCATTCCACAATTCTCCTAGGGCTGGACGAAGAAGGCGGGACGAATCTACTGTCTGGCCCCACTGCCGGAAGAACCGGTCGGCCCACTTCTGACGAAGATGTTGGTCCCGGCGCCTTACAAGGCGCCGAAGAGGAAGGCCGAGAAGGAGGCCAAGGAGACCAGGGGCGCCCTTCATTGCCGTGGCGCTTCAGACACAAAATCCGAAGACTCCAATGCCCAATCTTCCTCCGAAGAGGACGAGGAGGAGGAACAAGATGAATCCCCTGCGGGGGGAAGAAAGAAAAGGACGGCCTCCTCGTCTTTGGAGGCCGAATCGCCTAAGAGGGGGAAAGACCCCCCATCCAGAGGCATCCACCACCGCCACCGATAGCAGCCCGGAGTGGGATCCCAGGGTCCAGCCCCTGGTGAACTCGTGAGTATACAAAGCCCGAACATGCTTATGCGTCCAGGCCCATCATGGCATAATATTTTGACCCGAGCCATACTTTTTGCAGTCCGGCGAGGTCCCGCACCGAACAATCCTTGTCGGAGGATTCGCTGGGTTCGGATGCTATAGAGAGCGAGACACATCATTGGCTAGGACGAACAGTTCGTCAGTGTACCCAAGATTGTTCAGATCCACTGTTGTCATTCCGTACTGTGGGTCTACCTGTACCCCGCCTCCTGACAGATTGACCCATTTGCACTTAAACAAAGGGACCTTAAAATCATGTCCGTAGTCAAGTTCCCATATGTCCACTATGTAACCATAATATGTGTCCTTTCCCCTCTCGGTTGCTGCATCAAAGCGGACACCGCTGTTTTGGTTGTTGTTCTTTTGATCTTGGGCGATCGTGTAAAATGTATTCCCATTTATCTCCTATCCTTTGTAAGTCAATACAGTCAAAGATGGTCCCATGGACAACGAGTACAGCTCAGCACAAACAGTATTCTCACCTCTGAGACGTGTTTCCAACCAACTGTTGAAAGTCCTAATGTGTTCACTTGTAATCCAATCGTCGCACCGCTCCGGGTGTTTGGAGCGCAGACTGTTCTTGTGTTCATCGACATACGGGGTCACCAAGGTAGAGTTCATTAGTACTGTGTAGTATGCTTGAGACCAAGAATATATGTCCCTGCATATTATTGAGTCCCCTCCAAGCGTGCCTTTTCCAGTCAGCCTCCCCTCATACCGCGATTCAGGGAGACCTATCTTCTTAAGGCCAGGAATGAAGTCAACACAAAACCCAATGACATCCTCTGTTTGATGGCCCATGGAGATGTTCCTTGTGGCCTAGCGCGGTTACAGACATATTTCTTTAGGACTCCCATGAACCTCTCAAAGGGGTACATATTGTGTAGAAATACGAGGCCCAGAATGACAATCTCGTCAACTAGATGAACTAGGACGTGCGTCATGATATTGAAGAAGGATGGTGGGAACACCAGCTAGAAACTGACAAGACATTGCACCACATCACTTGTTAGCCTTGATATGATTTTTGGATTGATCACCTTCTGAGAGATTGCATTGAGGAATGCACATAGCTTCACAATGGCTAATCGGACGTTTTTCGGTAGAAGCCCCCTCAATGCAACCGGAAGCAGTTGCCTCATAATCACGTGGCAGTCATGAGACTTTAGGTTCTGGAACTTTTTCTCTGCCATATTTATTATTCCCTTTATATTCGACGAGAAGCCAGTCGGGACCTTCATACTAAGCAGGCATTCAAAGAAGATTCCCTTCTCTTCTTTGGTAAGAGCGTAGATGGCAGGACCTTCATACTGCTTTGGAGGCATGTCGTCTTTTTCGTGCACACATTGCTGGTCCTCCCGTGCCTCCGGTGTATATTTTGTCTTCCCATACACGCCCAAAAAGCCTAGCAGGTTCACGCAAAGATTCTTCATCACGTGCATCACGTCGATTGAAGAGCGGACCTCTAGGTCTTTCCAGTAGGGTTGGTCCCAAAATATAGATTTCTTCTTTCACATGGGTGTGCGTCCCTCAGTGTCATTCATAACAGATAGTACGCTGGGACCCTTTCCAAAGATTACTTTTAAATCATTGACCATAGCAAGTACGTGATCACCGTTACGCATGGCGGGCTTCTTCGGGTGATCTGCCTCGCCTTTGAAATGCTTGCCTTTCTTTCGACATTGATGGTTGGTCGGAAGAAATTGACGATGGCCCAGGTACACATTCTTCCTGCATTTGTCCAGGTATATACTTTCGGCATCAGCTAAACAGTGCATGCATGTCTGGTATCCCTTGTTTGTCTGTCATGAAAGGTTAATGAGAGCGGCCCAATCGTTGATGGTTACAAATAGCAACGCGTGCAGGTCAAATTCCTCCTGTATGTGCTCATCCCACACACGTACACCGTTTCCATTCCACAGCTGCAAAAGTTCTTCAACTAATGGCCTTAGGTACACATTAATGTCGTTGTCGGGTTGCTTAGGGCCTTGGATGAGAATTGGCATCATAATGAACTTCCGCTTCATGCACATCCAAGGAGGAAGGTTATACATACATAGAGTCACGGGCCAGGTGCTGTGATTGCTGCTCCGCTCCCCGAAAGGATTAATGCCATCCGCGCTTAAACCAAACCATACGTTCCTTGGGTCACGTGCAAACTCAACCCAGTACTCTCTCTCGATTTTTCTCCACTGCGACCCATCAGCGGGTGCTCTCAACTTCCCGTCTTTCTTACGGTCCTCACTGTGCCATCGCATCAACTTGGCATGCTCTTTGTTTCTGAACAGTCGTTTCAACCGTGGTATTATAGGAGCATACCACATCACCTTCGCAGGAACCCTCTTCCTGCGCGGCTCGCCGTCAACATCACCAGGGTCATCTCGTCTAATCTTATACCGCAATGCACCGCATATCGAGCATGCGTTCAAATCCTTGTACGCACCACGGTAGAGGATGCAGTCATTAGGGCATGCATGTATCTTCTGCACCTCCAATCCTAGAGGGCATACGACCTTCTTTGCTGCATACGTACTGTCGAGCAATTCGTTATCCTTTGGAAGCTTCTTCTTCAATATTTTCAGTAGCTTCTCAAATCCTTTGTCAGGCACAACATTCTCTACCTTCCACTGCAGCAATTCCAGTACGGTACCGAGCTTTGTGTTGCCATCTTCGCAATTGGGGTAGAACCCTTTTTGTGATCGTCTAACATGCGATCAAACTTCAGCTTCTCCTTTTGACTTTCGCATTGCGTCTTTGCATCGACAATGACCCGGCGGAGATCATCATCATCGGGCACATTGTCTGGTTCCTCTTGATCTTTAGTAGCTTCCCCCGTTGCATCATCATCAGGCACATCGTCTTGCTCCTCTTGATCTTCAGCAGCTGATCCCCCCGTTGCAGTATCACCGTATTCAGGGGGCACATAGTTGTCATCGTCCTCTTCTTCTTCGCCGTCTTCCATCATAACCCCTATTTCTTCGTGCCTCGTCCAAACATCATAGTGTGGCATGAAACCCTTGTAAAGCAGGTGGGTGTGAAGGATTTTCCGGTCAGAGTAAGACTTCGTATTCCCACATTTAGGGCATGGACAACACATAAAACCATTCTGCTTGTTTGCCTCAACCACTTCGAGAAAATTATGCACGCCCTTAATGTACTCAGAGGTGTGTCTGTCACCATACATCCATTGCCGGTTCATCTGCGTGCATTATATATAATTATGTGTGTCAAAAGTAAGAAAATCAGACATGTATCTATCTAAAGTAAGAAAATCAGACAAGTATCTATCTAAAGTAAGAAAATCAGAAAGAAGATAAGAACAAGAGGCTCACCATGGTGGTGCCGGCGACGAGATCGGCGCGGGCGATCAAAGGCGGTGAAAACGGGGCGGGGCATGACGGACCGCCAAATCTAGACAAATCTCGGGAAAAATGGAGCTCCAAGGTCGAGCTTCGAGAAGAGAAAGCTTAACTAGTGTGGCTTGGGCATTTCATCGAACACCTCATGTGCATAGGAGGTGAGCTAGAGCACCCAAATGCCCTCCCCTCACCGTCCAAAAAAACAGAGTGCTCTGCCGCGGGGATGGGTATATATAGGCAAATTATTTGTCCCGGTTCGTGACATAAACCGGGACTAAAGCCCCCCCCCCTTGTATACCGGTTCAAGGCACGAACCAGTACCAATGGATGTGGGCCAGGAGCGCGGCCCATTGGTCCCGGTTCGTGCCTAGAACCGGGACAAATGGGTCCAGACGAACTGGGACCAATGCACACGAGGCCCCGGCCGCCCCTCTGGGCTCATGAACCGGGTCTAATGCCCCCATGGGTCCTGGTTCATGAAGAACCGGGACTAATGGGCTAGCCAGGCCCGTACCAAAGCCCTATTTTCTACTAGTGAAATAGAGGGCAGGGCTTGCTCCAGTCACCGGCCTCCGGCAAGGACACCCAAGCGTATGCAATGCAATCATCATCCTCATCTCCTTTCGAGTCCACACAAACAAAGACCACCTAGAAGGGACCCTCGTGACAAGCACGGTGGTCGCAGTCGCCCACGGCGTAGTGCACGGCGGCCCCGTGGCTGTCGACCACCAGGCCGAGCGCTTCCAGCTCCCTCCGGCGGCCCGTCATGGGGTCCCAGACGATGAGCGCCATGGGTATCTGATTCACATCATCCCCCAGAAGGACGCGGCCATGGAGGCAGTCCAGCGGAGAGTAGTCGCGTTCGTGGTCCGGAATGCGCGCGTCGAATTTCGTGGTGGAGATGAGGTGTGGGACTGGGCCTTGATCCTCCTAGCTCTCCAGCCAGGTATGGAGGAAGCCCAGCATGGGGGAGCTCCATGGTGGTCGTGGTAGCGGCCGCGGAAACGAGGGCCGCAGAGGAGGCCGAGCTAGAGCTTGCTTGCGAGGGAGGCGCGTACGAGGTGTTCGGGGCTTCGGGCTCGTCCGGCGGGAGCCGGAGGAAGATCTCCTCGAGGAGCTCATCCGGCAGCGATGGTGCCTGATGACCCACAAGTGTAGGGGATCTATCGTAGTCCTTTCGATAAGTAAGAGTGTCGAACCCAACAAGGAGCACAAGGAAATGATAAGCGGTTTTCAGCAAGGTATTCTCTGCAAGTACTGAAATAAGTGGTAACAGATAGTTTTGCAATAAGATAAATTGTAACGAGCAACAAGTAATAAAAGTAAATAAGATGCAGCAAGGTGGCCCAATCCCTTTTGTAGCAAAGGACAAGCCTGGACAAACTCTTATGATAGGAAAAGCGCTCCCGAGGACACATGAGAATATCGTCAAGCTAGTTTTCATCACGCTCATATGATTCGCGTTCGGTACTTTGATAATTTGATATGTGGGTGGACCGGTTCTTGGGTACTGCCCTTACTTGGACAAGCATCCCACTTATGATTAACCTCTATTGCAAGCATCTGCAACTACAACAAAAGTATTAAGGTAAACCTAACCATAGCATGAAACATGTGGATCCAAATCATCCCCTTACGAAGCAACGCATAAACTAGGGTTTAAGCTTCTCTCACTCTAGCAACCCATCATCTACTTATTACTTCCCAATGCCTTCCTCTAGGCCCAAATAATGGTGAAGTGTTATGTAGTCGACGTTCACATAACACCACTAGAGGTTAGACAAGATACATCTCATCAAAATATCGAACGAATACCAAATTCACATGACTACTAATAGCAAGACTTCTCCCTTGTCCTCAGGAACAAACGTAATTACTCACAAAGCATATTCATGTTCATAATCAGAGGGGTAATAATATGCATAAAGGATCTGAACATATGGTCTTCCACCAAATAAACCAACTAGCATCAACTACAAAGAGTAATAAACACTACTAGCAACCTATTAGCACCAATCCCGGACGTGGAGACAAGAAGTGGATACAAGAAATGAACTAGGGTTTGGAGATGTGATGGTGCTGGTGAAGATGTTGATGGAGATTGCCCTCTCCCGATGAGAGGAGCGTTGGTGATGACGATGGTGATGATTTCCCCCTCCCGGAGGGAAGTGTCCCCGGCAGAAGAGCTCTGCCAGAGCCCTAGATTGGTTCCGCCAAGGTTCCGCCTCGTGGCGGCGGAGTCTCGTCCCGAAAGGTTCTCTCTGATTTTGTTCTCATCGAAAGACTTCATATAGGAGAAGATGGGCGTCGGAGAGCCACCAGGGGGCCCACGAGGTAGGGGGCGCGCCCAGGGGTGGCGCCCCCCACCCTCGTGAGCAGGGTGTGGGGCCCCTGGCCTTCATCTTTGGCGACGATTTTTCTTTATTTATTTCAAGGTATTTCATGGAGTTTCAGGACTTTTGGAGTTGCGTAGAATAGGCCTCCAATATTTGCTCCTTTTCCAGCCCAGAATTCCAGCTGCCGGCATTCTCCCTCTTCATGTAAACCTTGTAAAATAAGAGAGAATAGTCATAAGTATCGTGACATAACATGAAATAACAGCCCATAATGCAATAAATATTATCATAAAAGCATGATGCAAAATGGACGTATCAACTCCCCCAAGCTTAGATCTCGCTTGTCCTCAAGCGAAAAGCCGATAACAATAAATATGTCCTCAAGTTTAGAGGTAGAGGCGTCGATAAAAACAAAATACGAACATGAAGGCATCATGATTATTTGATAATAGCAACATAAATAGATTTTGTCATATGATTACTCATGTTCAAGTAATGACCCATTCACAAAGCCAAAGCATAAATCAGAAACATTATTGGGCACTAACAATTATAATCTCAGTCATTGAAGCAATTGCAATTTATCATAACATAGGAAAGAGTCTATGTCAGAGCTTAAAAGCAAGTCCACATACTCAACTATCATTTAGTCTTTCATAATTGCTAGCACTCACGCGATACTTGTGGTTACGGAGTTTTAATCGGACACAGAGAAAGATAGGGGCTTATAGTTTTGCCCCACAACCTTTTACCTCAAGGGTAATGTCAACAATAATAATTCATGCTCCCCCACATCCAATTAGATATGTATATCATACTCTTTCCAACATGCTGAGCTTGCCAAAGGATAAAATGAAAAAGGAAAGGTGAGGATCACCGTGACTCTTGTAAGGTAGAGGATAATAATAAAAGATAGGCCCTTCGCAGAGGGAAGCAGAGGTTGTCATGCGCGTTTAGGATTGCTGCACAAAATCTTAATGCAAAAGAACGTCACTTTATATTGCCCCTTGCATGTGAACCTTTATTATGCAATCAGTCGCTTTTATTGCATCCACAACAAGTTCATACAAAGCTTATTTCTCTACATTAATAAGTCATGCATATTTAGAGAGAAATTTTTATTGCTTGCACCGATGACAACTTACTTGAAGGATCTTACTCAATCCATAGGTAGATATGGTGGACTCTCATGGCAAAACTGGTTTAAAGGTGTTTGGAAGCACAAGTAGTATTTCTACTTGGTGCTAAGAATTTGGGTAGCATGAGGGGGAAAGGCAAGCTCAACACGGTAGAGGATCCATGACAATATACTTTATCTCGAACGTAAGAAATCATAACTCATTATGTTGTCTTCCTTGTCCAACCTCAACTCTTTAGCATGTCATATTTTAATGAGTGCTCCCTATCATAAAAGATGTCAATGATAATATATCTATATGTGAAACCTCTCTTTCCTTATTACTTCCTATTAATTGCAACGATGACCAAAGCTATATTTGCCAACTCCCAACAACTTTTAATCATCAAACTCTTTCTATGTGAAGTCATTACTTTCACTAAGATCAATATGAGCTCCTTGATTCTTTTTATTCTTTTCTTCTACTTACCCAAGATCATGGCAAAACAATCAAGCCCTTGACTCAACACTAATCTTTATTATAAAGCTCATGGACTCGATTACAAAGAAGGATCGTAAAGCAAAACTCAAAACTAAATCATGCCACGACTTTATTCTACTAAATCAAGATACTACTAATAGGATCGAACTAAGAAAAACTGTAAAGATAGGAGTTGTGATGATGATACGTTACCAGGGCACCTCCCCCAAGCTTGGCAGTTGCCAAGGGGAGTGCCCATACCCATGTGATTATTTCTCCTTCTTTGTTGTTGGCGGTGGTGATGATGACGGTGGCTTCTTCCTTAATTTACGCTTGAGTATAATGTTTTGTTCCTTTAGATATTCGATCTCCCGCTCAAGACTTAATACTCTTTTCCATAGTTCTTGCTTATTTCCCTGCAAGAGACAAAACGGGATAAACTCGATCTTTGGCTTCTTTGCTCTATCAGGTAGACTTGACTTTTTAAACTCCACATGCAAATCCCCTGGTTGAGGTAGCGGAACTTCATCTTCGTCTGAGCTTGTTTCCTCCTTCTCCTTAGGCTCATAGTCTTCTTCTTCTTCTGTGGTCCAACCACTATGGTCCAAGTCTCCGTAGACCTTAGGGTCTGCAAGGAAATCAGCCACATAGCTTTCTCCCTGTGAATCTTGAGATGACATCTTGCTTTAATCTGCAGCAGCAACAGCTCGAAACGAAAACAGAAGATATTTGCATGATACGAGAGTCAAAACCTTCGGGAGTATATATAGTGAATTTTTACCGACCAAAATACGTATCGTGCAAGGAAACGGAGTTCGGAGGGCACACGAGGTGATCACGAGGTAGGGGGGCGCGCCTAGGGGGGTAGGGCGCGCCCTCCACCCTCATGGAGGCCTCATGTCCTCCCCGGACTGCTACTTATTTTTCTATTTTTCTAAATATTCCAAAACGGAGAAATATTGCTTTAAAAATTTGTTTTGGAGTCGGTTTACTTACCGTATCACATACCTATTCCTTTTCGGAGTCTGGGACGTTCTGGAAAGTGTCCTTTATGTACTCCTCCGGGGTCACGGTTTCAATAATATTAGTTTCAACATTTATAGGATTACCTGAGATATAGTGTTTGATCCTTTGACCGTTTACCACCTTCGGATTTGTGCCTGCGAAGTTGTTGATTTTTATGGCACCGGAACGATAGACCTCCTCGATAACGTAGGGACCTTCCCATTTAGAGAGAAGTTTTCCTGCAAAAAATCTTAAACAAGAGTTGTATAGCAATACATAATCACCTACATTAAACTCACGCTTTTGTATCCTTTTGTCATGCCATCTTTTAACTTTTTCTTTAAACAACTTGGCATTTTCATAAGCTTGGGCTCTCCATTCATCAAGTGAGCTAATATCAAATAACCTCTTCTCACCGGCAAGTTTGAAATCATAGTTGAGCTCTTTAATAGCCCAATATTCCTTATGTTCTAGTTCGAGAGGTAAGTGACAAGCTTTTCATAGACCATTTTGTACGGAGACATACCCATAGGATTTTTATAAGCAGTTCTATAGGCCCACAATGCATCATCAAGTTTCTTGGACCAATTCTTTCTAGACCTATTAATAGTGTTTTGCAAAATTAATTTGAGCTCCCTATTGCTCAATTCTACTTGACCACTAGACTGAGGGTGATAAGGAGATGCAATCCTATGATTAACGTCATATTTAGCAAGCATCTTACGGAAAGCACCATGAATGAAGTGTGAACCACCATCAGTCATTAAATATCTAGGGACTCCAAACCTCGGAAAAATAACTTCCTTAAGCATTTTAATAGATGTGTTATGATCAGCACTACTAGTTGGAATAGCTTCCACCCACTTAGTAACGTAATCAACAACAACTAAAATATGTGTGTGTCCATTAGAGGCAGGAAAAGGTCCCATATAATCAAAGCCCCAAACATCAAATGGCTCAATAACAAGCGAATAATTCATAGGCATTTCTTGACGTCTACTAATATTACCAATTCTTTGACATTCATCGCAAGACAAAACAAACTTACAGGCATCTTTGAAGAGAGTAGGCCAATAAAAACCGGATTGCAATACCTTATGTGCAGTTCTATCTCCAGCATGGTGTCCTCCATAAGCTTCGGAGTGACACTTGCGCAGGATCTGTTCCTGTTCATGCTCAGGTACACAACGTCTAATGACACCACCTACTCCTTCTTTATAAAGATGTGGATCATCCCAAAAATAATGTCGCAAGTCATAGAAAAACTTTTTCTTTTGCTGGTATGTGAAGCTAGGTGGTATAAATTTAGCCACAATATAATTAGCATAATCAGCATACCAAGGAGTGCCACGAGAAGTGCTTATGACATTTAATTGTTCATCAGGAAAGCTATCATCAATAGGTAGTGGGTCATCAAGAACATTCTCTAACCTAGACAAGTTGTCTGCAACAGGGTTCTCAGCTCCCTTTCTATCAACAATATGTAAATCAAATTCTTGAAGCAGGAGAACCCATCTAATAAGTCTAGGTTTTGCATCCTTCTTTTCCATAAGATATTTAATAGCAGCATGATCAGTGTGAATAGTAACTTTGGAATCAAAAATATAAGGTCTAAACTTATCACAAGCAAACACCACTGCTAAAAGTTTCTTTTCGGTAGTAGCATAATTTCTTTGAGCACTGTCTAAAGTCTTACTAGAATAATGGATAACATTTAATTTCTTATCAACTCTCCGCCCTAGAATAGCACCTACAGCATAATCACTAGCATCACACATAATTTCAAAGGGTAAATTCCAATCAGGTGGCTGAACAACAGGTGTAGAGACTAATGCTTTCTTAAGTATTTCAAATGCTTCTACACAATCATCATCAAAAACAAATGGTACATCTTTTTGTAATAAATTAGTCAGAGGCCGAGAAATTTTTGAGAAGTCCTTAATGAACCTCCTATAAAATCCGGCGTGACCAAGGAAACTTCTTATACCTTTGATGTCCTTGGGACATGGCATCTTTTCAATAGCATCAACCTTGGCTTTATCAACTTCAATACCTCTTTCAGAAACTTTGTGCCCCAAGACAATACCTTCATTAACCATAAAGTGGCACTTTTCCCAATTCAAGACAAGATTAGTTTCTTCACATCTCTGCAAAACTCGATCAAGGTTGCTTAAGCAATCATCAAAAGAGGAACCGTAGACGGAAAAGTCATCCATGAAAACCTCACAAATCTTTTTGCAAAAATCAGAGAATATAGCCATCATGCATCTTTGAAAGGTAGCAGGTGCATTACATAAACCAAAAGGCATACGTCTATAAGCAAAAGTACCAAAAGGGCATGTAAAGGTAGTCTTTGATTAATCTTTAGCTGACACAGGTATTTGAGAGAAACTAGAATAACCATCTAGAAAGCAATAATGTGTATGTTTGCATAACCTTCTAGCATTCGATCAATGAAAGGTGAGGGGTAATGATCTTTCTTAATAGCTTTATTTAATTTACAGAAATCAATTACCATCCTATAACCTGTGATAATTCTTTGATGGATCAATTCATCTTTATCATTAGGGACAATTGTAATACCTCCCTTCTTAGGGACACAATGGACAGGACTTACCCACTGACTATCAGCAACAGGATAAATTATACCTGCCTCCAGAAGCTTGAGTATTTCTTTTCTTACCACTTCTTTCATTTTAGGATTCAAACGTTGTTGAGGATCACAAACTGGTTTGGCATCAGCTTCCAAATTTATTTTGTGTTGACATAGAGTGGGACTAATGCCCTTAAGATCATCCAGAGTATATCCAATAGTAGCATAGTGCTTCTTCAGAGCTTTCAATAATCTTTCCTCTTCATGCTCTGAAAGGTTAGCGCTAATAATGACAGGATATATTTTCTTTTCATCAAGATAAGCATATTTAAGATTATCAGGCAATGGTTTAAGCTCAAATACGGGATCTCCCTTGGGTGGAGGGGGATCCCCTAGGATTTCAACAGGCAAATTGTGTTGCAGAATAGGTTCCTGTTTAAAGAATACTTCATCTATTTCCCTTCTTTCATTCATGAACATATCATTTTCATGGTCAAGCAAATACTGTTCTAAAGGATCACTAGGAGGTACAACAATAGAGGCAAGACCAATAATTTCATCCTTACTAGGCGATTCTTCCTCACGATGTTGTTTACTAAATTTAGAGAAATTAAACTCATGAACCATATCGTCCAAGCCAATAGTAACAACATTCTTTTTGCAATCTATCTTGGCATTAACAGTATTCAAGAAGGGTCTACCAAATATAATGGGACAAAAGCTATCTTGTGGGGTACCAAGAACAAGAAAATCAGCGGGATATTTGGTTTTCCCACACAAGACTTCAACATCTCTAACAATTCCCACTGGAGAAATAATATCTCTATTGGCAAGTTTAATTGTAACATCAATACCTTCTAACTCAGCAGGTGCAATATCATGCATAATTTCCTTGTATAAGTCAATGGGTATAGCACTAGCACTAGCACCCATATCACACAAGCCATGATAACAATGATCTCCTATTTTAACAAAAATAACAGGCACGCCTACCACAGGTCTATGTTTATCTTTATCACAAGGTTTAGCAATTCTGGCAGTTTCACCACAAAATTGAATAACATGCCCATCAATATTGTCAGACAAGAGATCTTTAACAATAGCAATATTAGGTTCTACTTTGACTTGCTTAGGAGGTGTATAAGTTCTAATATTGCTTTTACGAACAACAGTTGAAGCTTTAGCATGATCCTTCATTCTAACAGGGAAAGGTGGTTTCTCAACATAAGAAGTGGGAACAATAGGATCATTATAAGTGACAATCTTTTCTTCAACTTTAATAGGTGCAGCTACTTTTACTTCTATGGGAGGATGATATTTAAACCACTTCTCCTTGGGGAGATCAACATAAGTAGCAAAAGATTCACAGAAAGAAGCTACTATCTCAGAGTCAAGTCCATACTTAGTGCTAAACTTACGGAAAATATCGGTATCCATAAAAGATTTAACACAATCAAACTTGGGTGTCATACCTGACTCTTTACCTTCGTCGAGGTCCCAATCCTCAGAGTTGCGTTTAATTCTATCCAGTAAATTCCATCTGAATTCAATACTCTTCATCATGAAAGAACCAACACAGGAAGTATCGAGCATGGAGCGATTGTTATCAGAAAGCCGAGCATAGAAACTTTGCATAATTACTTCTCTTGCAAGCTCATGATTGGGGCATGAATATAACAATGATTTAAGCCTCCCCCAAGCTTGAGCGATGCTTTCTCCTTCGTGAGGCCAAAAATTATATATATAATTGCGATCACGATGAACAAGATGCATAGGGTAATACTTTTGATGAAATTATAATTTCAATCTTTTATAATTCCATGATCTCGTATCATCACATAGCCTGTACCATGTCAATGCATCTCCCTTCAAAGATAAAGGGAAAGCCTTCTTCTTAACAGCATCATCGGGTATACCTGCAAGCTTAAATAGTCCACAAACATCATCCACATAACATAGATGTTCATCAGGATGCTTTGTTCCATCTCCTGTAAAAGTGTTAGCTAGCAGATTTTCCATCAAACCCGAAGGAATCTCAAAAGGAGTTTCATTTTCAATAGGTTCAGTAGGTTGAGTAGGTTGAGGAGCAACTCTTTGCTCTGCTGGACGGGGTGAAGATACCCTGAACAAGCCCCTCAGATAATTACTTTCCATAGTAACAAGTGACAGAAAATTTCAGCACACTAAATAAAATTTTTCTTACCAAATTCCACCTACAAAAGGCGCTTCACTCCCCGGCAACGGCGCCAGAAATAGTCTTGATGACCCACAAGTATAGGGAATCTATTGTAGTCCTTTCGATAAGTAAGAGTGTCCAACCCAACGAGGAGCAGAAGAAAATGATAAGCGGTTTTCAGCAAGGTATTCTCTGCAAGTACTGAAATAAGTGGTAACAGATAGTTTTGCGATAAGATAAATTGTAACGAGCAACAAGTAATAAAAGTAAATAAGGTGCAGCAAGGTGGCCCAATCCTTTTTGTAGCAAAGGACAAGCCTGGACAAACTCTTATGATAGGAAAAGCGCTCCCGAGGACACATGGGAATATCGTCAAGCTAGTTTTCATCACGCTCATATGATTCGCATTCGGTACTTTGATAATTTGATATGTGGGTGGACCGGTGCTTGGGTGTTGTTCTTACTTGAACAAGCATCCCACTTATGATTAACCTCTATTGCAAGCACCCACAACTACAACAAAAGTATTAAGGTAAACCTAACCATAGCATGAAACATGTGGATCCAAATCAGCCCCTTATGAAGCAACGCATAAACTAGGGTTTAAGCTTTCGTCACTCTAGCAACCCATCATCTACTTATTACTTCCCAATGCCTTCCTCTAGGCCCAAATAATGATGAAGTGTTATGTAGTCGACGTTCACATAACACCACTAGAGGTTAGACAAGATACATCTCATCAAAATATCGAACGAATACCAAATTCACATGACTACTAATAGCAAGACTTCTCCCTTGTCCTCAGGAACAAACGCAATTACTCACAAAGCATATTCATGTTCATAATCAGAGGGGTAATAATATGCATAAAGGATCTGAACATATGGTCTTCCACCAAATAAACCAACTAGCATCAACTACAAAGAGTAATCAACACTACTAGCAACCTACTAGCACCAATCCCGGACTTGGATACAAGAATTGGATACAAGAGATGAACTAGGGTTTGGAGATGAGATGGTGCTGGTGAAGATGTTGATGGAGATTGCCCTCTCCCAGTGAGAGGAGCGTTGGTGATGACGATGGTGATGATTTCCCCCTGCCGGAGGGAAGTGTCCCTGGCAGAAGAGCTCTGCCAGAGCCCTAAATTGGTTCCGCCAAGGTTCCGCCTCGTGGCGGCGGAGTCTCGTCCCGAAAGGTTCTCTCTGATTTTGTTCTCATCGAAAGACTTCATATAGGAGAAGATATGCATCGGAGAGCCACCAGGGGGCCCATGAGGTAGGGGGTGCGCCCAGGGGGGCGCCCTCCCACCCTCGTGAGCAGGGTGTGGGCCCCCTGGCCTTCATCTTTGGTGACAATTTTTCTTTATTTATTTCAAGGTATTCCGTGGAGTTTCAGGACTTTTGGAGTTGCGTAGAATAGGCCTCCAATATTTGCTCCTTTTCCAGCCCAGAATTCCAGCTGTCGGCATTCTCCCTCTTCATGTAAACCTTGTAAAATAAGAGAGAATAGACATAAGTATCGTGACATAATGTGAAATAACAGCCCATAATACAATAAATATTATCATAAAAGAATGATGCAAAATGGACGTATCAGTGCCGCTGGCGGCGGCGGTGGCATGGGCGATGGCGGAGGCGAGGGTTTCGAGAGGGAATCGATGTGGAGTGTGGTCTGTCCGATGGGGTCATTACTTTTTTTATCTAAAAAAGAAGGGAAACTCTTGTCCTCACCCGACCGATCTTTCGGCATCCTTCGCCTTTATGGATGTCGGATATTTTTTTAATCATGTGGCTCAGAAGTATCTTTTTTCACCACCCGACTGATCTTTCTGCATGCATCCATCGCCTTTATGGCTGTCGGATATTTTTTTAATCACATGGCTTAGAAGTATCTTTTTTTTCACAGTTAGCTTTGCAACTGGACCATTGTTACAATTTTCACCCCGCAAAAATTAGCTTGTTGCAAGATCTGGATCCCCATGACCTCCAGACATGCGCGCCACTAGACACGTCGACGCCAGTGTGGATGAGCATGCTCTCCTTCTTGATCGGCCCTCCCATCTCTCCTCTTCATTCCTCTCCTCTATCGACAGGCCCGACCGCTCTCATGCTCCTTCTCCTCGGTAGTTGGTCGCCTCTCCACGGCCGCCGGATGACCTCGTCCGAGCCGCCTCCTGCCGCATCTATGCCGCTCCGGCGAGATCGATGTTGCATTGCCTTGGTAGCCTTTGTCCCTCGGTCATCCCGAACGTCGCCTGGGTCTGACGTTGCTGTTGCACAGCGTGGAGGTGCCTTGCTCATCCCAGCTCTCCATCCAGGTGTGAAGGAAACCCAGCATGGGGGGAGCTCCATGGTGGTCGTGGTAGCGGCTGCGGAAGCGACGACCGGAGAGGAGGCTGAGCCAGAGCTTGCTTGCGAGGGAGGCGCGCACGTGGTGTTCGGGCTCGTCCGGCGGGAGCCGGAGGAAGATCTCCTCGAGGAGCTCATCCGGCAGCGATGGTGCCGGCGGTGGCGGCGGCATGGTGGGTGGCGGAGGCGAGGGTTTCGGGAGGGGATCGATGTGGAGTGTGGTATGTGCTATGGGGTCATTAATTTTTTTACCTACAAAAGAAGGGCATTGCTACACGTCGCCCGACGGATCTTTTCCGCCTCGCGAGCCATCGGATGTGATGGATTGAGCGATCGAGGGTCATCTTCTACCACTGCAACACATGTCGGCAGAAAATTTCCGCAGCACGGCTTATGTTGCTGAAATTTTGCAACATATGTTAAGTTGCAGATTATTTTTTGCAACAGATGTCTTTTTATAGTTTTTTGCGACAGAGGTCTTGTTGCAATTTTTTTGGCAACAAAGGTCTCGCTGTAATTTAATTTGTTTTGTAACATAGGTCTTGTTACTATTTTTTTCTTTTGCAACAGAGACCTTGTTGCAGAAATTCGTTGTAGCAAGCAGTAAGCAGCGACCATGTCGTCCAAAAGTAAAGCCAATGCTCCCTGGGGATTGCAGGGCAACGATGGACGCAACTCCTCATGGTGGACACGGATGCCGATGCTTTCCCAGGACGGCGGATGTAGCTTGAGATCGGGCGCACCGCAATGGCGACGTTCATGGTGGAGGCGGGTGGCAGCGGTGGCGCCCACGCCGACGACCTCGTTGGCGTGCTGCCGGCGGCGAGCGTTGATGGCGGCGGTCGACGTAGCGCGAGGAGGCGCCGCCTTGACTGGGAGCTCGGGAGGAGGACAGACGGCCACTGCTTTCGTGGGATTCGAGATCCAGATTCCGCAATAGTTGTTGCGGTGGAAAAATTGCAACAACGACTCAGTTGCGAAATCTTGATTAAAATCAGATCCAATGGCCACAGAGGCGGCGGACGCGTGTGTCGTTATCCGTCGGGTGATCTCAATCATTTCCCTATAAGTATGGTAGGAGCACCGAATTTGGAAGAAATCTGGGATGTTACATGCCAACTAGCAGCCTTTTCCATACCAAGAGAAGCCGGTCATGTATTGTCCTGTCCATATTAAGTTGGGGTAGGTATATGACGGAGACATTCGAACGAACACTTACGTACAGAAAGGGACACAAAACAATGGTCGTGTTGGTTGCAAGACTACATTAAGGTTCGGGAGCACCGATTAAACTAATTAATTAAATTCCAGCACCCTCCCAATCATTAAGGTTCATGGTTGTGAGTGGATACCATCTTGAAAATGACTCCTCCAATATACATTGGGGTAAAATACAAGAAAAGAAGTATTTTGATAGGATTAGAAAACTCCTTTAAACCTAGCAGAGATTTCAGATGAGATGATACAACATGCAATGATTACGGTCTCTCTTTGTTAACTTATAAGAAAAAAAACCCAGATTTTTTTAGAGAATAATAGATATGTCCTGTAT
>NC_041389.1:699930633-699942594 GCF_002162155.2 Triticum dicoccoides | reverse complement strand
CGGATCTAGATCTAGTTTTATTATTTCTAGTGTTCGTTGTACTGCCATGATTGATGATGAATAGACTGGAAGTTTTTTCGCTAAAAACCCATGGTTACCAGGGTTACCGTGAAATTTTCAAACAAATTTTGAATTCAAATATCTAGGAAAGTCAAATTGTTAACAAACTAATTATGTTCACAAAACACTTCAACCATCTAGCAAAGAAGGGAATCAAACCGCACTGTTGCGGTAGAAGAACCAGCGCACTAGCTCCACTAAAAAGATCCCTCGCCTCGAGAGCCGTTTGTTCTGCGCCATCCAGCGGCTCGGCCTTTTCCTCATAATTGCAACAAATACAGTGTTGCAGAATCCTCTGTAGCAGACTTCATATTGCAGAAACATTTGCAAGAGAGGTTATGTTGCAGAAACATTTGCAAGAGAGATTCTGTTACAGGATTATTATTTTTTCGTCCTAACTTCTTTGCAACATGGCTGTTGTTGCGGATCGACTTCTGTAATAAGATTTGTTGCAGATTATTTTTGCCTTATCTTTTTTGCAACATTGGTGTTGTTCTGGAAGGACTTATGCAACATAGATGATGTTGTAGAAAATTTGTTAAGGTGGCTGAGGCACGTGTCTAGTGGTGGAGTTCCTGGTTGTCCAACGAGGAAAGGATCGATGAGTGGATACCGAGGGAGCGGAAGGAGCCATGGGGCAGTGGAGGTCCCCAACAACGATGGGCAGCTGGATTGGATGCATGGTGGTCAGAAGAGGAAGCCGACCATATGGCGGTGGCTGGCATTCATGGTTGGTTGGTAACGCAACGTGAAATAGAGGTGGGGAAGGAAGGGAACGAGGTGCGGTGGCGGATGCGGGGCTCGCCGCGGGGGCGTGCCGACGACCAGCCGAACGATGCGGCGAATGGATTGGTCGAATGGGTGCCACGGCTCCTGATCCAATCTAGAAGGAAGACTCAGGGTTTCGCAACATCTAGCTTGTTGCAATAAGGTGTTTTCGAGCATCTGATGTGTTCACGTTGTGCTCTGTCGGATGGAACTCAGATCTGACAAGTGGTTGGGTGGCGGAACTCTACACCCCATTGAATGGGACTTGAACACTGGTGGGATGGGGATACCACAGTCCCTCTAACCATCCAACCACAGGTTGGTTTGCTCCCTTTAAAAGCAATTTGTATGTAGAAATAGGAGATACTATTGTTATTGCCACGTCAAAAAATTTTATATGAGAAGCTTTGACAAAACGTATAATATGTATAGTAGGAAGCAGACAACCATATCGTCCCGCCGCGATCATACATATATAAACCGCTAGCTTAGATAGCAGCATGCTCACCCGGCCGGCCGAGGCGCCATTAGCTACTGCGTGAGGGGGAGATGGCGGCGCACGTGCTGGCCTTCCCGTGGCCGCTGCAAGGCCACATCAACCCCATGCTCCACCTCGCCTCCGCCCTCCTCGACGCCGGCCTCCGCGTCACCTTCCTCCACACGGAGCACAACCTCCGGCGCTTCACCCGAGTGCCGCCTCATCACCCGCGCCTCCGCCTGGTGTCCATCCCCGACGGCCTCCCCGACCACCATCCCCGCTCCGTGGGCGGCCTCATGGAGCTCGTGGAGTCCATGCGCACGGCGGGCAGCGCAGCGTACCGCGCCCTGCTGCTACGGATGGTGGACTCGGACGACGACGACGCGGTGACGTGCGTCATCGCCGACGGCGTGATGCCGTTCGCCGTCAGCGTCGCCGAGGAGCTCGGCGTCCCGGCGCTCGCGTTCCGCACGGAGAGCGCGTGTGGTTTCCTCGCGTACCTGTCCGTGCCCAGGCTCCTGGAGCTCGGCGAGAAGCCCGTCCCTTGCGACGAGCAGGTGCGCGGCGTCCCCGGGATGGAGGGGTTCCTACGGTGCCGAGACCTTCCGCGTGTGGTGCCACCGCCACCTGGACGTGGAAACGGCGAAGAAGAGGTCGTCGACCCCGACCCCGTTCCCGTGCTGCTGACCATCGCCGACACCGCCGCTCGCTGCGGTGAGTCACGGGCGCTGATACTCAACACCGCCGCGTCCATGGAGGGGCCGGCGCTCTAGCGGATCGCGCCGCACATGCGCGACGTCTTTGCCGTCGGCCCCCTCCACGCCAGGCCAGCCGCCAGACACGCCGCAGAACACGTGAGCAGCGACGACATGAGCTTGTCGGCGTGGCTGGACGGCCACGAGGACCGGTCGGTGGTGTACGTGAACCTAGGGAGCCTCACAATCGTCTCCAGCGAGCAGCTGGCCGAGTTCCTGCACGGCCTCGTGGCCGCCGGCTACGCCTTCCTGGGCGTGTTCCGGCAGGACATGCTCCACCAAATGACTGGCGCTAGCAAGTCTTCAGTGGCCCTGCGGGAAGCGGTGGAGGCGGTGGCAGCAGCCGGCAGCGAGAGGGCGCTGGTGGTGGAGTGGGCGCTGCAGCGGGACGCGCACCACGTGCTGCGGCACCGCGCGGTGGGGTGCTTCCTGACGCACGGCGGGTGGAACTCGACGCTGGAGGCCGCCGTGGAGAGCGTGCCGGCGGTGTGCTGGCCCTTCTTCGCCGACCAGCAGACCAACAGCCGCTTCGTGGGGGCCGTGTGGAGGACGGGGCTGGACATGAAGGACGTGTGCCAAAGGGCCGTGGTGGAGAGGATGGTGAGGGAGGCCATGGAGTCCCCTGAGATCAGGGCGTCGGCCCAGTCCATGGCACGGCAGCTCAGGCTGGACGTCGCCGAGGGGGGCTCGTCGTCGTCCGAGTTGGAGCGCCTCGTCCGCCTCATCACCGAGCTCAGCCTCAGTGCCGTGAAAATTTCATCGCCTGCTCCCGCTCTCACTTGATTTATATGCTGATCTGCTGTAATAAGAGGTGGTGCATGTGCATGCAGCCACCAGTACTGTCTGTCTGTGGTGTGTATTTGATGTTGTGTGCTGCTACACATAATTTGCAATTGAAGGACTGTTGAGTGGATAATCTGGTATTGTTGTAATAATCTGTTCTTTCTAAAGATGTGAGGCCATCATCTTTATTGTGTTGAAAATAATCAAGGAATTAATAAATCTATATTATTATGTTTATTAGTATTTATACTAGTAGTCATCAACCCATGCATCGGCACGATGCTAGCATCCAGATACGTGGACACGTGACATATTGATCGACCCTATGTTCATCGATGAGGAGAGATGCAAGATTATAACTATAATGCATAGCATATGGTCATCACGGAACTGTTGGACTCACGATCGCGATGGTTACGACCCTGTACAAGCTTTGAAATGGGTACATGAGACTTTGGCGATCTTGGAATTTCCTTCCTCGCGAAGGAGACTGAGGGTTGGACAGTGCTGGAGGCCACCCGAGGCCGGGTGGGTCACAATCAACACTGACGGCGCGCTCAATGCTGAGGATATGAAGGGGGGAGCAGGAGGTGTGGCGAGATCGCACTTTGCGTTCCTTGGTGCCTGGTGCAAGCCACTGGTTGGCATAACGGATCCCTTCATCGCAGAGTTGCTGGCCTTTCGAGACGGGATGATCTTTGCGCAACTCCATGGTTTCTCACATGTGATTATGGAGATCGACTGCTTGGAGCTAGTTGACCTGTGGAACTCGTGCAGCAACACTCGTTCAGTTGCCGCGCCTATCTTGACCGAATTAGAGGACATCGGTGCTTCCTTTGCTTCACTTTCTGTTACTCATGTCAGTAGGGAAAGTAATAACCCGGCGCATCAGTGTGCTCGTCTAGCTAGCACACTTGATGGCACCGAGAGTTGGCTTGATGCAAGCCCTGAGTTTCTGGTTTCCAGCCTGCGAGCAGATTGTAACACTATGATTTTACGTTAATAAAGTCCTGAATTCGACAAAAAAGAAGTGTTACCAGTCTCCCATTCCTTAATACTGGACGTCCCTTTGCGCTATTCAAATCATCCAAGTTGAAATATTTAGAGCCTGATATACTTTAAATATAAGGAAAATATATAGTTCATACATAGCGTTATATATTAGATTGTTGCATCATGTAGATTGCTTTGATCACCCAACTTCTGTAAGCAAAGCTACATAGGCGGAAATGGATCATGTAGATTGCTTTGATAACCCAGCTTCTGGTAACTAAGAAATGTAATTAACTGTTTTGATGCTTCTGCAGAATAAAGCCATACAATATATGAATAGGAAAACCGATCGTAGTTGTACAAACAAAAACATTTGGAGGAAGAACTTTGTAAGGTGACTATTGTTCCATTTTCCATCTAATAAGTAATGTCCCAAGAAAGAGCATCATCTTTCTCCCAACAAAAATGAAAAGGTAAAAAAAAGACACTGCGTTACCTTTCAAGAAACACTAACAAATGAAAGAAAAAAAGTGCAATAAGAAGAAAATCAACTTCCTCTCTCGATAAACCTTTTGAGTTCCCTACTGAAAATTTGAAGGACCACAATAAATCACTCGAAAGTAGCATTTCACTGTGATTATCTTTTTTCTCAAGGATTTCTGCACACCTATCCCAGGTTACACTTCTTTGCTGATGGTTTGTTCTTGGCCAAAGTTGGTTGTTGAATCTGAACTATTGCATGAAAGATAAAGCAGTCTCAAATTCATTGCTCTTTTTGAGTTGAACAACTCCTTCCAGATCTATGGTCAAGCTAGTCATAAAATGGGACACATCAAAAAAATGTCAAGAAAAGTAAATCAGTAAAGGAACAAAAAATGTCTGCCACCAAATTAATATGCAATTGCAAGCATTGTAGCCCGACTGCAACTACATGACCCACAAATCGACCGCAACTAAGGTGGTTTGGGGAGTGTCCTACCGATTGCATGTCCATCATCACACATGCAACTACAAATTTTGTAGCCTAACTGCAACTGCATGGGCCGACAAAACGACTGCAATTGGGCGGGAGGGGGGTTTTGTCGACCAGTTGCATGTCTAACATCCGACATGCAACTGCAAGTGTTGTAACCCAATCGCAACTGCATGGCACATAAAGCGAATGCAACTAGGGGTGGAGGAGGGTTGTTGTCTAATTGCATGTCCACCATCGGACATGCAACTACAAGTGTTGTAACTCGTCTGCAACTGTACGAGCCACAAAATGATTGCAACTGGAGGATGGAAAGGGTTTTTGTTGGCCAGTTGCTTGTTCAACACTATACATGCAACTGCAAGTGTTGTAACCCAATCGCAACTGCATAACCCTCAAAGTGACTGCAACTAGGGGCGAGAATAGGTTGTTGGGTCAATTGCATGCTTGACCACACATGCAATTACAAGTGTTGTAGCCCGAATGAAACTACATAGGCCTATAAGCAACCACAGCGTGGGCTAGAGGGGCTTTTGTCGTCTAGTTTCATGTCCAACACAAGACATACAACTGCAAAGTTTTGTAAGATGGACGCAACTATATGACCCACAAAGTGACAACAACTAGGGATGAGAGGGGGGTTGTCAGCCAGTTGCATGTCGACCACCAGACATGCAATTGCAAGTGTTGTAATCCCATCGCAACTACACGGCCCTCAAAGTGATTGCAACTAGGGGCGGGAAGAGGTTGTGGGGTCAATTGCATGTCCATGACCACACATGCAACTACAAGTGTTGTAGCCCGAATGCAACTGTATTAACCTATAAGGCAACCATGAAGTGGGTTCAGAGGGGGTTTTGTCGCCTAGTTGCATGTCCAACACAGACATGCAACTGCGAGGTGTTGTAAGATGACCGGAACTATATGACCCACAGAGCGGCTGGAACTAGGAGTGGGAGGGGTTGTCCGCTAGTTGCATGTCCACTACTAGACATGCAACTACAAGTTTGGTAACTCGACCGCAACTATAGGACCCACAAGCAATCGCAACGGGGGGGAGGGGTTTTGTCGACCAGTTGCATCCAACGCTACACACATGCAACTGCAAGTTTGGTAACCTCGCCGCAATTAGATAACCCTCAAAGCAATTGCAACTAGGGGTGGGAAGGGGTTGTTGGGCCAATTGTGTGTCCATAACCACGCATGCAACTAGGAGTGCTGTAGCCCAATTGCAACTGCGTGGCCCACAATGCAAGCACAACTGGGGCCAATAGGTCCTGGTGGGAGGGGGGCACTAGTAGAAAAAGGACCTAATATGAGACACATTAGTGCCGGTTTGATTTTGAGCCGGCACTAATGTGTCCATTAGTGCCGGTTCCAACGGCTAGCCGGCCGTTCTCATTAGTACCGATTCATGGCGGACCATTAGTACCGGTTCGTGCCACGAACCGGTACTAAAGAGTGTGGTGGCAGGGTGTTGTCAGTCTGGGGCCCGTCCAGCACCTTTAGTACCGGTTCGTGGCACGAACCGGTACTAAAGGTCGACGTACATAAACCCTTCGTCCACCCGAGCCACTCTGTTCTTCCCCTTTCATCCCCTCACTCCTCTGTTCTTCCCCTCTCTTCCTCGAGCTCCTCACAAATTTTGCCCAAAATTTGTCAAGATTTGAAGGCCCCCATCCATTCAAATGATCACAAAGGTTAGCAACTTTGTCCTTTCAACTCTCATTGCTAGATTAGCTCTTGCAATGCTTTGTATAGTGATTAACTTGGGAGGAATTATATTTGCTAGTATTTGATTTATATGCAATTTGAGGTCAAAAATAACACTTAGTTTGCATATGTAGGTGTGGTTTACTTAGTGCCTTCTAAATCTCCGTCGTAACCACCGTCGATCGCCTGCACCGTCCCGTCGCCGGCACCACCTTGTGGTGAGGCTCTTGTTCATGAATGTTTTACATTACCAAATTGATGTTTGTGTGATTTGGATATATAGTTAATCGTATAATTATCTTACCCGTACGTTGTTTGTTATACATAGTGCCATGGTTTTGATATCCGTCCCCGTCGGCCCTCGTCCTTGTTATGATTCGGATGTGGTATATTCTCTTTTAAAACTAGTTGTTGCATTTCGTGTTTATGACAAATTATGTGCATCAAGTTGACATAGATATTTTTATCTAGGAGGTATGTGAACCGGAAATTCCAACCGACCCTATTGTCGAGAGGTTAAATTTAGTTGAAAGAGAAAAGGAGTATTTGAAAGAAAAATTGAAAAGAATTGAGGGGGATAAGATGGAATTGGAGTTGCATGTTTCCGATGTTGTCGATGATCACAAGATCAAGATGGAGAAAATGAGGTTGAAGATTAGAAAGATTAGAAAATATGCCATTGATAGTGTGGCTTGGTATCATTATGCTGTTGGATCAATTGTTACCTTAGTTGTGATCTTCATCGCATTTGTTGTTGCATTTAAATTCTTTAGCTAGAGAGTTATTTGTATGTTGCATTTAATTAAGTGTTGTATATGAACTTTATGTATGAACTTTATGTATGAACTTGTATTAATTTGGTCTATTCGGTGTTGTGTAATGAAGATGAGCCGACAATGGATGTATGATGACCGATGCTCTTCCGAGTTCATTAATGGCGTGCATACTTTTCTGTGGGCCGCTGAGGCAAACAAGCGGGCGGATGGTTTTATGCCTTGTCCATGTGCTGGCTGTAAGAATGGTCACAGTTACTCTACGTCAAAAACCATTCACGTCCACCTATTTAAGTCCGGTTTCATGCCCCACTATAATGTTTGGACCAAGCACGGAGAAATAGGGGTTATGATGAAAGACAATGAAGAAGAAGAGGACGACGACAGCTATCCTGGCCATGGGTTCCCTGAATACGATGATACAACAATGGGGGAAGGAGCTGAGCCAGCAATGCGGGAAGAAGCTAAAGAGGAGGCATCAGATGAGCCCGCTGATGATCTAGGTCGGGCCATTGCCGATGAAAAGAGAAACTGCACAAGTGATCTGGAGAGGACGAAGTTGCAGCGCATGTTAGAGGATCACAAGAAATTGTTGTACCCGAATTGCGAAGCTGACAAAAAAAAGTTGGGCACCACACTTGAATTGCTGCAATGGAAGGCAGAGAATGGTGTATCTGACAAGGGATTTGGAAAGTTGCTGGTAATGATAAAGAATATGCTTCCAAAGGACAACGAATTGCCCGAGAGCACGTATGAAGCAAAGAAGGTTGTCTGCCCTCTAGGGTTAGAGGTACAAAAGATACATGCATGCCCTAATGACTGCATCCTCTACCGCGGTGAGTACGAGAATTTGAACGTTTGCCCGGTATGCGGTGCATTGCGTTATAAGATCAGTCGCGATGACCCTGGTGATGCCGAGGGCGAGCGCCCCAGGAAGAAGATTCCTGCCAAGGTGATGCGGTCTGCTCCTATAATACCACGGTTGAAACGTTTGTTCCAAAACAAAGAGCATGCGAAAGCGATGCGGTGGCACGCAGAAGACCGTAAGAAAGAGGGAAAGTTGAGAGTACCCGCTGACGGTTCGCAGTGGAGAAAAATTGAGAGAAAGTACTGGGAGGAGTTTGCAGGTGACCCAAGGAACGTATGGTTTGGTCTAAGCGCGGATGGCATTAATCCTTTTGGGGAGCAGAGCAGCAACCATAGCACGTGGCCTGCGACTTTATGTTTGTATAACCTTCCTCCTTGGTTGTGCATGAAGCGGAAGTTCATTATGATGCCAGTGCTCATCCAAGGCCCTAAGCAACCCGGCAACGACATTGATGTGTACCTAAGACCATTAGTTGAAGAACTATTACAGCTGTGGAATGGAACAGGTGTACGTGCGTGGGATGAGCACGGACAGGAAGAATTTGACCTAAAGGCGTTGCTGTTCGTGACCATCAATGATTGGCCTGCTCTCAGTAACCTTTCAGGACAGACAAACAAGGGATACCGCGGATGCACGCACTGTTTGGATGATACCGACAGTATATATTTGGATAGTTGTAGGAAGAATGTGTACCTGGGACATCGTCGATTTCTTCCAACAAGGCATCCCGTAAGAAAGAAAGGCAAACATTTCAAAGGTGAGGCGGATCACCGGACGAAGCCTCGCCACCGTACTGGTGTTGATGTACATGATATGGTCAAGGATTTGGAGGTAATCTTTGGAAAGGGTCCTGGCGGAAAACATGTTCCGAAGGACGCTGACGGACGCGCACCCATGTGGAAGAAGAAATCTATATTTTGGGACCTGCCATATTGGAAAGACCTAGAGGTCCGCTCCGCAATCAACGTGATGCACGTGACGAAGAATCTTTGCGTGACCCTGCTTGGCTTTTTGGGCGTGTATGGGAAGACAAAAGATACACCAGAGGCACGGGAGGACCAGCAAAGTATGCACGGAAAAGATGGCATACACTAGGGTCAGGCCAGCTACGCTCTTACCAAAGAAGAGAAGGAAATCTTCCTCGAATGCCTGCTCAGCATGAAGGTACCGTCTGGCTTCTCGTCGAATATAAAGGGAATAATAAATATGGCAGAGAAAAAGTTCCAGAACCTAAAGTCTCATGACTGCCACGTGATTATGACACAACTCCTTCCGGTTGCATTGAGGGGGCTTCTACCGGAAAACGTTCGATTAGCCATTGTGAAGCTATGTGCATTCCTCAATGCAATCTCTCGGAAGGTAATCGATCCAGAAATCATACCAAGGTTACAGAATGATTTGGTGCAATGTCTTGTCAGTTTCGAGTTGGTGTTCCCACCATCCTTCTTCAACATCATGACGCACGTCCTAGTTCACCTTTGCAAAGAGATTAACATTTTGGGTCCTGTATTTCTACACAATATGTTCCCCTTTGAAAGGTTCATGGGAGTCTTGAAGAAATATGTTCATAACCGTGCTAGGCCAGAAGGAAGCATCTCGAAGGGCCATGAAAATGAGGAGGTCATTGAGTTTTGTATTGACTTCATTCCTGACCTTAAGCCGATTGATGTTCCTGAATCGCGGCATAAGGGCAGACTGGAAGGAAAAGGCACGCTAGGAGGGCATCAAATAATATGTATGGACGGGCATTCTCTCACTGAAGCACACTACACAGTTCTACAGAATTCCGCCTTGGTGGCTCCGTATATGGAGGAACACAAGAATTTTCTACAGTCCAAACACCCGGAAAAGTCTGACGACTGGATTACACACGAACAAACGAGGACTTTCGCCGGTTGGTTGCAGAAACATGCCCTGAATGATGGCGATATTCAAAATGACATGTACTCGTTGTCCCAGTTACCATCTTCGAATATAATGACTTTCAAAGGGTACCAGATAAATGGGAATACATTTTACACGATCGCCCAAGATAAGAAGAGCACCAATCAAAACAGTGGTGTCCGCTTTGATGCAACAACCAACACGGGAAAGGAAACATATTATGGTTACATACAGGACATATGGGAACTTAACTATGGATCAGGTGATTTGAAGGTCCCTTTGTTTCAGTGCAAATGGGTCAATATGACACGAGGCGGGGTAACGGAAGACCCGCGGTACGGAATGACAACAGTGGATCTCAACAATCTTGCGTATGCAGACGAACCATTCGTCCTAGCCAATGATGTGGCGCAGGTTTTTTATGTGAAAGACATGTCTACCAGGCCGAGAAAAATAAAATATAAGGAAGCGAATGGATCATACGACGAGCCAAAGCGCCACATAGTTCTTTCAGAAAAAAGAAATATCGTGGGAGTGGATGACAAGACAGACATGTCAGAAGATTATGAAAAGTTTGATGAAATTGCTCCATTCATAGTGAATATTGACCCGAGCATCCAGTTAAATGATGAAGATTTTCCATGGCTACGGCACAAAGGGACACACGCGAAGAAAAAGTTTCACACCCAAAGATCTGGGATGTGATCGGCTTCACTATCATCACTTTCTTCTGTGTTTCACACCCAGGAGGGAATGTCTGTAATAGTTAGGGTAGTTATGTGTTTTGGCATTTGAAACGCGAAGAAATTTTATGTGCAAACAAATTCTTTTCATGCATTTACTCATTTTTTCCAGCTAAATGACCCTGAAATTGAAAAGCATTTCAAATTAACTCAGAAAGGTTGAAAGTTGGCATGGTATCATAATTTCATACAAATAGCATGTGCAAAAAAGTAGAGAGGGTTACGGCAAAAACTGGATGCACTTCGTGTACAAAATCGACAATCTCTTTCAAAGTATCAGGGTTTCTGACGAAAACTCAACTGTTATAAAGGCATTTCATTTTTTAAATAAGCTAAGCATTACCAAATTGAATATAATGATAAAACACACTAATATTAAACATAAGAAATAAGAATCACTGAAAAAACTTTTTTCAAAGTTAAGTTATTCACAAACTAGTGATTCACACAAATTTCAAATAATTCAAAATTTAAACTATTCAAATTTGAAAACTACCGGCACTAACAGAAAGTTTGTAATTTTTTGTACCTAAAGCAAAAATATTCACAAAGAAACTCTAAATACAGCAAAAAAACAACTCAAAAATAAATAAAGCAAAAAGAATTAAGAAAATAAAAAAGCCCGCCTACTGGGCTAAAGCGGCCTGCATACGACTATGAACACAACCTTTAGTTGGGCCAGGATGCAGGCCCGCAAAGGCCGATTAGGCCCACTGGGCGAAGAGGACAGGTAGGCCCAGTAGGCCTGCTTAGGAGAGGAGCTCGAGAGAGCTACCACACTGGGGCTTATAAACTAGTGCGGTAGCCCCTCGACTAGCGAGGTGGGACTAAACTTGCGCACCGCCTCGAGCCAGCGCACCCCCTTTAGTACCGGGTCGTGGCTCCAACCGGTACTAAAGACCCCCCTCTTTAGTACCGGTTGGTGCCATGACCCGGTACTAAAGGGGGTGCGCTTCCCGCCGCTTGGCCTGGCCAAAACAGACCTTTAGTACCGGTTGGTGGCTCCAACCGGTATTAAAGGTCCATCCTATATATACAACACTTGAAAAAAATTCAGTTTCCCTCTGTTTCCTCCCTCCGTCGCGCCGCCCTGCCCCGATCGACGCCGTCCCCGTCGACGTCGCCGCCCCCGCCCCTCATCACCGACCCCGGCCGTCCCCGCCCCTCGTC
>NC_041389.1:699906062-699930114 GCF_002162155.2 Triticum dicoccoides | reverse complement strand
CGTCGCCGCCCCGTACCGTCGCCCCGTCCCGCCGCCCCGTCGTCGCCTTGCCGGTGAGCTCGCCCCGGCCGCCATGTCCACACACACACACACTACACACACACACACACACACACTACACACACACACACACACACACATTAGTTTGTTTGTTATAAATTTTTCTGTTTTTTAGTTATAGAAATGTTAGAAATTATTCTGTTTTTTAGTTATATAAATATTAGAAATGTTAGTTATATAGAATTGTTATAAATCTTTTCTGTTTTTTAGTTATAGAAATATTAGAAATGTTAGCAATTTTTCTGTTTTTTAGTTATATAAATATTAGAATTGTTATGGAAATGTTAGTTATATAATTAGGAAATTTTAGAATTAGTTTTAGTTAGATGAATTAGATTAATGTCAAATTGTTAGAATTTGCATATATATAGAATTTTAGTTATCACAATCCAATCATTTAAAAAATGTTACTTTTTGCGGGCATATAGTATTTGTTCTCGACGATATGCCCGGCCCGCATCCTCGCCGTCGACCCGTTCGCGACGACGTCCTGCTTCAGGGGACCCATGTCCGGGACTGGGCTCCGCCGGGCTGGCACTGGGAGGTGCTACCTGGAGGGGGGCGCCGCTTGGTGAGGAACCCGACCTCGGGTCCCGTCGTCGACCCTGATCTTCTTTGGTGGCGTTCGCGTGGGCCACATTCGGTGCAGAGGCAGCCGGCCCTGCCGAAGGTGGTGTGTCGCCGTGTCAGGGAGGAAGATGAGCACGTCCATCGCTACATGGCTGCTATGGACGACGTCAGGTTCTCCACTACTTGGCGGGTTCTTTGGGCAAATGATCGGAGATATGATCTTGTGATGGTTCCTTCTCTTTGGGTGTGCACCGCCCGCGCCCCAGGAACCGCGAGAGGCGCCCTAGATTCTTCTGTAGTACTCGATCTTTATTAGGTACCTAGCCAGTGATGTATTCTATATATAATATTCGAGACGATGTATTCGAGATTATATATATTAAGACGATGATGTATTCGAGATTATATATTCGAGACGATGTATTCGAGATTCAGTTTTTCCTTATTGATTAATTGCATCCATGTATTGTAATTTGAATACTAAATTGTTTTATATTTCTTCTGTATTAGTAAAGTAAAAGCTATGGCGGACAATACCGGCAGAGAGAGAGAAGAGGAATTGTTCGACATCATACGCAGCCCTCACAGGCTAGATGATCTGAATGAAGCAGATGACGGCTCCCAATATCTGAACAATACCGGAGAGGGTGATGAAAAGATATTCGATCTCGACGACCGAGCTGATGAAGTCATGAACTATGATTATGATTATGATGACACAGACAATGTTTGTGATGACACAGACAATGCTGATCTTCAAATAACAAAGACTACCGGCGAGGTATATTTATATAAGCATGCATCATGGTGATCATCACATGTTTTTTTATCGAAGATATATTAACGAATTGATCTTTCTTCTTTCAGCCCTCCGGATCGAGCAAATCTGCTTCTACAGACAGCAAGACAAAGCGACGCCCGGGCGGAATGTTGAAGGAAGGTGTAAAGTACCACATCGAATCCATCAAACTTAGTGGCGAACCCCTCACGCCTAAGAACGTTGCGGACAAGTGGACTCGTCAGTGCGGAGTTCTTGTGAAGGACAAACTCCCGATCTCCATTCAAGAATGGAAAGAGCCAAAGACTAAACGTCCAGGTGTTACTTGGGTCGACGACAGAGCCAAAAAAGACCTTTTGAAATCTCTGATGGAACATTTCACCCTACCAGATCATTTCACTAAAGCAGATGTGGAGAAAGTCAAGGCCGCTGCTCTTAAGAAGATGGCAATTGCATTCAACACCCATAATAAAACTGTATGGGCCAACTACCTCGCTAATGAAAGGAAGACTCCAGATTTCAAGGGAACACTGGAGAAGCAAAGATAGCACTGGGACGATTTTGTGACCTTCAAGGATTCAGAATTATCTAAGGAACGGTCGATGAAAATCAAGGCAAATGCCGCAAGAAAGACGCAGTTCCATAGGCTGGGTCCAGGTGGCTATGCGGTGGGATTGCCGAAGTGGGATAAGTCTGAGAAAGAGATGGAGGATGCAGGGGTCACTCCGGTTACTAGGAACTGGCCCCCCAGGTGCAGAACTTGGTTCTATGCGCATGGGGGAGCGTTGGACCCGAAGACAGGCGAATTTTCGTGGAAGGCAAGTCTAAAAGGAGCCGAACAAAAGATAATTGACGCAATAGAAGAAGCTCGAAGGGGGTGTTCACGCCCAACAGAGAGAACGATGAGCTTACGCGCGCCCTGGGAAATCCTGAACACCCGGGAAGAACACGAGGCAAGGGCGTTATTCCCTGGTATGAGGGCTTTTCAGAATGGAACGAGGACTACAGGACCCGTGCAAGAAGGAGGATGGAGGAGGAGAAGAAAAGGAAGCTGGAGGAGGAGTAGAGGAAGCAGGACGCAGAACGCCTTCAAGGCCTAGAAGCAAGGCACGCGGACCTAGCACTCAAATTCCAGCAGCAGCAACAGCAGATCGACTCACTTAGCCAGGAAAGGGGGTCTCAGCAGCGGCAGCAGCAAGCGGATGATAGTCCAGCATTGGATAGCACCGTCCCATCCATGCCGAGAAGCAGTGTTGGTTCTGCCCCGGGCGACACACGGCTGGATACATACCCTGTGGATGACATCATAGAGAACACTAACTATGAGCTACACTCCAAAATGAAGAACATATCCATGAAGGTGGCGGACGGCGTTGCTTTTCCAGTTACCCCCAAAGAAACCTACCATTGCATCCCGATTCCAGAGGGCTATGCTCGTGTCATGGTTGATGAAGTGGTGGACCCATATTCGGGGCTAATGCTTGACATTCCTGGAGGTGAAGACGAGCGCACACTGGGAGAGGCCATACATTGTATCATCCTATGGAGAAAGGATTGCATCATCTTTCGAAGTCCACCGACACCGCATCGTCTGCCGACTCCTCCTCGAAGTCCGCCACCGAGTAAGCAGACTCCCACTCCTCCATGTCCACAAACGCGTGAGACGACTCCTCCTCGAAGTCCGCCACCTCTTCCAAGTCCCCGAACGCGTGAGCTGACTCCTCCGGTTTCAAGTCCGCACAGCGTCATGCCACTTCTCCGGTTTCAAGTCCGGCACCGTGTCAGGCCACACCTCCTGCTTCAAGTCCGGCACATCGTCATGCCACTTCTCCTGGTCCAACTCCACGTCAGCCGTCTCCGCCGTCTTAGCAATCGCAGAAGAGACATGCCGCAGCTTTGGTGCGTAGCGGTACGAGTTGAGGTAGTTCAGGAAGTACAGGCGGAGACAAGCGATATAAATATGGTCCAAGCCTCGCTCCTCTTCCTCAGAGGCCTTACGACATGACTAAGGAGCAAAACACAGCCATAGTGCAAGCTCAAGTGGACGCCCATTTTGGACCGAAACCGGCACCGCCGCCAAAGGAGAAAGTGCGTGCGAAAGTAATTGACCACTTCATTTGTATGGCTAGAGAACCAGCTCCCAAGCCTGTTGACTCGGACTATGAGCGCCAAATCAGGAAGGCACATCGAGCACGACTATAGAAGGAAGCGAGCTCAAGCTCGAGCCAACAAGCAGCTGGCAAAAAATGCAGGAAAACCGTTTCCCAGTTGGGAGAACAGGCGGCGCAAGCGATCGCCCCGCTTGTTGTGCCAACAACACGTGAGAGGAGTAGTACGCGCGCCAAATATTATTGTGGGCAAACCGTTAGCGTTCCCCGGCATGGCGATGTGGTAATAACAGAGGATCATATAATGCAGGCTCAAATGCTCAATATCTCTGTTGGACAACTCCTTGAAATCGAGGCCATGCCTACACTTAAAGAATCGGAAATAGCATGGCAATATGTCCGGGGCAAACCTTTGGTCCATCCAGACAAGGTCAAGGACCTCCCAACGAGAATGTATCAATTGTATCAATGGTACATGAACATTACCAAGATTTCCAATCGAGAGTCTCTCATGGTGAATGTCAAGCATGAGCACTATTACCATGAGAAAGCTCTGACCATTGAGTATCCAGAACTATTTCAGTTATACAATCAAGACACACTCGACAAGTCTATCGTCAGTTGCTATTGTCTGTAAGTGATTTCTTTCTGTAATTTAAGTCTCAAGCTAGTTATGTAGTGATAATTTTGATCAATTATTACATGTAATTATACTCACTATATTCTTTTTCTGTGGTATTATATGCAGGACGAAGATGTATGAAATGAAAAAAGCTGGACGCTATGGCGTTGGGTTCATTGACCCAAATACCATTAATCAGGACATATGGCAGATTGAACATTGTCAAGATGCTGTAGAGGAAAGCATGCTAGAGTTCTTGAAGCGCCTCAATAGCAATGAAGATATACTACTTCCTTACAACTTCCTGTGAGTCACACTGTCTTGTACTACAAATTCTGTTTTTGCTTACTAGCTAGCTAGATGTTAATAATTAAGTGTATACGGTTTACGGTAGTTAATTAATTTTATGCACATGCCCGCTTAATTAAGACATGAAAACGTGTGCATATGCAGTTGGCACTGGGTCTTGTTAGACATTAAAGTTGAGGACGGAAAAGTTGAATTACTGGACTCACTAACTAAAGAAGATAAAGACTACACGATCGTGAAGGGGATAGTCAACAGGTAGTTTCAATCATTATTAACTATATCTCGGTCTATTAATTATTAGTTCGTCATTTCCTGATATGAACTATTTAATAACCCCTTTATTAATTTTCTTTGCCGGCGGGCAGGGCATGGGCAAAGTTCATCAAGGTGACTCCAGGCGCGTGGCCAAAAAAGTTGTTTTGGCATCGACCCAAGGTAAGTAATTAAGTAGTACTAGCTAGCTATCATCTCTTTAATTCTTGTTTCAATATCATTAATTAATTATCATGCTTGATTAATCATTATCTGATTCAATTCCATTCTCGTAAAGGCCCTGAGGCAGGCGCCAGGGAATAATCTGTGTGCATACTACGTTTGCAAGAACATTCGCATGATGACGTGCGAAAGGAGCAGATCTGATAGACAGTACTGGGTACGTTTGTCAGAACACTATTCACACCATTATTGATATCTAGTCACACAACTAACACACATGCATATTGATCTCCTTCTTAACAGTTCAGATTGGTGCGGGATAAACTCCTACCATCGGACCGCATACTAGCACTTCAAGAGGAAATAGTCGGATTTTTGCTCGACCAGGTCATAGATCCCAAAGGAGAATACTATTACCCGCTACCGCTCCCATGAACCACTTGTCATCGTGCTCCACAGGCACCAAAGGCAACATATATATGTAGGAGAAATTGTGTATATATACATGTGTATGTGTGAATAATTAATGGTGTTGGTTCTACGTACGAGAAAATCTATTTATATATATGCATAACGTGTACAATTTGTAGTATCGTGAAATAACAGCAAACAAAAAAAATTGAATGGAAAATAAATCAACCCCCCCCCCACCCCCAAATATTTAGTACCGTATGGTGTTACCAACCGGTACTAATGCCCTACGCGCACCCCGGGCCTGGCTCGTGCCACGTGGTGGCACTTTAGCGCCGGTTCGTGACGAACCGGTACTAAAGGGGGGGGGGGGCTTTAGTCCCCACTCTTTAGTGCCGGTTGGCAAACCGGCACTAAAGGCCGTTACGAACCGGCACTAAAGCCCGGTTCTGCACTAGTGGGGGTTGTCGGCCAATTGCATTTGTTGACCACCAGACAAGCAATTGCAAGTGTTGTAACCCGACTGTAACCACGCCCAAAAAAGTGATCGCCAATTGGGGGTAAGGGTTTTTGAGGCAAGTTGCATGTCCAACACTACACATGCAAAGTGTTGTAACCTGACCGCAACTACACAACCCTCAAATCAATTGCAACTGTAAGTGTTGTAATTGCCCAGGGCAATTGCATGTTCAACATTCCACATGCAACTGTAAGTGTTGTAAACATCATGAATATTTTATAGATGTGTGACGACTTTTTTTTATCATGCAACAAACATTTTTGAATAAGTGATGATTTTTCAAATATGTGGCTAACAATTTTGAATATGCGGCAAACATTTTTCAAATACGTGATGAAACATTTTTGAATATGTGAAATTTTTTTCAAATACGTGATAAGCATTTTTTTTCGTATGAACATGCCATAATTTTATTTTCAATAGTATAATATTTTTTTCTTTGATGTTTAACATTTTTAGAACAATTTGTTGAAAAAAGTATTTCTGGAAAATTAAAAAAGGTGTGGGACAAAATTGGGCATGATCCTGGGCCAGAAGCATTCTGTTGGCGATTACTACAGAACAAACATGCAGCTACGAGTACGCAAACAATGGGTCTAGTATTTGTTTTCCTTTTTCATGAAACCTGGACATGTTGTAACTCTTTCACAATAATTATAATTGGCTAGATGAATATATATTTTCCTAGTATACTTGCACACCACTACAGTTGAATCATTCTTTCTATGTTTTTTTTACATACTAGTTGTCCTTTTCGGTCATATTACTAGTCAATATTTTTGTACAGACCAAGTACAGTTTTTTTGTACACACTAGTTAATTTTCTAACTTTGTCTACCTGAAAAAAAAATCTAACTTTGTCAGTTTTTTATTTAAAAGTGTTGGGTTCACTGAGCTCGTAATATACGAGCCTAATGAATAGTACTTAAAAGGCAAATAGAAAAGCTTGTGGCAATGGAATCGTAGTACTCTTATCTGTAGATGGTTGTAGGTCTGTTTGTTTTGTTCCAAAAAATGCATGAAAACACATACACACAAAATAGAAAAGACCCGCAAAAAAAAAAGACACAAGTACAATGCTGGGCATACAGTGTAGCCCACTAATAGCCCATATAGACGACCCAGACAACGGACGTATACAGAGAAAACTGACCTACCGAGAAAACTAGACAACGCAGGCACGTACAGAGAAAACTGCGCATGAGGACGTCAGCCTGACGGCAGCTGACAGAGACCAAATTATATCTCATTCAGCTGAGGTCTAGGCACTCCCAAAATGAAAAGGTAAAAAAAAAGACACTGCATTAGCTTTCAAGAAACACGAACAAATGAAAGAAAAAAAAGTGTAATAAGAAGAAAATCAACTTCCTCTCTCCATTAACCTTTTGAGTTCCCTACTGAAAATTTGAAGGACCATAATAAATCACTGGAAAGTAGCATTTCATTGTGATTATCTTTTTTTCTTAAGGATTTCTGCACACTTATCCCAGGTTACACTTCCTTGCTGATGGTTTGTTTTTGGCTAAAGTTTTTTTTGAAACGGAGGTAAAAAATTTGCCTCATCCATTAATTAAGCAGAAGAGAATTGCCCGTTAATTAATGAAAAGCCGAGCGAAAACCATGACAAACCGCTGAGCGGCACACACAGATATCTCACACACACATTTACAAAGAGTGCCTCGTCGAGCTAGCACATAGACGTCATCGTCATCACTTCTCCTCAAACAGGGGACATCGTCATCTCTAATCCCCGAGCAAGCGACTCCGACTTTGTTGTGGACGAACATCCACCCAACCCTCACCGTAGAGGTTGTGTAGGAACATATGAAGATCCATGCCAGAGGTTAGACACCCGCATCGAGGGCAACGCAACTCAGACTCTGAAGGAAATATCCGAAGGAGAGCCATGCAAGACTGGCACTGTAGAAAACTACCGAACGGACCACTTGCTGCCTGTCATCGTTGCCACAGGGGCCCCACCGCCGCAGCTCCGACTTCACCATAACAAACAAACCGAGGTAATCCCAGGAGCACGTCAGAGAAGAGCCGACTACCACTGCAATGCCTCCGACTTCACTTGCTCCATCATCGTTGTCACGGAAGTCTCAACAACACACTAACGCCTTTACCACCCACCCTCACCAACTGGT
The DNA here is from genome assembly GCF_002162155.2 of Triticum dicoccoides. Taxonomy (NCBI): domain Eukaryota; kingdom Viridiplantae; phylum Streptophyta; class Magnoliopsida; order Poales; family Poaceae; genus Triticum; species Triticum dicoccoides. Next base: position 699,922,151 of record NC_041389.1, on the reverse strand, counting down.
CCCTCTAACCGGATTAAACTCCAAAATCGATGCCCTCAAGAGGGGAACGACGCAAACGCGACGTCAACGACCGATCCTCCTGATCTGGGGTTTCCCCCGGAGCTGTCTTTTGCAGAGAAAGAGAGAGCATCTCGTCAACGCCTTCAAGAAGGTTACGGCGTCCACGGCCGCTGCCGTCACAAGCTCTAGCCAAGGCCACAAACAGGTTTTCACCCATCTCTCATAATCCAATCAATCCGGCAGCCCACCTTCCCTTTGTGCATCTCCACGCATCCTCCACCCTGGCATCCTCATCACCGCATCAAGCCGGACCTCACCATCTCCTCGCTGGGCCACCACGCAAGCAACCTCCATGAGCAGACCCTGTCGCCGCTTGCCTACAACACTCCAACGCGATAACAGCGTCGGCCCGTCGCGCCAAGCCCCTTGCAGACGACCTCACATGCAGCACACCACACCCCAGCCACGGCCAGAGTACATCCCCGAGCACCTCCAGCAGGCCCACCGCCCACGCGCTCATGCACCCGAGCATGCTTAGTGAGCCGAAGCAGAGGACCGGATCCACGCCGAAGACGCCCAATCTGCCGCCCAGGCAACACGCCGCTGCGTAGATGCCACCACTTGCCCGTCGCCGTGACCTGCAGAGTCGTCCCGCGCCGGACCTCGGTGGGCCGCACGCTGGCTACCTGACCAGATCCACGCAGCCCGCACCACCCAGCATCGTTGCCCCGTCGCCGCGCCTCCCCTTCTTCCTTGGTCGTCGCAAGCAGCTGGGAACCTCCTCACTTGCCAAGCCGAGTCTGAACCTCTGCTCCCAGATCTAAGACATACACTTCAGATCCACTGTCACCGCGCGAGCCACGGACGGCCCTGCCGCTCCTGCGGCGGCGAGGGGAGAGAGGGAGGTGGGCGAGGCTCCGGGCGGCCGGACCTGGACGCTCCGGTGCGGCCCGTACGAGCCGCACGGGAGCGGGAGCGGGAGTGAGTAGTAAGCTTCTTGGCTAAAGTTGGTTGTTGAATATGAACTATTCCATGAAAGATAAAACAGTCTCAAATTATTTGCTCTTTTTAAGTTGAACGATTCCTTCCAGATCTATGGTCAAGCTAGTCATAAAATGGGACACACCAAAAAAATGTCGAGAAAAGTGAATCAGTAAAGGAACAAAAAATGTATGTGAACAATGAAGAAGGGGTTAGTGCTTTTAAGCACCATATCAAGATCCCTGCTGCTCACAACAAACCAGTTTTTACTTTTATCAATTCCAAAGTGCCTTTGAGATTTTGTACACCACATAATTTTGGATCATATTTTTTATCAGGTATTGGCGCATAATAGTACCAGGAGGAAGCTACTTAAAAGAAACGAGAAATGCGAACAATAGTGTAAGCCCTGAATGACTAATTTCAAGCTTAATATCTTATCCTTGCTATAGACAGAATTAGTTTCCAACAATAGTCAGATCACATCATAGGCTAAGGAAACTCCCACCAACAAATTGTGAGCAAGAAATTTCAGTTTGCCATCAAGGATTACAAAAAAAAAGATGGTTCGTGCTCTCGTTTTTATCTCATGGATCGGTGCTACTCGTGCATCCTGTTTGTAGCCTCAAGACATGGATCATGTTTGTAGCCTCAAGATTTATCCGTGGGGATAATTTCTTCAACCAAATTCAATGTTGACCCGATAAATGAAATAGTATCGTCAAGCAACAGGAATTACATTCGCTGAGGTCTTGAAATCTTCCAATCAAGTTGCTGCATTTGAACAGTCACCGTTCGTCGCTGCTTCCTTTCCATCCAACACCGGAGGGATGGCCAGGGTGATGTCCTTGTCATGGGCAGTAGCGTCACTGCCATGTTGGTCGGTTGTGTGCTCTTTGAGCTATGCATATCTATCCCCTCTCACCAACAAGGCAACAATGAGGGATACATGGAAGTTGTCCAGAGCCAAAGTCTTGACAGTGCCAAGCCACGGCGATGTCCAGGTGTCGCCTCGAAACTCAAGACAGGGCCAGCATTGTCAAAGATGAGCCGATAACTCAAGCCTGTCATTGTCATTGGAAGGAATGTCATCGCTATCCACCTTGAGAGCTGCATACCAGAAGTGAACCATCTCTTTGGAATGTCCTATTATTTTGAAATGCTGGAGTCCCCTTTGTGGATTATAAACTAGCCTTCCTTTATAAATATTTTGTTATTTGGTAACTGTAGGAAAGCCTAATAGCTGATCTAAAAAATTGCAATGATCTCGCTTGTTAAGATACTATCTTAGTAATAACCTTCAATTGCTCAGTGAACTCTATACCCGCTATAAAGTATATGGAGGAGGGATTATAGGCACTTAACTGCAGAATTCTGTATACTGAATCTTCCATGTGCAATCAAAAGCACAGGAAAGCTACTATGTGAAAATAGATGAATACCAGCATCTGGAGTCTCAGCCACATCACAGATTACCAATGTTAAGCTTCAGACTGTATCCCGTCAGGTCGAGTCTAGCACATAACGGTTAGGACCATATTCCACACCCCTAATGAACCATTACAATTGCCTAAAAGCATGTATCCCATCGAGTCCCACAATTTGATATGGAGAACAAAAGACTGGAAGAACAATGCCCACATAATATGTATAGCTAATTTACTAGAGTGGCAGATTGCTCTTCAACATACTCAACCAACATAACAAGCAATTCTCCAGCAATGTGAAAATTATAAGATCCAAATATATTATCCCTCTGTAAAGAAAATAGATTACCAACCACAAAACACCCACACATGAAGAAAATATTAAAGATAGAAGAGGAGGCAACTCATTTTGCCCATGAAGAATGAACAAAGTTAATGAGGTATCAGGCATTTGAAACAGAGCCTTGCCTCTTCCATAAATATAGGTCAATAATGCACATAGAAATGTGTGTCGATGCTTTTGAGTGAAAGATCTTGTCTAAGAAATCAGGAAAATTTGTAGCCTAGCAGAATGTGACAAAACATATACATCTTCATCTCACTACATGGGCATTGCAGTATACTGTTATATCCACCGTAGGCAAAAAATATGCAACAAATAGCAGCCTAATACCTAACAGATTTGTGGAGCAACTGTAGCAGTAAAACCTCTGAGATCTTCATGCAACTCAGATCCTGCCATACTGTCAGTTCCCTACGAAAGCTACTGTCAGATCCTGCCATGTTCTCTGTTTCGGCTCAAAGCTACGAGAGCAAACTGTAGAGTTTTTACAATGGCAAGACAAAGCTAGTGTCCGCGATACATTTTCAAGCGAATTAAAAAACTAAGCACATAACTGATGCTGCAAGAAATTGGAAGTTTATTACGAGATAATTCATTAGCCTGCTTACACACACCAGTAACGCGGGGAAAATCCCAACCTTGCTGACAAATCCAACACCACTATGAGAAAACAAGCACCACTGCATTAAAACAGTTACCGCATACTGACACCGATCACAGGAGCCATGTCGCCTTCAAATAGTCATTTCTCATGTTGATGAGAATGAACTCCTGCCCTTAAGCATATTCAACCATATGTTGTCAATGTCTTGCAGGGCCTCCCCTTTTCTGAAAAAGTTGAAGACATGGTACTATATTAAGTTGCACTCATAGGTAGGCATAAGCATAATTAGGTGTAACATTACATAGCACTGAAAGTTTGCTCGAGCATATATATATCTGAAAATGATACGTAAAAAGTAACTACCCATCTGTCTAAACATTCAAACTTTCACATTATTCCACCAACTGGTATATTTATTATTTAATAATAATTGTTCCAAATCACAGAAGAAAAGGGCATATAGATATACCTTGTCGATTGTAGAAGCTCATGTACGGAATCAAAGAGCGAAATTTCTCTCTCTTCCATATCTTCTTCCACCGTAGCGTCTTCAAATTAATCTCGTAGATGCCAAGATCCACGGTCACGAAAATGATATCATGGCCCTCCACAGATCCAATAACACTAATTCTTTTCCTGGGATTTTGAATGGGGAGAAGTTCCTTGAGATCGATGACTTCACGCCGAGTCCATGACGCAACTCTGTCGGAACCCATCTGTCTTGACCATACGTAGAGGATTAACCCGTCCAAGTGTGCCAACCCCAAGCCGCCATCCTCCATTGCCATGAGGATAGCAGGACCAACAATGGCCGACCCGGTAAGCGGCGCATCAATCAGTGATAAGCAATTAGAGCTCAAGTCATACTTAAGAATCCCTACACGCTTATCATCATACCTAAGCATGAAGTGAAGTGCGTTTTCGACGTGGACAGGGGGCAGTGAATCGATGAATGGATCGGCCGTAATAAGATGAAGACCAGAGCACGGCTTGCTCCATCCATCAAAAAGAGAATCAGAGCCCAAGTCACTCCACTCGGCCGGCATGGGCGAGGACACATACGCATGTGCAACACAATCACCATCATCATCGTTCGTGTCCAGGCCGATGAAGACCACCTGGAAGGGGCCCTCATGGCATGCACGGTGGTCACAGCCCCTCACAGCGCAGAGCACCGCCGCGCCAACATAGCCAACAGGCGCTTCCAGCTTCATCCGGCGGCCTGTCATGGGGTCCCAAACGACGAGCCCCGTGTAGTTCCCAAGGAGGACGCGGCCATGGCGGCAGTCCCACGGAGCGTACCCACGGTCCCAGCCATCGGCGGCGGAGATGAGTGCGCCGAATTTCGCGGTGGGGACGAAGTTTGCCACGGGGTCATCCTCCTTGGAGCCGCGGTTAAAGATCCAGTTGTAAAGGAATCCCAGCATGGGGGGAGCTCCATGGAAGTCGCGGTAGAGGCCGCGGAAGCGGGCGCTGGAGAGGAGGCCGAGCCAGAGCTTGCAGGCGAGGGAGGCGCGCACGAGGTGCTCGGGCTCGTCCGGCGGGAAGCGGAGGAAGATCTCCTCGAGAAGCTCATCCGGCAGCGCCGGCGCCGGCGGCATGGTCGGTGGCGGCGGCGAGGGTTTCGGGCCGGGAAATTTTTTGGGCTGGTGCGCTGGGTGGAACGGATGTGTTGTGTGCTGCTCAGTTTTCTCTGATTGGCCTCTACTTTTGTGCTTTGGGCTTTCTTTTTTTAGGCTTTGGGCTTTCAGATTTCAACATTTTTCAGGCCCAAAGTAGCAACATTTCAAAAAGAAAGCATTTCAAAATAATAATTTAAAAGGCAAGTAGCAACATAGGCACTACGCAACTGATCCACCTGCTTGAAACTTGAAATCACGGTTTCTCAAAGAAGGAAAATCTAGAAGGACAATCAATTTTATGTTTTTACATGTCATCTTTTTATTAAAGGTTATAAAAATCATGTTTTGTGTTGCCCTAGATTTTTTATTTTGATTCAGATATTTTGATTTAAATATTCAATATCATGTATAGATCTTTGGACATTTAGTTTGCCTAGATATATAAAAAAATCCTTGGTTTTTAATCTATGGTTACAAAATCATATCTGTTTTAAGGATATTCTTGAGTACTCAAACTATGACTTTTATTTTTGAAACATATGTAGGAGTATATGGTACCGACTGAGGGAGCGGCTTGGGGAGGGTGTGACCACAAGGTGGCCTGCCATGGCCATGGGTGGCATTGGAGGGAGGTTCCTTGGGGCTAGAAGAAGACGGTTTGATGAGGAAGAAGCCTCCTGAGCACTTCAATTTCCACCCAACAATTCACGCCGATTCGGCAGAACACACAGTGTTTTACAAACCGCATTGATAATTAATAATTTCAATAAACAATTGTACTTTTTTCAACTGTACAACTAAATAGTCGCCCCCTTTGATTTGCCAAAGCACGAGACAATCATTGATAATTTCAATGTCATTGTCCCTTTTTTCATATTTGACATGATGGTATTGATGAAAACAAGTGTACTTTCATTTGAAAAACATAATGGTCGCCCCCTTTGATGTTTTACACGCAACAACATAATGGTCGCCCCCTTTGATTTGTAAAAACATGAGAGTCGTGATAATTGTGTCACGACCCCTTTTTCAAATTTTGTCGTGGCAATACCATGACAACATTTGTACTTCCATTTGACGTCGTCCAATACTCAACAACAAATTATGTATTTGAGAACTTCACAATTTCTACAAAAACCTATAAAACTTATAAAAAATCAAAAGAAACATGAATACAATTGCTTATCGGTCACTGTATGTGTTTTTGTACAATGGACTATTGTCAAAATCTAAGATTGGCCGCACACCTTTTTATGGGTTTATTTGGGTTCATCCAATGTCAAAACCATCTGGATTTTGGATGGCGACATTTTATATAAATGGGGAAATAAGAAACATAAAATAAAACAGGGGGGATAAATATCCAAACATGCTAATAAGCTTCTATGATAATAAAATTCATAATATTCTAGAAAAACATTGGGCAAAGAAATCTCATAATTGATACTTGATACTAAAGTTACAGTTTTTGAGGCTTGAGAGCCAGATACTTGGAGGTGGAGGCATATCTGAATGACTCTACATAATACTGCAACCACATGGTATACTGATCTTTGCATGGTGGGAAGAAGAGTTGAGACGCAAAAGTGCATGCACAGGTCTGTTGTTTCCTTAGCTCTATAACAAGCTTCAGTCTAACAGTCAGAGGTTAGTTGTAGCAATGATCCTGTGTCCTTGCGGTCTCTGACAAAAAATAATTTATTCATTCATTTGAACAGGATGCGCCATTTCTTGCGAATTCAAACACATTCCACATCTAGAACTTTGAAGTCCCTGTGATCAAAGTTGCCCAGCCTGAGCAACATTGGGCACTGCATGGCCCTGTGAGCTGAAGTGAGATGGGGATACAATAGACAGCTCCTTCAAATAGTCTGTAGCAGAATTATGTGCCACACCATTGTAAGCCTGGAAGAAACCTGCAATATCAGATTGAATTTTCCTGGTGCCTTGGATTGGAACAGAGGTTTACCTGAGGCTGCAACTTTAGCCAATGTTTGATTAACTGTTAGGAGCGTGGCCTGCTGAATCTGGATCAATTTTGCCATGATCATGATGTTGATCCTATGATCATCGTCTTCTCTGCAAATGCTGATTGCAATGCCTGCATCAGGTTACAGAGAGGAACTCTTCCCAGGGGCATCTGCAACAAACTTAAGCCCAGCAATGTTCAAGGCAGTTTTAATGGTAGCTCCCTGAGGGGGTCAGTCATCAACATCTGCTCATCAACACTTACAGATAACAACATCAATTAAATCCACAAGATTAATTAGGAACATCAGCAGGCCTACATGCAGAAATCATCATCATATCATCTCTTGGGCAACAGAACCACTCACTCTGGGCATATGTTCTCATCAATGGAACATCCTTGGAGATGAATCTAAAGAATGGATCAGAGTTGGGACAGCAAACTCTAGTACATAGCTACTGACAAAAGAGCACATAACTGATGCTGCAAGAAATTGGAGGTTCATTACAAGATAACCCATTCATCCACTTACACATAGCTACTGGCGGGGAAATTATAAGCTTTGTGGCAAAAGCCAACAACAGCATGAAAAACAAGCACCACTGGCAAAACCAACTACATACTCCCTCCGTTCCTAAATATAAGTCTTTGAAGAGGTTTTCACTATACACCACATACTGAGCAAAATGAATGAATCTCACTCTAAAATGCATCTATATACATCCGTAGGTGATTCATAGTGGAATCTCTACAAAGACTTATATTTAGGAACGGAGGGAGTACTAAATAGTGATGACCCTTGCAGCCTCCGATTTCTTGTTTATGAGAGTGGCCCTGCTACCCTAAGCATACTCAACCATACATTGTCAATGCGCCGCATCACCGGGGATCACTCTTTCTGCAAGAGTAAATTTTTCAGTGTGATTGCAAAAAGGAGATGACATGATCTTATATAAATTGCCAAATTAGTAAGCATAATTAGTTGTAATTACATAGCACTCAAAATTTTGCTCGGGCAAATTCAAATATAACTTTCAATCTGATTACACATTCAATGTTTTGTTTGTTCCACTAACTAATATGGAGTATTACTTAAGAATTGTTCCTGAATCAGAAAAGAGAGGACGCATAGATACAAATATACCTTGTGGATTGTAGAAACTCATGTACAGAATCAAACCACAAAGCTTTTTTCTCTTCTGTAGCTTCTTCCACCGTAATGTCTTGAGATTAATCCCGTAGATGTCAAGGCCCATGGCCACGAAAATGATATCTCTGCCCTCCACAGACCCAATCAGTCTAAGAATCTTATTGGGATTATGAATGGGGAGAAGGTTATTAATATTGATGACTGTACGCTGAGTCCATGACGCAATTCCATCGGAACCCCTTTGTCTTGACCACAAGTGGATGGTCAACATGTCCACATTCGCAAACCCCAATCTGCCATCCTCCATCGCCACGAGGATAGAGGCATTGAGAAGGATAGACCCCGCCAACGGCGCATCAATCAATGATAAGCAGTTAGATCCCAAGTCATACTTAAGAATTGCTATGTGATTATCTAGGTAATACACGAGCTTGAAGTGCAGTGCGTCTTGGACGAAGACAGGGGACAGTTCGTCCCAAAATGCAATGGGTCCAAGATGAAGAGCTGAGCACGGCTCGTTCCACTTATTAAAACGAGAACCAGAGCATGGCTTGCTCCAATCACCGGTCACCGGCAAGGACAAGCACGCGCGCGCAACATATTCACCATCTTCAATCGTGTCCACACCGATGTAGAGCACCTGGAAGGGGCCTGCATGGCACGCACGGTGGTCACAGCCGGCCACGGCGCAGAACACCGCTGCCCCATAGCTTCTGCGCAACTGGTCGGGCGAGTCCAGCTCCCTCCGGCAGCCCGTCATGGGGTCCCAAACGACGAGCGGGACGGGTTGGTAAGACTGGTCGCCGAGGAGAACGCGGCCATGGCGGCAGTCCCACGCAGTGTAGCCCCAGCACCCCCAGTCGTCGTCGGGTATGCGCGCGCGGAATTTCGTGGTGGGAAGGAAGTGTGGGATGTTGTCTTCCGCCTCATGGACGGAGTTCGATCGAAGGGAACACAGGAAACCTAGCATTGGGGGAGCTCCATGGAAGTCGCGGTAGCGAGCACGGAAGCGAGGGGCAGAGAGGAGGCCGAGCCAGACCTTGCTGACGAGGGAGGCGCACAGGAGATGCTCGGGCTCGTCCGGCGGGAGGCGGAAGAAGACCTCCTCGAGGAGCTCGTCCGGCAGCACCGGCGGCGGCATGGTGGGTGGAGGCGGCGAGGGTTTCCGATGGGGAAATTTTCGAGCTGGTGCGGCGGGTGGAAGGGGATTGGATCCACGGTCCAGTGTCAATGTGTGGTGGGGGGATCCGACGGGTGGAACCGGGGCGACAGTGTGGTGCTCTCGTTTTTCTCTGCTCGGGCAGTGGCAAATCGAACACAGTGAGAGCATCTACACCCTTGCATCTCAAATCGGCCTCGAAAGCCCGGGCGGCCACTGATCGGTCACCATTTTTTGATCCAGACGACCTCTCAAACGAGCCTCAAACGCCCGAACTGACCGGCACCCCTCATATCTAGTCGAAATATGAGACGGATATGGGGCGCCCGAGCACGCCCGCCACATCAGTCTGATGGCGTGGTCCCATGCGAAAACGCCTGGAAACCCGGCAGTTTGGCGGACGCCGCATCCGTCGCTGCGGTGTGAACGCCGCGTCGTGGCGCTCCGGCTCGCCGCCTGAGACCAAATCCGTCTATTTAAGCTGACCGGCGTCCCGCAACCCTAACACATCCACCTCCCCCCTCTTCGCATCGCCAGTCCGAACCCGTCTCCCGCTCCGGCGCTATGCCCACGCTCCGGTGCTCCGCCATGGTCCAGAGGAAGATCACCTACTACGCAATGCTGACGCCAGAGCACCGCTACGAGAACCAGCAGGAGATCCGGGCGAGATAAGCCGCGCACGCCGCCCGCATCGCTGCCGGGCTGCCTCCGGACTCGTCGTATCCGGAGGAGGAGGAGGAGGAGGAGGAGGAGCTGGCTCCAATTGAGGTGGAGGAAGCGAGGAGGCGGGGCAGCAGGATCCGGAGCTGCAGCTGTCGGGCTTCAACATGGAGCATGCGGAGGCGTAGTTCGTTATCGCCCAGTCGGAGGAGATGGCAGAGCAGCAGACCATCCTGGAGTCCATCCGGGATGAGGCCTATGTGGACGCCAACCAGGCGTTTCTCTACCAGGAGCAGGTGGCGTCCCACGCGCTCTTCGTCGAACTCAACGCGAAGATAGAGGCGGATGAGGCCAGAGCGGAGCAGTCGGAGGTGCCGGAGGAGCCGTTGTAGCTACCACCCATGCTGCCGGAGCCGGGCACGGAGATCATCGACATCTCCGACGACAAGTAGCTAGGTGATCGACGTAGTACGTAGGTTTATTTTAGTTTGCATATCTTTTGTATGGATTTGAGAATCTAGTATGCGATGTCCGGATGCATTTGCTGAAACTTGAGACGTGCCCGGTCACTGCGCGCGGACGGGCTCGTCGGCGGGCGTTTGATGGGCCATATTTGACATATCCGGCTGTAGATGCTCTAAGCTACCCGACAACCGCGATCGCTCACGCATGCCACATCAACGCAGTTAACGTCGTAGGGATTGGTGGTGGCGTGGTTACCGTCCACCCCAGATAACACCTCCCGGTAACTTCCTTCTCTTATCCTCACCATGAAGGCAGCCCACCCACACGACCTCTCTCTCTCTCTCATTTCCTCTTCCATCTAACCCGCCGACACGAGCATGACGAGCGGGAGGGGAATTGGCTCCGCTCTCCCACGTAGACACACCAACTTCATCGCCTCGAGGGAGAAGTGGGTGGGAGGAGAAGGACGCGGCGGCGGTTTTGATCTATGGTCTGCTTTATCGGGTCGAAGTGGTTGCCGGAAGGATGGGACGAAGAAGTCGTCGTTGGCTAGCTGAGGGCCAGGTGAGGATGAGGGGAAGCGGCTTCCAGCATGCCACCAGCGTTGGGTCGATGGTGTCATGCCTCAGCGGCCAGGATCATGCAAGGTAGATGTGAAGCAGGGGCGCCCCTCTCCCCTGAGCTCCATATCAATGGGAGCAACAGCGAGGTGAGCAGTGAAAAGGCTCATGCCTGAAAAGACCGAGGGGTTGGTGATGACCCACAAGTATAGGGGATCTATCGTAGTCCTTTCGATAAGTAAGAGTGTCGAACCCAACGAGGAGCAGAAGGAAATGATAAGCGGTTTCCAGCAAGGTATTCTCTGCAAGTACTGAAATAAGTGGTAACAGATAGTTTTGTGATAAGGTAAATTGTAACGAACAACAAGTAACAATAGTAAATAAGGTGCAGCAAGGTGGCCCAATCCTTTTTGTAGCAAAGGACAAGCCGGACAAACTCTTATAATAGGAAAAGCACTCCCGAGGACACATGGAAATATCATCAAGCTAGTTTTCATCACGCTCATATGATTCGCGTTCGGTACTTTGATAATTTGATATGTGGGTGGACCGGTGCTTGGGTGTTGTTCTTACTTGAACAAGCATCCCACTTATGATTAACCTCTATTGCAAGCATCCGCAACTACAACAAAAGTATTAAGGTAAACCTAACCATGGCATGAAACATATGGATCCAAATCAGCCCCTTACGAAGCAACGCATAAACTAGGGTTTAAGCTTCTGTCACTCTAGCAACCCATCATCTACTTATTACTTCCCAATGCCTTCCTCTAGGCCCAAATAATGGTGAAGTGTTATGTAGTCGACGTTCACATAACACCACTAGAGGTTAGAAAACATACATCTTATCAAAATATCGAACGAATACCAAATTCACATGACTACTAATAGCAAGACTTCTCCCTTGTCCTCAGGAACAAGCGTAACTACTCACAAAGCATATTCATGTTCATAATCAGAGGGGATATAATGTGCATAAAGGATCTGAACATATGATCTTCCACCAAATAAACCAACTAGCATCAACTACAAGGAGTAATCAACACTACTAGCAACCTACTAGCACCAATCCCGGACTTGGAGACAAGAATTGGATACAAGAGATGAACTAGGTTTGGAGATGAGATGGTGCTGGTGAAGATGTTGATGGAGATTGCCCTCTCCCGATGAGAGGAGCGTTGGTGATGATTTCCCCCTCCCGGAGGGAAGTGTCCCCGGCAGAACAGCTCTGCCGGAGCCCTAGATTGGTTCCGCCTCGTGGCGGCGGAGTCTCGTCCCGAAAGGTTGCTTATGATTTTTTTTCTCATCGAAAGACTTAATATAGGAGAAGATGGGCGTCGGAGAGCCACCAGGGGGCCCACAAGGTAGGGGGGCGCGCCCAGGGGGGAGGGGCGCGCCCCCCACCCTCGTGAGCAGGGTGTGGGCCCCCTGGCCTTCATCTTTGGCGATGATTTTTCTTTATTTATTTTAAGATATTCCGTGGAGTTTCAGGACTTTTGGAGTTGCGCAGAATAGGTCTCCAATATTAGCTCCTTTTCCAGTCAGAATTCCAGCTGCCGGCATTCCCCCTCTTCATGGTAAACCTTGTAAAATAAGAGAGAATAGCCATAAGTATTGTGACATGTCGTGAAATAACAACCCATAATGCGATAAATATCGATATAAAAGCATGATGCAAAATGGACGTATCAACTCCCCCAAGCTTAGACCTCGCTTGTCCTCAAGCGAAAAGCCGATAACAATAAATATGTCCTCATGTTTAGAAGTAGAGGCATCGATAAAAATAAAATACGGACATGAAGGCATCATGATTATTTTCATAACAGCAACATATGTAGCTTTGTCATATGATTACTTATGTTCAAGTGATGATCTTTTCACAAAGCCAAAGTATGAATCATAAACCTTATTGAGCACCAACAAATTATACCCTCAGTCATTGAAGCAATTGCAATTTATCATAGCATCGAAAAGAGTCTATGTCAGAGCTTAAAAGCAAGTCCACATACTCAACTATCACTTAGTCCTTCATAATTGCTAACACTCACGCGATACTTGTGGTTACAGAGTTTTAATCGGACACAGAGAAAGATAGGGGCTTATAGTTTTTGCCCCACAACCTTTTACCTCAAGGGTAAAGTCAACAATAATAATTCACGCTCCCCCACATCCAATTAGATATATATATCATGTTCTTTCCAACATGCTGAGCTTGCCAAAGGATAAAATGAAAAAGGACGGGTGAAGATCACCGTGACTCTAGCATAAGGTAGAGGATAATGATAAAAGATAGGCCCTTCGCAGAGGGAAGCAGAGGTTGTCATACGCGTTTAGGGTTGATGCACAAAATCTTAATGCAAAAGAACGTCACTTTACATTCCCCCTTGTATGTGAACCTTTATTATGCAGTCCGTCGCTTTTATTGCGTCCACAACAAGTTCGTGCAAAGTTTATTTTCTCTGCACTAATAAATCATGCATATTTAGAGAGCAATTTTTATTGCTTGCACCGATGACAACTTACTTGAAGGATCTTACTCAATCCATAGGTAGATATGGTGGACTCTCATGGCAAAACTGGTTTAAAGGTATTTGGAAGCACAAGTAGCATCTCTACTTAGTGCTGAAGATTGGCTAGCATGAGGGGGGAAGGCAAACTCAACACGGTAGAGGAACCATGACAACATACTTTATCTCAGATGTAAGAAACCATAACTCATTATGTTGTCTTCCTTCACTACTAGGGAAAAGCCTAGCAGCAGCGCGGGTTTTGGGCCTAGCAGTTGCGCGGGCAGGAGCGCTACTGATAAGGCGCTACAGCTAATGCTTAGCAATAGCGCGTCTTGGCCCACGCTACTGCTAAATTGACTTAGTAGCAGCGCTTCATCAGAACATCGCTACTGGTAACTAGTAGTAGCGCTTCTCCTTACCCGCGCTACTACTATTTTTTAGTATTTTATTTCTTTTCTTTTTCTTTTCATGTTGTATTCATACACCTTTACACAAGTTTTCATACAACAGGAATTTAGAGATTGTTTTTACATCATAATGAGTTATTACATCATGGGGTGAATGATATAATAATATCATCATCATCATCATATCATTAACAACTTAGCATCATAATACATCATTGTCACATAACACCTCCTCAATATCATTGTTTTTATCATTGACATCACATAACACCTCCTCAAGATCATCATTATCAACTCTAACACATTACCACATAATAAACATATTGTACCTCATAGGACCTATTACATTCGATTAAGACCTACTACATTTTCTAAGGTAAAATAACAAAAAACAAGATAGCCCCTGACTCTCCATTATGGAGAATGGAGATTAGCCTGTCTCCAATTCTTGCCTTTCGCTGAATGTTACTTCCAAGAACCTCCTTGCGAATGTCCATACATTTCTTCCATTCTCTGATGATCATGTGTTCACAGGTTTTAGAAATCCGATATGCACAGGTGAGCTCCGTAGATTTACCTGGCAGTATGTTCAGATCTGAGATGCGACCATGCAGAGACATCAGATGAGGCACACAATCCATCGGGAGTTTTTGTTGAAAAACATAATAATAACTTCGTAGTTAGGAATTATGTACTAGTTTTAGAAGTATGCAAAAGATGCACGGATGTCGTAATAGTAAAAAATCTTACCAGGGTATCTCCAGAGAAGTTATCGTTGTTTAACACATGCACTAGTGGCACGTATTCACCATAATTTGGAGGAGTTCGATAATAGTCATTGTAATTCTCAAGAAGAGTATAAAATGCGATCAGATGATTTTTCTCCTTATACGTAATTGGGTGCCTTCGGTGTAGTGGGTTTTATCTACCATCTTCCGCACAGTCTTTGAAGAATCAAAATAAGCTGTCAATGGAAATAAGCTATCAACTATTTTGAAATAAACAATATAAATTAGTTAATAACTATGTTTGAGAAACTCACATAGCGGTACAATCGGAAGCGTATCAACAAGGACCCAAATGTCCATATTGTCTTCCTCGCTGTCAGGATCACCAAGATCCATGGTGACAATCATACCCTCATAAAAACTATACATTTTGCAAAGTGCTTCCCAATTTTGGCAACCAAAATGGGTTACGCTCTGAGCATTGCACAGATTTACTTCAAAATCCATATCATGATGGGTCCTTAGGTGTATTTTCTTTGTTTCGAAATTTTCATGGTCTTCAAAACCCATCCTCTCCAAGACATAGCGTCTTGCATGGCATGGGATAAGCTAGTCGAATTGTAAAATATGAAAATTAGATGTTGAAATAGTTGAAGTCATGCTTAATGGAGATAAAAACACTTGTCGTTGTTGCGTACCGTTTCACAATCGAAGGTCTCCTCGAGCTTAATGCTGAAGCGTCGATCTTCGTCCAGCCGAACGAACTTGTCGCACATACCTCGATCGTCGTGGCACCAGCTACACTCCCCCGGGAGACCGTTGTCGTCCGAGTATGACATTTCCTACAATCATAATTCAAAGATTAAACTTGTACATATTCTAGCACAAGTCATGCCAGAATTCACGACAAAATCCGGCATGACCTTTGCTAAAAAAGGACATATCGAGCGCCTGAAATTTGCCGGAACGGATATTAATCAACACTCCGGCAAAACATAGGCCACCCGGAGATGTAAACTGAACATGAACGACCACTTGGGCAACCACATATCCTATTTGAGCAACAACACAAGATATACAAGGATATTTGGCTGGTCTCACCTCGATGTCGGAGGGCGTCGGTGACTGGGACGACGGCGGGGATGTCGGAGGGGGTCGGTGACGGGGACGACGGAGGTCACCTGAAACCATATAAGTTATCACTAACAACAAACATGACATGTTCAACTAGTTTTATTAATTCAACTAGTTCTTACTAAATATAAACTTACTATAAATAGAAAAAAACTAGTTCTTTCTAAAAATAAAGTAGTTCAACTAGTTATATTAATTATCTTACTAAAAATAGATTAGTTCTGTTAATTCAACTAGTTCAACTAGTTTATTAATTTACTTACTAAACTAGTTCAACTACAACTAAAGTAGTTCAACTACCACTACTACTACTAAAAATCTAGTACTAACTAAGCAACATCTAGTACTAGCTAACCCTAAATTAACATCT
>NC_041389.1:699853407-699905901 GCF_002162155.2 Triticum dicoccoides | reverse complement strand
CAACTACAACTAAAGTAGTTCAACTACCACTACTACTACTAAAAATCTAGTACTAACTAAGCAACATCTAGTACTAGCTAACCCTAAATTGACATCTACTACTACTAAATCTAGTACTAACTAGTGGCTGGGGGTGGGGGGCGACGGAGAGGTAGCTAGGGGCGGCGAGGTCGAGGGCGGTGGGAGGAGGGCTGCCGGTGGAGGAGGGAGGAGGGGCGGCCGCAGGCGGAGGGAGGAGGGCGGCGGCGGAGAAGGAAGGGGCGGCTGCAGGAGGAGGGAGGATGTGTGAGTAGGATGGAGGAGGGACGGAAGGAGGGGAGTACCTCGGCGGCGGACGGACGAAGGCGGCGGCGGCGGCGACGCACGACGACGATTTACGCGGGCGAGAGTGAGAGTGTGAGTGAGAGGGCCGGTCGTGCGTGTGGGGATAAGGTAGGGATAGTTGTAGCGCGTTTCCCGAAATGCGCTACAGCTAACCTGTATAGCAGTAGCGCTCTATAGTAAAGTGCGCTACTGCTATAGCTAGCGGGGGGTGAGGTCATGGCAACTATAGCAGTAGCGCTGTATGCAATGCACGCGCTACTGCTATTTCCAAGTCAGCAGAGCGTTTCGGTCACACTTGCTGCTGCTAAGTAGCAGTAGCGTGGTATTTTGAAGAGCGTTGCTGGTAAGATTCTGTGTATAGGCTTTTCCCTAGTAGTGCTTGTCCAACATCAACTCTTTAGCATGTCATATTTTAATGAGTGCTCCCAATCATAAAATATGTCAATGATAATATATCTATATGTGAAACCTCTCTTCCCTTATTACTTCCTATTAATTGCAACGATGACCAAAGCTATATTTGCCAACTCCCAACAACTTTAAATCATCATACCTTTTCTATGCGAAGTCATTACTTTCACTAAGATCAATACGAACTCTTTAATTCTTTTTATTCTTTTTCTTTATTCACCCAAGATCATGGCAAAGTAATCAAGCCCTTGACTCAACACTAATCTTTATTATATATAGCTCACGGACTCGATTGCATAGAGGGATCATAAAGCAAAACTCAAAACTAGATCATGCCATGACTTTATTCTACTAAATCAAGATACTACTAATAGGATTGAACTAAGAAAAACGGTAAAGATAGGAGTTGTGATGGTGATATGATACCGGGGCACCTCCCCCATGCTTGGCAGTTGCCAAGGGGAGTGCCCATACCCATGTGATTATATCTCCTTCTTTGTTGTTGGCGGTGGAGGTGTTGTTGATGATGGAAGCTTGTCGTCCACTTTCCATGGCATAGGCTCACCCTCATAAGAGGATGATCGAGTCTCCAGAATCCTCAAATCTGAAACGAAAACAGTTCGAAACGAAAACAGAGGATATTTGCATGATACGGTCGTCAAAACCTTCGGGAGAATATATAATGAATTTCTACCGACCAAAATATGTATCGTGCAAGAAAACGGAGTCCGGAGGGCACACGAGGTGCTCACGAGGTAGGGGGGCGCGCCCTCCACCCTCGTGGAGGCCTCGTGTCCTCCCCGGACTGCTACTTATTTTTCTATTTTTCTAAATATTCCAAAACAGAGAAATATTGCTTTAAAAATTGTTTTGGGGTCGGTTTACTTACCGTACCACATACCTATTCCTTTTCGGAGTCTGGAACATTCTGGAAAGTTTCTCTTATGTATTCCTCCGGGGTTACGGTTTCAATAATATTGGTTTCAACATTTATGGGATTACCTGAGATATAATGTTTGATTCTTTGACCGTTTACCACCTTCGGATTTGTGCCTGCGAAGTTGTTGATTTTTATGGCACCGGAACGATAGACCTCCTCGATAACGTAAGGACCTTCCCATTTGGAGAGAAGTTTTCCTGAAAAAATCTTAAACGAGAGTTGTATAGTAATACATAGTCACCTACATTAAACTCACACTTTTGTATCCTTTTATCATGCCACCTTTTAACTTTTTCTTTAAACAGCTTGGCATTTTCATAAGCTTGGGTTCTCAATTCATCAAGTGAGATAATATCAAATAACCTCTTCTCACCGGCAAGTTTGAAATCATAGTTGAGCTCTTTAATAGCCCAATATGCCTTATGTTCTAGTTCGAGAGGTAAGTGACATGCTTTTCCATAAACCATTTTATACGGAGACATACCCATAGGATTCTTATATGCAGTTCTATAGGCCCATAATGCATCATTCAGTTTCTTGGACCAATTCTTTCTAGACCTATTGACAGTCTTTTGCAAAATTAATTTGAGCTCTCTATTGCTCAATTCTACCTGACCACTAGACTGTGGGTGATATGGAGATGCAATCCTATGATTAACGTCGTATTTAGCAAGAATCTTACGGAAAGCACCATGAATAAAGTGTGAACCACCATCAGTCATTAAATATCTAGGGACTCCAAACCTCAGAAAAATAACTTCCTTAAGCATTTTAATAGAAGTGTTATGATCAACACTACTAGTTGGAATAGCTTCTACCCACTTAGTAACGTAATCAACAGCAACTAAAATATGTGTATATCCATTAGAGGTAGGAAAAGGTCCCATATAATCAAAGCCCCAAACATCAAATGGTTCAATAACAAGTGAATAATTCATAGGCATTTCTTGACTGTTGGAAATATGCCCTAGAGGCAATAATAAATTAGTTATTATTATATTTCCTTGTTCATGATAATTGTTTATTATCCATGCTATAATTGTATTGATAGGAAACTCAGATACATGTGTGGATACATAGACAACACCATGTCCCTAGTAAGCCTCAAGTTGACTAGCTCGTTGATCAATAGATGGTTACGGTTTCCTGACCATGGACATTGGATGTCGTTGATAACGGGATCACGTCATTAGGAGAATGATGTGATGGACAAGACCCAATCCTAAGCCTAGCACAAAGATCGTAGTTCGTATGCTAAAGCTTTTCTAATGTCAAGTATCTTTTCCTTAGACCATGAGATTGTGCAACTCCCGGATACCGTAGGAATGCTTTGGGTGTACCAAACGTCACAACGTAACTGGGTGACTATAAAGGTGCACTACAGGTATCTCTGAAAGTGTCTGTTGGGTTGGCACGAATCGAGACTAGGATTTGTCACTCCGTGTAAACGGAGAGGTATCTCTAGGCCCACTCGGTAGGACATCATCATAATGTGCACAATGTGACCAAGGGGTTGATCATGGGATGATGTGTTACGGAACGAGTAAAGAGACTTGCGGGTAATGAGATTGAACAAGGTATCGGGATACCGACGATCGAATCTCGGGCAAGTACAATACCGCTAGACAAAGGGAATTGTATACGGGATCGATTGAGTCCTTGACATCGTGGTTCATCCGATGAGATCATCGTGGAACATGTGGGAGCCAACATGGGTATCCAGATCCCGCTGTTGGTTATTGATCGGAGAACGTCTCGGTCATGTCTACATGGTTCCCGAACCCGTAGGGTCTACACACTTAAGGTTCGATGATGCTAGGGTTATAAAGGAAGTTTGTATGTGGTTACCGAATGTTGTTCGGAGTCCCATATGAGATCCCGGACGTCACGAGGAGTTCCTGAATGGTCCGGAGGTAAGTCCTGTTTTGGTCACCGAAAAAGTTTCGGGTTTTATCGGTAACGTACCGGGACCACCGGGAGGGTCCCGGGGGTCCACCAAGTGGGTCCACCATCCCCGGAGGGCAGCATGGGTCAAGTGTGGGAGGGGACCAGCCCCTGGTGGGCTGGTGCGCCCCCCCCCCCACAAGGGCCCAAGGCGCCTAGGGTTTGGGGAGGGGGCGCCCCACCTTGCTTGGGGGGCAAGTTTCCCCCTCTCCCCCCCTTGGCCGCCCCCCTAGATGGGATCTAGGGCTGGCCGCTGCCCCTAGGGGGTGGAAACCTAGGTGGGGCGCAGCCCCCTCTCCCCCTATATATAGTGGAGGCATAGGAGCAGCCCAACACATGAGTTTCTTCTCCTGTTGGCGCAGCCCTACCTCTCTTTCTCCTCATATCTCGCGGTGCTTGGCGAAGCCCTGCTGGACTACCACGCTCCTCCATCACCACCACGCCGTTGTGCTGCTGCTGGATCGAGTCTTCCTCAACCTCTCCCTCTCTCCTTGCTGGATCAAGGCATGGGAGACATCACCGGGCTGTACGTGTGTTGAACGCGGAGGTGCCGTCCGTTCGGCACTAGGATCTCCGGTGATTTGGATCACGACGAGTACGACTCCTTCAACCCCGTTCTCTTGAACGCTTCCGCTTAGCGATCTACAAGGGTATGTAGATGCACTCTCCTTCCCCTCGTTGCTGGTCTCTCCATAGATAGATCTTGGTGACTCGTAGGAAAATTTTGAATTTCTGCTACGTTCCCCAACAGTGGTATCAGAGCCAAGTTTATTGTGTAGATTCTTTGCACGAGTAAAACACAAAGTAGTTGTGGGCGTTGATCTTGTTCAATATGCTTACCGTTACTAGTCCAATCTTGTTTCGACGGTATTGTGGGATGAAGCGGCCCGGACCGACCTTACACGTACTCTTACGTGAGACAGGTTCCAC
Organism: Triticum dicoccoides; assembly: GCF_002162155.2. Classification (NCBI taxonomy): domain Eukaryota; kingdom Viridiplantae; phylum Streptophyta; class Magnoliopsida; order Poales; family Poaceae; genus Triticum; species Triticum dicoccoides. Next base: position 699,901,352 of record NC_041389.1, on the reverse strand, counting down.
CGACTAACATGCACTTGGTGCATAAGGTGGCTAGCGGGTGCCAGTCTCTCCCACTTTAGTCGGAACGGATTCGATGAAAAGGGTCCTTATGAAGGGTAAATAGCAATTGGCATATCACGTTGTGGTTTTGCGTAGGTAAGAAACGTTCTTGCTAGAAACCCGTAGCAGCCACGTAAAACATGCAAACAACAATTAGAGGACGTCTAACTTGTTTTTGCAGGGTATGCTATGTGATGTGATATGGCCAAGAAGAATGTGATGAATGATATGTCATGTATGAGATTGATCATGTTCTTGTAATAGGAATCACGACTTGCATGTCGATGAGTATGACAACCGGCAGGAGCCATAGGAGTTATCTTTATTTATTGTATGACCTGCGTGTCATTAAACAACGCCATGTAATTACTTTACTTTATTGCTAACCGGTAGCCATAGTAGTAGAAGTAATAGTTGGCGAGACAACTTCATGAAGACACGATGATGGAGATCATGATGATGGAGATCATGGTGTCATGCCGGTGACGATGATGATCATGGAGCCCCGAAGATGGAGATCAAAAGGAGCAAAATGATATTGGCCATATCATGTCACTATTTGATTGCATGTGATGTTTATCATGTTTATACATCTTATTTGCTTAGAACGACGGTAGTAAATAAGATGATCCCTCATTAAAATTTCAAGAAAGTGTTCCCCCTAACTGTGCACCGTTGCGAAAGTTCGTCGTTTCGAAGCACCACATGATGATCGGGTGTGATAGATTCTTACGTTCACATACAACGGGTGTAAGCCAGATTTACACACGCGAAACACTTAGGTTAACTTGACGAGCCTAGCATGTACGGACATGGCCTCGGAACACAAGAGACCGAAAGGTCGAGCATGAGTCGTATAGTAGACACGATCAACATGAAGATGTTCACCGATGATGACTAGTCCGTCTCACGTGAAGATCGGACACGGCCTAGTTGACTCGGATCATGTAATCACTTAGATGACTAGAGGGATGTCTATCTGAGTGGGAGTTCATGAGATGAACTTAATTATCCTGAACATAGTCAAAAGATCTTTGCAAATTATGTCGTAAGCTCGCGCTTTAGTTCCACTGTTTAGATATGTTCCTAGAGAAAATATAGTTGAAAGTTGACAGTAGTGATTATGCGGACAATAGAAAGCTTATGTCCTTAATGCACCGCTCAGTGTGCTGAACCCCAAACGTCGTCTGTGGATGTTGCGAACATCGGACATACACGTTTTGATAACTACGTGATAGTTCAGTTAAACGGTTTAGAGTTGAGGCACCAAAGACGTTTTTCGTAACATATGAGATGTTTCGAGGGCTGAAATTGGGATTTCAGGCTCGTGCCCACGCCAAGAGGTATAAGACCTCCGACGATTTTCTTAGCTTGCAAACTAAGGGAGAAAATCTCAATCGTTGAGCTTGTGCTCAGATTGTCTGAGTGCAACAATCACTTGAATCGAGTGGGAGTTGATCTTCCAGATGAGATAGTGATGTTTCTCCAAAGTCATTGCCACCAAGCTGCTAGAGCTTCGTGATGAACTATAACATATCAGGGATAGATATGATGATCCTTGAGGTATTCGCGATGTTTGACACCGCGAAAGTAGAAATCAAGAAGGAGCATCAATTGTTGATGGTTGGTGAAACCACTAGTTTCAAGAAGGGCAAGGGCAAGAAGGGATACTTCATGAAACGGCAAAACAGTTGCTGCTCTAGTGAAAACCCAAGGTTGAACCCAAACCCGAGACTAAGTGCTTCTGTAAAAAGGGGAACAGCCACTGGAGAAGAATTACCCTAGATACTTGGTAGATGAGAAGGCTGGCAAGGTCAATAGAAGTATATTGGATATATATTATGTTAATGTGTACTTTACTAGTACTCCTAGTAGCACCAGGGTATTAAGATACCGGTTCGGTTGCTAAGTGTTAGTAACTCGAGATAAAAGAGCTACGGAATAAACGGAGACTAGCTAAAGGTGAGCTGACGATATGTGTTGGAAATGTTTCCAAGTTAGATGTGATCAAACATCGCACGCTCCCTCTGCCATCAAGATTAGTATTAAACCCGAATAATTGTCATTTGGTGTTTGCGTTGAGCATAGACATGATTGGATTATGTCTATCGCAATACGGTTATTCATTTAAGGAGAATAATGGTTTCTCTATTTATTTGAATAATACCTTCAATGGTCTTGCACCTAAAAGAATGGTTTATTGAATCTTGATTGTAGTGATACACATTTTCATGCCAAAAATATAAGATAGTAATGATAGTACCACTTACTTGTGGCACTGCCATGTAAGTCATATTGGTATAAAACGCATGAAGAAGCTCCATGTTGATGGATCTTTGGACTCACTCGTTTTGAAAAGTTTGAGACATGTGAACCATGTCTATTGGTGCATACGCATGAAGAAACTCCATTCAGATGGATCATTTGGACTCACTTGATTTTGAATCACTTGAGATATGCAAATTATACCACATGGGCAAGATGACTAAAAAAGCCTAGTTTTCAGTAAGAAGGAACAAGATAGCAACTTGTTGGAAGTAACACATTTTGATGTGTGCAGTCCAATGAGTGCTGAGCCATGCAGTGAATATCGTTATGTTCTTACTTCACAGATGATTCGAGTAGATGTTGTATATTTACTTGATGAAACACAAGTCTGAATTATTGAATGGTTCAAGTAATTTCAGAGTGAAGTTGAAGATCATTGCGACAAGAGGATAAAATGTCTATGATATGATCATAGAGATGAGTATCTGAGTTACGAGCTTTGGCACGCAATTAAGACATTGTGGAAATTGTTTCACAATTAATACCGACTGGAACACCATAGTGTGATGGTGTGTCCGAACATCATAGTTGCACCCTATTGGATATGGTGCGTACCATGATGTCTCTTATCGAATTACCACTATCGTTCATGGGTTAGGCATTAGAGACAACCGCACTCACTTTATAGGGCACCAGTAACTCCGTTGAGACGACACCGTTTGAACTATGGTTTGGAGAAACCTAAGTTGTCGTTTCTTAAAAGTTTGGGGCTGCGACGCTTATGTGAAAAGTTTCAGGTTGATAAGCTCGAACCCAAAGTGGATAAAATGCATCTTCATAGGACACCCAAAACAGTTGGGTATACCTCCTAATTCAGATCCGAAAGCAATAGGGATTGTTTCTTGAATCGGGTCCTTTCTTGAGGAAAGGTATGTCTCGAAAAGGTTGAGTGGGAGGATGGTGGAGACTTGATATGGTTATTGAACCATCACTACAACTAGTGTGTAGCAGGGCACAGGAAGTTGTTCCTGTGGCACCTACACCAATTGAAGTAGAAGCTTATGATAGTGATCATGAAACTTCGGATCAAGTCACTACCGTACCTCGTAGGGTGACAAGGATGCGTACTGCTTTAGAGTGGTACAGTAATCCTGTCTTGAAGGTCATGTTGCTAGACAACAATGAACCTACGAGCTATGGAGAAGCGATGGTGGGCCCAAATTCCAACAAATGGTTAGAAGCCATGAAATCTGAGATAGGATCCATGTATCAGAACAAAGCATGAACTTTGGTGGACTTGCCCGATGATCGGCAAGCCATTGAGATAAATGGATCTTTAAGAAGAAGACGGACATGGACGGTAATGTCACCGTCTATGAAGCTCGACTTGTGGCGAAGAGTTTTTCACAAGTTCAAGGAGTTAACTACGATGAGATTTTCTCATTCGTAGCGATGCTTAAGTCCGTCGGAATCATGTTAGCATTAGCTGCATTTATGAAATCTGGCAGATGGATGTCAAAACGAGTTTCCTTACCAGTTTTCGTAAGGAAAGGTTGTATGTGATACAATCAGAAAGGTTTTGTCGATCCTAAGGATGCTAAAAGGTATGCTGACTCCAACGATCCTTCTAAGGACTGGAGTAAGCATCTCGGAGTTGGAATGTACGCTTTGATGAGATGATCAAAGATTTTGGGTTTATACAAAGTTTATGAGAAACTTGTATTTCCAAAGAAGTGAGTGGGAGCACTATAGAATTTCTGATGAGTATATGTTGTTGACATATTGTTGATCAGAAATGATGTAGAATTTCTGGAAAGCATATAGGGTTATTTGAAAGGTGTTTTTCAATAGAAAACCTGGATTAAGCTACTTGAACATTGGGCATCAAGATCTATGAGGATAGATCAAAAACCGCTTAATGGTACTTTCAAATGAGCATATACCTTGACATGATCTTGAAGGTGTTCAAGATGGATCAGTCAAAGAAGGAGTTCTTGCCTGAGATATAAGGTATGAAGTTAAGACTTAAAGCTCGACCACGGCAGAAGAGAGAGAAAGGACGAATGTCGTCCCCTATGCTTCAGACGTAGGCTCTATAGTATGCTATGCTGTGTACCGCACCGGAAATGTGCCTTGCCATGAGTCAGTCAAGGGGTACAAGAATGATCCAGGAATGGATCATTGGACAGCGATCAAAATTGTCCTTGGAGTAAATAAGGACATGTTTCTCGATTATGGAGGTGATAAAGAGTTCGGCGTAAAGGGTTACGTCAATGCAAGCTTTAACACCTATCCTAGTGACTCTGAGTAGCAAATCGGATACGTATAGTGGAGCAACCATTTGGAATAGCTCCAAGTGGAGCGTGGAAGCAGCATTTACAATATGACCTAGAGATTTGCGAAGTACATACGGATCTGAATGTTGCAGACCCGTTGACTAAAACTTCTCTCACAAGCAAAACATGATCAAACCCTAGAACTCATTGAGTCTTATCACATGACGATGTGAACTAGTTTAGTGACACTAGTAAGCTCTTTGGATGTTGGTCACATGGCGATGTGATCTGTGAGTGTTAATCACATGGCGATGCGAACTAGATTATTGACTCTAGTGCAAGTGGGAGACTGTTGGAAATATGCCCTAGAGGCAATAATAAATTAGTTATTATTATATTTCCTTGTTCATGATAATCGTTTATTATCCATGCTATAATTGTATTGATAGGAAACTCAGATACATGTGTGGGTACATAGACAACACCATGTCCCTAGTAAGCCTCTAGTTGACTAGCTCGTTGATCAATAGATGGTTACGGTTTCCTGAACATGGACATTGGATGTCGTTGATAACGGGATCACATCATTAGGAGAATGATGTGATGGACAAGACCCAATCCTAAGCCTAGCACAAAGATCGTAGTTCGTATGCTAAAGCTTTTCTAATGTCAAGTATCTTTTCCTTAGACCATGATATTGTGCAACTCCCGGATACCGTAGGAATGCTTTGGGTGTACCAAACGTCACAACGTAACTGGGTGACTATAAAGGTGCACTACAGGTATCTCTGAAAGTGTCTGTTGGGTTGGCACGAATCGAGACTGGGATTTGTCACTCCGTGTAAATGGAGAGGTATATCTGGGCCCACTCGGTAGGACATCATCATAATGTGCACAATGTGACCAAGGGGTTGATCACGGGATGATGTGTTACGGAACGAGTAAAGAGACTTGCCGGTAACGATATTGAACAAGGTATCGGGATACCGACGATCGAATCTCGGGCAAGTACAATACCGCTAGACAAAGGGAATTGTATACGGGATCGATTGAGTCCTTGACATTGTGGTTCATCCGATGAGATCATCGTGGAACATGTGGGAGCCAACATGGGTATCCAGATCCCGCTATTGGTTATTGATCGGAGAACGTCTCGGTCATGTCTACATGGTTCCCGAACCCGTAGGGTCTACACACTTAAGGTTCCATGACGCTAGGGTTATAAAGGAAGTTTATATGTGGTTACCGAATGTTGTTCGGAGTCCCGGATGAGATCTCGGACGTCACGAGGAGTTCCGGAATGGTCCGGAGGTAAAGATTCATATATGGGAAGTCCTGTTTTGGTCACCGGAAAAGTTTCGGGTTTTATCGGTAACGTACCGGGACCACCGGGAGGGTCCCGGGGGTCCACCAAGTGGGTCCACCATCCCCGGAGGGCAGCATGGGCCAAGTGTGGGAGGGGACCAGCCCCTGGTGGGCTGGTGCACCCCCCCACAAGGGCCCAAGGCGCCTAGGGTTTGGGGAGGGGGCGCCCCACCTTGCTTGGTGGGCAAGTTTCCCCCTCTCCCCCCCTTGGCCGCCCCCCTAGATGGGATCTAGGGCTGGCCTCCGCCCCTAGGGGATGGAAACCTAGGTGGGGGCGCAGCCCCCTCTCCCCCTATATATAGTGGAGGCATAGGAGCAGCCCAACACATGAGTTTCTTCTCCTGTTGGCGCAGCCCTACCTCTCTTTCTCCTCATATCTCGCGGTGCTTGGCGAAGCCCTGCTGGACTACCATGCTCCTCCATCACCACCACGCTGTTGTGCTGCTGCTGGATGGAGTCTTCCTCAACCTCTCCCTCTCTCCTTGCTGGATCAAGGCATGGGAGACGTCACCGGGCTGTACGTGTGTTGAACGCAGAGGTGCCGTCCGTTCGGCACTAGGATCTCCGGTGATTTGGATCACGACGAGTACGACTCCTTCAACCCCGTTCTCTTGAACGCTTCCGCTTAGCAATCTACAAGGGTATGTAGATGCACTCTCCTTCCCCTCGTTGCTCATCTCTCCATAGATAGATCTTGGTGACTCGTAGGAAAATTTTGAATTTCTGCCACGTTCCTCAACATTGACGTCTACTGATATTACCAATTCTTTGACATTCATCACAAGATAAAACAAACTTACGGGCATCCTTGACGAGAGTAGGCCAATAAAAACCAGATTGCAATACCTTATGTGCAGTTCTATCTCCAGCGTGGTGTCCTCCATAAGCTTCGGAGTGACACTTGCGTAGGATCTGTTCCTGTTCATGCTAGGGTACACAACGTCTAACAACACCATCTACTCCTTCTTTATAAAGATGTGGGTCATCCCAAAAGTAATGTCTCAAATCATAAAAGAACTTTTTCTTTTGTTAGTATGTGAAGCTAGGTGGTATAAATTTAGCAACAATATAATTAGCATAATCAGCATACCATGGAGTGCTACGAGAAGTACTTATGACATTTAATTGCTCATCAGGAAAGCAATCATCAATAGGTAGTGGGTCATCAAGAACATTCTCTAGCCTAGACAAGTTGTCTGCAACTGGGTACTCAGCTCCTTTTCTATCAACAATATGCAAATCAAATTCTTGAAGCAAGAGAACCCATCTAATGAGTCTAGGTTTTGCATCTTTCTTTTCCATAAGATATTTAATAGCAGCATGATCAGTGTGAATAGTTACTTTAGAATCAACAATATAGGGTCTGAATTTATCACAAGCAAATACAACCGCTATAAATTCCTTTTGGGTAGTAGCATAATTTCTTTGAGCATTGTCTAGAGTCTTACTAGCATAATGGATAACATTTAACTTCTTATCAACTCTTTGCCCTAGAACAGCACCTACAGCATAATCACTAGCATCACACATAATTTCAAAGGGTAAATTCCAATCAGGTGGCTGAACAACAGGTGCAGAGACTAATGCTTTCTTAAGTATTTCAAATGCTTCTACACAATCATCATCAAAGACAAATGGTACATCTTTTTGTAATAAATTAGTCAGAGGCCGAGAGATTTTTGAGAAGTCCTTGATGAACCTCCTATAAAATCCGGCGTGACCAAGGAAGCTTCTTATACCTTTGATGTCCTTGGGACATGGCATCTTTTCAATAGCATCAACCTTGGCTTTATCAACTTCAATACCTTTTTCAGAAACTTTGTGCCCCAAGACAATACCTTCATTAACCATAAAGTGACACTTTTCCCAATTCAAGACAAGATTAGTTTCTTCACATCTCTACAAAACTCGATCAAGATTGCTCAAGCAATCATCAAAAGAGGAACCATAGACGGAAAAGTCGTCCATGAAAACCTCACAAATCTTTTCATAAAAATCAGAGAATATAGCCATCATGCATCTTTGAAAGGTAGCAGGTGCATTACATAAACCAAAAGGCATACGTCTATAAGAAAAAGTACCAAAAGGGCATGTAAAAGTAGTCTTTGATTGATCTTTAGCCGACACATGTATTTGAGAGAAACCAGAATAACCATCTAGAAAGCAATAATGTGTATGTTCGCATAATATTTCTAGCATTTGATCAATAAAAGGTAAGGGGTAATGATTTTCTTAGTAGCTTTATTTAATTTGCGGAAATCAATTACCATCCTATAACCTGTGATAATTCTTTGCGGGATCAATTCATCTTTATCATTAGGGACAACAGTAATACCTCCCTTCTTAGGGACACAATGGACATGACTTACCTACTAACTATCAGCAACGGGATAAATTATACCTGTCTCCAGAAGCTTGAGTATTTCTTTTCTTACCACTTCTTTCATTTTAGGATTCAAACATCGTTGAGGATCACGAACTGGTTTGGCATCCGCTTCCAAATTTATTTTATGTTGACATAGAGTGGGACTGATGCCCTTAAGATCATCTAGAGTATATCCAATAGCAGCACGGTGCTTCCTCAGAGTTTTCAATAATATTTCTTCTTCATGCTCTGAAAGGTTAGCGCTAATAATAACATGATATATTTTCTTTTCATCAAGATAAGCATACTTAAGATTATCAGGCAACGGTTTAAGCTCAAACACGGGATCACCCTTGGGTGGAGGAGGATCCCCTAGGATTTCAACAGGCAAATTGTGTTTCAGAATAGGTTCTTGTTTGAAGAATACTTGATCTATTTCCCTTCTTTCATTCATGAACATCTCATTTTCATGGTCTAGGAGGTACATCAATAGAAGCAAGACCAATAATTTCATCCTTACTAGGCAATTCTTCCTCACGATGTTGTTTACTAAATTTAGAGAAATTAAACTCATGAACCATATCATCCAAGACAATAGTAACAACATTCTTTTCGCAGTCTATCTTAGCATTAACAGTAGTCAAGAAGGGTCTACTAAATATAATGGGACAAAAGCTATCTTGTGGAGAACCAAGAACAAGAAATCAGCAGGATATTTGGTTTTCCCACATAAGACTTCAACATCTCTAACAATTCCCATTGCAGATATAGTATCTCTATTGGCAAGTTTAATTGTAACATCAATATCTTCTAACTCAGCAGGTGTGATATCATGCATAATTTCTTTATATAAGTCAATGGGTATAACACTAGGACTAGAACCCATATCACATAAGCCATGATAACAATGATCTCCTATTTTAATAGAAATAACAGGCACGCCTACCACGGGTCTATGTTTATCTCTATCACAGGGTTTAGCAATTCTAGCAGTTTCACCAGAGAATTCAATGACATGCCCATCAATATTATCGGACAACAGATCTTTAACAATAGCAATATTAGGTTCTACTTTGACTTGCTCAGAAGGTGTATAAGTTCTAGTATTGCTTTTACGAACAACAGTTGCAGCTTTAGCATGATCCTTTACTCTAGCAGGGAAAGGTGGTTTCTCAACATAAGAGGTGGGAACAATAGGATCATTATAAGTGATAGCCTCTTCTTCAACTTTAATAGGTGCAACTACTTTTACTTCTATGGGAGGATGATATTTAAACCACTTCTCCTTGGGGAGATCAACATAAGTAGCAAAATATTCGCAGAAAGAAGCTACTATCTCAGAGTCAAGTCCATATTTAGTGCTAAACTTACGGAAAATATCGGTATCCATAAAAGATTTAACACAATCAAACTTAGGTGTCATGCCTGACTCCTTACCTTCGTCGAGGTCCCAATCTTCAGAGTTGCGTTTAATTCTATCCAATAAATTCCATCTGAATTCAATAGTCTTCATCATAAAGGAGCCAGCACAAGAAGTATCGAGCATGGTTTGATTATTATGAGAAAGCCGAGCATAAAAATTCTGGAGAATTGTCAATTTTGAGAGCTCATGATTGGGGCATGAATATAACATTGATTTAAGCCTCCCCCAAGCTTGAGCGATGCTTTCTCCTTCGCGAGGCCAAAAATTATATATATAATTGCGATCACGATGAACAAGATGCATAGGGTAATCCTTTTGATGAAATTCCAATTTCACTCTTTTATAGTTCCATGATCTCGTATCATCACATAGCCTATACCATGTCGATGCGTCTCCCTTCAAAGATAAAGGGAAAGCCTTCTTCTTAACAACATCATCAGGTATACCTGCAAGCTTAAATAATCCACAAATATCATCCAAATAGCGTAGATGCTCGTCAGGATGCTTTGTTCCATCTCCTGTAAAAGTATTAGCCAGCAGTTTTTCCATAATACCCGAAGGAAATTCAAAAGGAGTTTCATTTTCAATAGGTTCAATAGGTTGAGGAGCAACTTTTTGCTCTACTGGACGGGGTGAAGATACCCCGAACAAGCCCCTCAGAGATTCACTTTCCATAGTAACAAGTGACAGAAAATTTCAGCACAGTATATAAATTTTTCCTTACCAAAGGCGCTACACTCCCCGGCAACGGCGCCAGAAAAGAGTCTTGATGACCCACAAGTATAGGGGATCTATCGTAGTCCTTTCGATAAGTAAGAGTGTCGAACCCAACGAGGATCAGAAGGAAATGATAAGCGGTTTTCAGCAAGGTATTCTCTGCAAGTACTGAAATAAGTGGTAACAGGTAGTTTTGTGATAAGGTAAATTGTAACGAACAACAAGTAACAAAAGTAAATAAGGTGCAGCAAGGTGGCCCAATCCTTTTTGTAGCAAAGGACAAGCCGGAACAAACTCATATAATAGGAAAAGCGCTCCCGAGGACACATGGGAATATCATCAAGCTAGTTTTTATCACGCTCATATGATTCACGTTCGGTACTTTGATAATTTGATATGTGGGTGGACTGGTGCTTGGGTGTTGTTCTTACTTGAACAAGCATCCCACTTATGATTAACCTCTATTGCAAGCATCCGCAACTACAACAAAAGTATTAAGGTAAACCTAACCATAGCATGAAACATATGGATCCAAATCAGCCCCTTACGAAGCAACGCATAAACTAGGGTTTAAGCTTTTGTCACTCTAGCAACCCATCATCTACTTATTACTTCCCAATGCCTTCCTCTAGGCCCAAACAATGGTGAAGTGTTATGTAGTCTACGTTCACATAACACCACTAGAGGTTAGACAACATACATCTTATCAAAATATCGAACAAATACCAAATTCACATGACTACTAATAGCAAGACTTCTCCCTTGTCCTCAGGAACAAACGTAACTACTCACAAAGCATATTCATGTTCATAATCAGAGGGGATATAATGTGCATAAAGGATCTGAACATATGATCTTCCACCAAATACACCAACTAGCATCAACTACAAGGAGTAATCAATACTACTAGCAACCTACTAGCGCCAATCCCGGACTTGGAGACAAGAATTGGATACAAGAGATGAACTAGGGTTTGGAGATGAGATGGTGCTGGTGAAGATGTTGATGGAGATTGACCTCTCCCGATGAGAGGAGCGTTGGTGATGACGATGGTGATGATTTCCCCCTCCCGGAGGGAAGTGTCCCCAGCAGAACAGCTCTGCCGGAGCCATAGATTGGTTCCGCCAAGGTTCCGCCTCGTGGCGGCGGAGTCTCGTCCCGAAAGGTTGCTTATGATTTTTTTCTCATCGAAAGACTTCATATAGGAGAAGATGGGCGTCGGAGAGCCACCAGGGGGCCCACGAGGTAGGGGGGCGCGCCCAGGGGGGAGGGGCGCGCCCCCCACCCTCGTGAGCAGGGTGTGGGCCCCCTGGCATTCATCTTTGGCGATGATTTTTCTTTATTTATTTTAAGATATTCCGTGGAGTTTCAGGACTTTTGGAGTTGCGCAGAATAGGTCTCCAATATTTGCTCCTTTTCCAGCCAGAATTCCAGCTGCCGGCATTCCCCCTCTTCATGGTAAACCTTGTAAAATAAGAGAGAATAGCCATAAGTATTGTGACATATCGTGAAATAACAGCCCATAATGCGATAAATATCGATATAAAAGCATGATGCAAAATGGACGTATCAGTTGGCGGTGCTACAGGGTGGCGCCCCAACCAATAGTATAAGCACTACTACACCGGTAATCCATTTCTGAGCCCGGGCTCAACTGCACCCATCCCGTCGAAAAAAATCAAAACAAATACTAGAAAAATTCAAAAAATCTCAATTTTTTTGTGGTAGATATTTTGATGCGTGAGGTTCGCTCCAATTTTCAAATCATTTGGACATCTGAGCAGTTCTCGGCAAAAAAGACAAATCCGGGGCTGTAAAAATGTTTACTATTCTTTCACTGTTCCGACCCGATTTGTCTTTTTTGCTGAGAGCTGGTCAAATGTCCAAATGATCTAAAAATTGAAGCGAACCTCACGCATCAAATTATCTACCACACAAAAAAAGTTTGGAATTTTTTGAATTTTCTACTGTTTATTTTAAATTTTTTACTGACCTGGTGCAGATGAGCCTGGGCACCGAAATGATTCAATGAGAAGAGACATAATAATTTAGTATCCCCATTTTTATTGAGAAGAGACATGATAATAAATGCAGTATGACGGTAGCATTTTTAGTTTCGATTAACGTTGTCTAACAACCAGCAACACAAATGTTTATTTTAGAAAAGGCAAACCTCGCCTTAAGAGCATCTCCAACAGGCGCGCTAAAAGACGCGCCGCCGTGGTAAAATTGCCTTTTGGCGCGCGCCGACTGGTTTCGCGCGCTCTAGCGGTGGCGGGAAACAAGCACGCGCGGGAAACGAATGCGCGCGCGCGGGAAAAGGAGGCAACTCGCGTGCTAGATTTGGCGCGCCACTTCGCGTGCGCCTATAAAATTGCAGCGCCCTCTGATACGTCCATTTTGCATCATGCTTTTATATCGATATTTATTGCATTATGGGCTGTTATTACACATTATGTCTCAATACTTATGGCTATTCTCTCTTATTTTGCAAGGTTTATCATGAAGAGGGAGAATGCCGACAGCTGATATTTTGGCTGGAAAAGGAGCGAATATTGAAAACCTATTCCGCACAGCTCCAAAAATCCTGAAACTCCACGGAAGTCACTTTTGGAATTAATAAGAATTATTGAGCGAAGAAAATACCAGAGGGGGCCCACACCTGGGCCAGGAGGGTGGGGGGCGCGCCCACCCCTACTGGGCGCGCCCCCTGTCTCCTGGGTCCCATGTTGGCCCTCCGGTGCCCCTCTTCTGCTATATGAAGCCTCTTACCCTAGAAAAAATCATAAGCAAGCTTACGGGACGAAACTCCGCCGCCACGAGGCGGAACCAATCTAGGGCTCCGGCGGAGCTGTTCTGCCGGGGAAACTTCCCTCCGGGAGGGAGAAATCATCACCATCGTCATCACCAACGATCCTCTCATCGGGAGGGGGTCAATCTCCATCAACATCTTCACCAGCACCATCTCCTATCAAAACTCTAGTTCATCTCTTGTATCCAATCTTGTATCAAAACCACAAATTGGTACCTGTGGGTTGCTAGTAGTGTTGATTACTCCTTGTAGTTGATGCTAATTTGTTTACTTGGTGGAAGATCATATGTTCAGATCCTTAATGCATATTAATACTCCTCTGATCATGAACATGAATATGCTTTATGAGTAGTTACGTTTGTTCCTGAGGACATGGGTGAAGTCTTGCTATTAGTAATCATGTGAATTTGCTATTCGTTCGATATTTTGATGAGATGTATGTTGTCTCTCCTCTAGTGGTGTTATGTGAACGTCGACTACATGACACTTCACCATTGTTTGGGCCTAGAGGAAGGCATTGTGAAGTAGTAAGTAGATGATGGGTTGCTAGAGTGACAGAAGCTGAAACCCTAGTTTATGCATTGCTTCGTAAGGGGCTGATTTGGATCCACTAGTTTCATGCTATGGTTAGGTTTACCTTAATACTTCTTTTGTAGTTGCGGATGCTTGCAATGGGGGTTAATCATAAGTGTGATGCTTGTCCAAGTAAGGGCAGTACCCAAACACCGGTCCACCCACATATCAAATTATCAAAGTATCGAACGCGAATCATATGAGCGTGATGAAAACTAGCTTGACGATAATTCTCATGTGTCCTCGGGAGCGCTTTTCTCATTATAAGAAATTGTCCAGGCTTGTCCTTTGCTACAAATAGGATTGGGCCACCTTGCTGCACTCTATTTACTTTCATTGCTTGTTACCCGTTACAAATTATCTTATCACAAAACTATCTGTTACCTACAATTTCAGTACTTGCAGAGAATACCTTACTGAAAACCGCTTGTCATTTCCTTCTGCCCCTCGTTGGGGTCGACACTCTTACTTATCGAAAGGACTACGATAGATCCCCTATACTTGTGGGTCATCAAGACTCTTTCTGGTGCCGTTGTCGGGGTGTGAAGCGCCTTTGGTGAGTGGAACTCGGTAAGAAAACATTTATATAGTGTGCTGAAATTTTCTGTCACTTGTTACTATGGAAACTAATCCTTTGAGGGGCTTGTTCGGTGTATCTTCACCCCGACCAGTAGAGCAAAGTGTTGCTCCTCAACCTACTGAACCTACTGAAAATGTTTACTCTGAGATTCCTTCGGGTATGATAGAGAAACTGCTAGCTAATCCCTCTGCAGGAGATGGAACATTGCATCCCGATTTACACCTTATCTTTGTGGATGAAGTTTGTGGATTATTTAAGCTTGCAGGTATTCTCGATGATGTTGTCAAAAGGAAGATCTTCCCTTTATCTTTGAAGGGAGATGCATTGACATGGTATAGGCTATGTGATGATACGGGATCTTGGAATTATAAACGAGTGAAGTTGGAATTTCACCAGAAGTTCTATCCTATGCATCTTGTTCATCGTGATCGTAATTACATATATAATTTCTGGCCTCGCGAAGGAGAAAGCATCGCTCAAGCTTGGGGGGAGGCTTAAGTCAATGTTATATTCATGCCCCAATCATGAGCTCTCAAGAGATATGATTATTCAAAAAATTTATGCTCGGCTTTCTTTCAATGATCGCACCATGCTCGATACTTCCTATGCTGGTTCTTATATGCTGAAGACTACTGAATTCAAGTGGGGTTTATTAGAAAGAATTAAATGCAACTCTGAAGATTGGGGTTCCGATGATGGTAAGGAGTCAGGTATAACACCTAAATTTGATTGTATTAAATCTTTTATGGATACCGATGCTTTTCGTGGATTTAGCGCTAAGTATGGACTTGACTCTGAGATAGTAGCTGCTTTTTGTGAATCTTTTGCTACTCACGTTGATCTACCTAAGGAGAAGTGGTTTAAATATAATCCTCCCATTGAAGTAAAAGTAGTTGCACCTATTACAGTTGAAAAAAAGACTATCACTTATAATGATCCTATTGTTCCTACTACTTATGTTGAGAAACCACCTTTTCCTGTTAGGATAAAGGATCATGCTAAAACTTCAACTGTTGTTTGTAAGAGCAACACTAGAACTTACACACACCCTGAGCAAATCAAAGTTGAACCTAGTATTGCTATGGTTAAAGATCTTTTGGATGATAATTTAGATGGGCATGTTATTTATTTCTATCGTGAAACTACTACTATTGCTAGACCCGATGCTAAGATACATAGACCTGTTGTAGGCATGCATGTTATTTCTGTTAAAATAGGAGATCATTATTATCATGGCTTATGTGATATGGGTGCTAGTGCTAGTGCAATACCTTTTGACTTATATAAAGAAATTATGCATGATATTGCACCTGCTGAAATAGAAGGTATTGATGTTACTATTAAGCTTGCCAATAGGGACACCATTAAACCAGTTGGGATTGTTAGAGATGTTGAAGTCTTGTGTGGGAAAGTTAAATATCCTGCTGATTTTCTTGTTCTTGGTTCCCCACAAGATGACTTTTGTCCCATTATATTTGGTAGACCCTTCTTGAATACTGTTAATGCTAGGATTGATTGTGAAAAGGATATTGTTACAATTGGCTTAGGGCATATGTCTCATGAGTTTAATTTTGCTAAGTTTCATAGACAACCCCATGATTAAGAATCACCTAATAAGGATGAGATTATTGGTCTTGCTTCTATTGCCATGCCTCCTACTGATCCGTTAGAACAATATTTGCTAGACCATGAAAATGGTATGTTTATGAATGAAAGAAGGGAAATAGATGAAGTGTTCCTTCAACATGGTCCTATTCTGAAACACAACCTACCTGTTGAAATCCTAGGGGATCCCCCTCCACCCAAGGGTGATCCTGTGTTTGAGCTCAAACCATTACCCGATAATCTTAAGTATGCTTATCTTGATGAAAAGAAAATATATCCTGTTATTATTAGTGCTAACCTTTCAGAGCAAGAAGAAGAAAGATTATTGAAAACTCTGAAGAAGCATCGTGCTGCTATTGGATATACTCTGGATGATCTTAAGGGCATCGGTCCCACTCTATGTCAACATAAAATAAATTTGGAAGCGGATGCCAAACCAGTTAGAGATCCTCAACGACGGTTAAATCCTAAGATGAAAGAAGTGGTAAGAAAGGAGATACTAAAGCTCCTTGAGGCAGGTATAATTTATCTTGTTGCTGATAGTGATTGGGTAAGTCCTGTCCATTGCGTTCCTAAAAAGGGAGGTATTACTGTCGTTCCTAATGATAAAGATGAATTGATCCCGCAAAGAATTATTACAGGCTATAGGATGATAATTGATTTCCATAAATTAAATAAAGCTACTAAGAAAGATCATTACCATTTACTTTTTATTGATCAAATACTAGAAAGACTATCCAAACATACACATTTCTACTTTCTAGATGGTTATTCTGGTTTCTCTCAAATACCTGTTTCAGCGGAGGATCAATCAAAAACTACTTTTACTTGCCCTTTCGGTACTTTTGCTTATAGACGTATGCCTTTTGGTTTATGTAATGCACCTGCTACCTTTCAAAGATTCATGATGGCTATATTCTCTGACTTTTGTGAAAAGATTTGTGAGGTATTCATGGATGATTTCTCCGTTTATGGATCCTCTTTTGATGATTGCTTGAGCAACCTTGATCGAGTTCTGCAGAGATGTGAAGACACTAGTCTCGTCTTGAATTGGGAAAAGTGCCACTTTATGGTTAATGAAGGCATTTTCTTGGGACATAAGATTTCCGAGAGAGGTATTGAAGTTGATAAAGCTAAAGTTGATGCTATTGAAAAGATGCCATGTCCCAAGGACATAAAAGGTATAAGAAGTTTCCTTGGTCATGCCGGTTTTTATAGGAGGTTCATTAAGTACTTTTCTAAAATCTCTAGGCCTCTGACTAATTTATTGCAAAAATACATTCCTTTTGTCTTTGATGATGATTGTGTAGAAGCATTTGAAATACTTAAGAAAGCTTTGATCACTGCACCTATCGTTCAGCCACCTGATTGGAATTTACCCTTTGAAATTATGTGTGATGCCAGTGATTATGCTATAGGTGCTATTCTAGGGCAAAGAGTTGATAAGAAATTGAATATTATCTAGTATGCTAGTAAAACTCTTGATACTGCCCAGAGAAATTATGCTACTACTGAAAAAGAGTTCTTAGCAGTCGTATTTGCATGTGATAAGTTCAGACCATACATTGTTGATTCTAAAGTTACTATTCACACTGATCATGCTGCTATTAAATATCTTATGGAAAATAAAGATGTTAAGCCTAGACTTATTAGATGGGTTCTCTTGCTCCAAGAATTTGATTTGCATATTGTTGATAGAAAGGGAGCTGAGAACCCCGTTGCAGACAACCTGTCTAGCTTAGAGAATGTTCTTGATGACCCACTACCTATTGATGATAGCTTACCCGATGAACAATTAGCGGTCATTAATGCTTCTCGTACTGCTCCTTGGTGTGCTGATTATGCTAATTACATTGTTGCTAAATTGATACCACCTAGTTTCACATACTAGCAAAAGAAAAAGTTCTTTTATGATTTAAGACATTACTTCTGGGATGACCCACACCTTTATAAAGAAGGAGTAGATGGTGTTATTATACATTGTGTACCCGCACATGAATAGGAACAGATCCTACGCAAGTGTCACTCTGAACCATATGGAGGACACCACGCTGGAGATAGAACTGCACATAAGGTATTGCAATCTGGTTTTTATTGGGCTACTCTCTTCAAAGATGCTCGTAAGTTTGTCTTGTCTTGTGATGAATGTCAAAGAATTGGTAATATTAGTAGACGTCAAGAAATGCCTATGAATTATTCTCTTGTTATTGAACCATTTGATGTTTGGGGCTTTGATTATATGGAACCTTTTCCTGCCTCTAATGGTTACACACATATTTTAGTTGTTGTTGATTACGTTACTAAGTGGGTAGAAGCTATTCCAACTAGTAGTGCTGATCATAACACCTCTATTAAGATGCTTAAAGAAATTATTTTTTCGAGGTTTGGACTCCCTAGATATCTTATGACTGATGGTGGTTCACATTTTATTCATGGTGCTTTCCGTAAGATGCTTGCTAAGTATGATGTTAATCTTAGAATGGCATCTCCTTATCACCCACAGTCTAGTGGTCAAGTAGAGTTGAGAAATAGAGAGCTCAAATTAATTTTGCAAAAGACTGTCAATAGATCTAGAAAGAATTGGTCCAAGAAACTTGATGATGCATTATGGGCCTATAGAACTGCATATAAAAATCCTATGGGTATGCCTCCGTATAAGATGGTTTATGGAATAGCATATCACTTACCTCTTGAACTTAAACATATGGCATATTGGGCTATTAAAGAGCTCAACTATGACTTCAAACTTGCCGGTGGGAAGAGGTTATTTGATATTAGCTCACTTGATGAATGGAGAACTCAAGCCTATGAGAACGCCAAGTTGTTCAAAGAAAAAGTTAAAAGATGACATGACAAAAGGATACAAAAGCGTGAGTTTAAAGTAGGTGATTATGTGTTGCTATTCAACTCTCGTTTAAGATTTTTTGTAGGAAAACTTCTCTCTAAATGGGAAGGTCCTTACGTTATCGAGGAGGTCTATCGCTCCGGTGCCATAAAAATCAACAACTTCGAAGGCACAAGTCCAAGGGTGGTGAACGGTCAAAGAATCAAACATTATATCTCAGGTAATCCTATCAATGTTGAAACTAATATTATTGAGACCGTAACCCCGGAGGAATACATAAGGGACACTTTTCGGAACGTTTCAGACCTCGAAAAGGAATAGGTATGTGGTACGGTAAGTAAACGGACTCCAAAATAATTCTAATGGCAATTTTTCTCCGTTTTGGAATATTTAAGAATTTTGGGAAGCAAGAAGTAATCCGGGAAGGACACGAGGCCTCCACGAGGGTGGAGGGCTCTCCCACCCTTACTGGGCGCGCCCCCTGTCTCGTGGGCACCTCGTGTGCCTCCCGGACTCCGTTTTCTTGCACATTATGTATTTTGGTCAGTAAAAATTCATTATATAATCTCCCGAAGGTTTTGACCACTGTATCACGCAAATATCGTCTGTTTTCGTTTCGAGCTGTTTTTCTGACAGATCTAGAGCACCATGACGTCTCCAAGCGCTCCCAGGGACAAGTTTTTCGAGAGGGTTATCAACCCCTATCTCGCGGAGGTGCTGCAACACCCTCAAACCGAGGCAGAGGCAGAGTCGGAGAACGAGTAGTAGTAGTTTTTAGTTTTATTTTGTATCGTAGAAGCAGGCTATGTGGACGTAGTAGAACTATATATCGTTGGAGAAGCCTAGATGTACACATTTTGTATCATAGAAGCAGGCTATGTGCCGAACTATCTTCATATTTGTATGCTATGTATGCAATCATCTTAAGAAAAAAATGAAATATAGCGCGCCTGCTGGAACGGCCAATGAACTATGGTCTGAAGTTACTTCGAAAATGAACAGAGGAAAATGAACTATGGTTTTTTCAGATCTTAGAGAATCTCCAACAGACGCCGCTGTGCTGGATTTTGAAGTAACTTCAGACCATAGCTCATTTTCCTCTGATCTAAACCGCACAGTAGTGGCCACAGTAGTACATGTCCAGAACCAAAGTAGAAGTGCACATTCTAGTGCAGACACTGTCAAGGTGAAATACCACCAACCTTCTGCCAGTTTCATCTGAAACCATCCGACCTGGCGCCACATTCTGCCAGTACAATGCTAGATATCCTTCCCCACTTGAGGAACTGGACTGAGCAACAGTATGGTTAGCATTAAAAGACTTCCTCCTTAAATGCCAGCAAAAGATTTCCTCCTTAATGCAAATGCAAAAGCATTACAAGACGGCTTTAGCAGTAATATAATCATTTTACTAGGAGAAAGAGAATTTGCATTCATAATCTTGGAAACTAGTACTATTAATCTATCAATACTTGAGACAAACTGAAACCCAACTTTACAGTGAAACACAAGTATTATACTTGAGCTGACACATAATCACATGGGTAAGGGCACTCCCC
The DNA here is from genome assembly GCF_002162155.2 of Triticum dicoccoides. Lineage (NCBI taxonomy): Eukaryota > Viridiplantae > Streptophyta > Magnoliopsida > Poales > Poaceae > Triticum > Triticum dicoccoides. Next base: position 699,880,925 of record NC_041389.1, on the reverse strand, counting down.
TTGGCAACTGCCAAGCTTGGGGGAGGTGCCCTGGTATCGTATCACCATCACACTCCTATCTTTACCGTTTTTCTTAGTTCGATCCTTTTAGTAATATCTTGATCTAGTAGATTGAAGTTTTGGTATCAAGTAATTTTGAGTTTTGCTTTGTGATCTCTTTATGTAATCAAGTCCGTGAGCTATCTATAATAAAGATTAGTGTTGAGTCAAGGGCTTTGCTATCTTGCTATGATCTTGAGAAAGTATAAAGAATAAAAAGAATAAAAGAGTTCATATTGATCTTATGGGTAGTAATGACTTCACATATAAAAAGTATGAGGCATAAAAGTTGTTGAGAGTTTACAAACGTAGTTTTGGTCGTCGTTGCAATTAATAGGAAGTAATAAAGAAAGAGAGGTTTTCACATATAAATATACTATCTTGGACATCTTTTATGATTGTGAGAACTCATTAAGTATGACATGCTAAATAGTTGATGTTGGATAAGGAATACAACGTAATGGTTTATGTTTTCTCACATCTCAGTTAAAGTATATTGTCATTGATCTTCCCAACATGTTGAGCTTGCCTTTCCCCCTCATGCTAGCCAAAAATTCCTTGCACCAAGTAGAGATACTACTTGTGCTTCCAAATATCCTTAAACCCAGTTTTTGCCATGAGAGTCCACCATACCTACCTATGGATTGAGTAAGATCCTTCAAGTAAGTTGTGATGTTGCAAGCAATAAAAATTGCTTTCTAAATATGTATGACTTATTAGTGAAGAGAAAATAAGCTTTATACGATCGTGTGATATGGAAGTAATAAAAGCGACGGACTTCATAATAAAGGTTCATATCACAAGTGGTAATATAAAGTGACGTTCTTTTGTATTAAGATTTTGTGCATCCAACCCTAAAAGCACATGACAACCTCTGCTTCCCTCTGCGAAGGGCCTATCTTTTACTTTATGTCTTTACATTATGCAAGAGTCAAGGTGAACTTAAACTTTCCCTTTTCATTTTATCCTTTGGCAATCACCTCGTGTTGGAAAGATCCTGATATATATATATATATCCAATTGGATGTAAGTTAGCGTGAACTATTATTGTTGACATCACCCAAAGGTGAATACGTTGGGAGGCGAAACAATAAGCCCATATCTTTCTCAGTGTCCGATTAAAACTCCATAACCATAAGTATTGCGTGAGTGTTAGCAATTGTAGAAGACTATATGATAGTTGAGTATGTGGACTTGCTGAAAAGCTCTATTCTTGACTCTTTCCGGTGTTATGATAAATTGCAATTGCTTCAATGACTGAGATTATAGTTTGTTAGTTCTCAATGAAGTTTCTCAACCATACTTGACATTGTGAATTGATTGTTCCTTGAGGATAAGAAATCATATGACAAGATCTATATATGTTGTTGTTATAAGAATGATCATGATGCCCTCATGTCCATATTTTATTTTTATCGACACCTCTATCTCTAAACATGTGGACATATTTTTCGATTTCGGCTTCCGCTTGAGGACAAGCGAGGTCTAAGCTTGGGGGAGTTGATACGTCCATTTTGCATCATGCTTTTATATCGATATTTATCGCATTATGGGCTGTTATTACACATTATGTCTCAATACTTATGGCTATTCTTTCTTATTTTACAAGGTTTATCATGAAGAGGGAGAATGCCGGCAGCTGGAATTCTGGCTGGAAAAGGAGCAAATATTGGAAACCTATTCTGCACAGCTCCAAAAATCCTAAAACTCCACGGAAGTCACTTTTGGAATTAATAAGAATTATTGAGCGAAGAAAATACCAAAGGGGGCCCACATCCTGGCAAGGAGGGTGGGGTGCGCGCCCACCCCTACTAGGCGCGCCCCTGTCTCCTGGGCCCCCTGTTGGCCCTCCGGTGCCCCTAATCTGCTATATGAAGCCTCTTACCCTGGAAAAAATCATAAGCAAGCTTACGGGACGAAACTCCGCCGCCATGAGGCGGAACCAATCTAGGGCTCCGGCAGAGCTGTTTTGCCGGGGAAACTTCCCTCCGGGAGGGGGAAATCATCACCATCGTCATCACCAATGATCCTCTCATCGGGAGGGGTCAATCTCCATCAACATATTCACCAACACCATCTCCTCTCAAAATCCTAGTTCATCTCTTGTATCCAATCTTGTATCAAAACCACAAATTGGTACCTGTGTGTTGCTAGTAGTGTTGATTACTCCTTGTAGTTGATGCTAATTGGTTTACTTGGTGGAATATCATATGTTCAGATCCTTAATGCATATTAATACTCCTCTGATCATGAACATGAATATGCTTTGTGGGTAGTTACGTTTGTTCCTGAGGACATGGGTGAAGTCTTGCTATTAGTAGTCACGTGAATTTGGTATTCGTTCGATGTTTTGATGAGATGTATGTTGTCTCTCCTCTAGTGATGTTATGTGAACGTCGACTACATGACACTTCACCATTATTTGGGCCTAGAGGAAGGCATTGGGAAGTAATAAGTAGATGATGGGTTGCTAGAGTGACAGAAGCTTCAACCCTAGTTTATTCGTTGAATCGTAAGGGGCTGATTTGGATCCACTAGTTTCATGCTATGGTTAGGTTTACCTTAATACTTCTTTTGTAGTTGCGGATGCTTGCAATAGGGGTTAATCATAAGTGGGATGCTTGTCCAAGTAAGGTCAGTACCCAAGCACCGGTCCACCCACATATCAAATTATCAAAGTACCGAACGTGAATCATATGCGCGTGATGAAAACTAGCTTGACGATAATTCCCATATGTCCTCGGGAGCGCTTTTCTCATTATAAGAAATTGTCCAGGCTTGTCCCTTTGTACAAAAAGGATTGGGCCACCTTGCTGCACTTTATTTACTTTCATTGCTTGTTACCCGTTACAAATCATCTTATCACAAAACTATCTGTTACCTACAATTTCAGTGCTTGCAGAGAATACCTTACTGAAAACCGCTTGTCATTTCCTTCTGCTCCTCGTTGGGTTCGACACTCTTACTTATCGAAAGGACTATGATAGATCCCCTATACTTGTGGGTCATCACCCTTTGCCGCTCTCTCTCGCTCTCTCCACTGCTTTCTCTCCTCGCCGCCGACACGCCACCACCGCGCCACCATGCCGCCTCGCCGTCGGGGAGGTTCGGGCTACCGCGGCATCCGCGTGCGCCCGTCCGGCACCTACTCCGCCTTGATTCAGTCGGGCGGCGGCGTGCGCCACGGACTCGGCACCTTCGACACCGCTCAGGATGGCGCCCGCGCGTACGATGCAGCGTCGTGGCGTCTCCGGCGGTCCCGCTGGGACATGAACTTCACCGATGTGTCGACGCGGGAGTGGGCACAGGAGTTGGCGCCTTTCCCGCGGCTTAACACTGACGAGGATCGTCGCAAACACCGGATAAGAACATTGACGGAAAAGAATGGAGAGACTTCCCATCAATAAAACGGATACCCGATTAAGAAATCTGAGTCCTTGAAGTTAAGGGTGGGAGGGCGGGAAAACAAAGGCAACTTGGGGCAGATGGAATGGATACCATTGAGAAAAACTTAGAATTGATCTTGCGGATGTTGAAATGATCTGATCCACTTGAAGAGAAGCACGCCAGTAGGAAAAGAATTAACATGACAACCTCGATGATCAAGAAGGATTAGCACTCACATAGAAATATGAGAACAACGTTTAGGAAAGGTATGGATTCAACATTTGACTTTGAAGCAACTCGAATACCACGACTCAAAACAAAACAAAAGATTTGGCTTGTAGAATAAGCCAGAACAAACATATGATAGAGATTTCGTCCGAAGTTTTCGTGGTGGGGCCCACACGGGCTCGATTGTACAGCACCATCATGTACAAGGCAGTGCACATGACATACGAAGTGTCCCCGAACTAGCATAGCCAAGGGTTCTTTAAGACACAACGAGACCACTGTAAAAACGACCGTGGAAAGGCGGACCACTAGACGTCAAACCCCAATCTCATATCATGCATCTGTCGAAAAGATATTCTAGGAGCTACTTGAATTCCCACCTATAAAACTCCCGAAACTTTCTGGTTATGCAATCTGGTGTTGGGGATACAGGGGAAGCAATATATATCTCACCCAAAACTAACAATTCCTACATCCAAGTTGTATCCATCCGTCAACACATAACCAAGAAAACCTTCGGAAATCTTGTACCTCAACCTTCGAAAAGCATCCGTTATACGAGTTATGGCAATACTCTCGAGCTCGCCCCAGTACTGGGTTATCGAGGTTATCTCACCAACAACTGCATAAAAGAGATTTTCGATGTCGGCAAAACTCAGGTATTCCAGAACTGCAACGATAAAATTGTGACGACAACACCTCGGAGCTCAACTCTCCGGGTCAATGCCACATAAAAGACAGGAGGCACCAAGAACAATGTTCTCGTCACAAAACCATCGAAACGATTCCAAGATACCCGCGTGATCCTAAAAAAAATTTAGTGAAATTTGAGGAGAGGAAAGTCAAAACATCTACGTCAGGAGACCTCACCAGAGCGACGAAGGGACCGAGGAGTAAAAAGAATCCTACTCTCCGATATATATAATCCTAAGACTCTAAACATTTTTGTTCTAGACTCAACAACGCCAGCAAACAATCAAGCAGGGGGCTCCTAAGTCGGGGATGGCTCTGATTACCAACTTGTAACACCCACAATGCGGCTATATCTCCCACGTGTCGAAGCACGACTTAGAGGCATAACCGCATAGTGGTTTTGTCGCAAGAAGGGTCATCTTCACACAATCCCATGTAATGAACAAGAATGAGATAAAGAGTTGGCTTACAATCGCCACTTCACACAATGAACATATAATAAAACATACATCATTCAGAGTACACACATATAGTCCAACTACGAACGAAGCCAAAAGAAAAGAAGATAACCCAACTGCTAGATCCCCGATCGTCCCAACTGGGATCCACTACTGATCAACATGAAACGAAACATAGCAACAACTAAGATCTTCGTTGAGCTCCCATCTGAGCTCGGTTGCATCACCTGCACTGGTATCATCGGCACCTGCAACTGTTGTGATAGTATCTGGTGAGTCACGAGGACTCAGCAATCTCACACCCGCGAGACCAAGACTATTTAAGCTTATGGGAAAGGAAGGGGTAAAGTGGTGAGGTTGCAGCAGCGACTAAGCATATATGGTGGCTAACATGCGCAAATAAGAGCGAGAAGAGAGCAAATGGAACGGTCGTGAACTAGCAATGATCAAGAAGTGATCCTGAACTCCTACTTACGTCAAACATAACCTGAAACCGTGTTCACTTCCCGGACTCCGCCGAAAAGAGACCACCACGGCTACACACACGGTTGATGCGTTTTAAATCGAATCTGGTGTCAAGTTATCTACAACCGGACATTAACAAATTCCCATCTGCCTATAATCGCAGGCACGACTTTCGAAAGTTTATACCCTGCAGGGGTGTCCCAACTTAGCCCATGATAAGCTCTCGCGATCAACGAAGGAATAGACCTTCTCCCAGGAAGGCCCGATCAGACTCGGAATCCCGGTTTACAAGACATTTCGACAATGGTAAAACAAGACCAGCAAAGCCTCCCGCTGTGCCGACAAATCTCGATAGGAGCTGCACATATCTCGTTCTCAGGGCACACCGGATTGTCCAAACTTCCGGTAGGCCAGCCCAGAGTTGCCCCTGGTGGCCACCAGCGGTTGACTGGTTGGACCAACACTCACAACGAGCACTGGCCCGGGGGGTAAAATAAAGATGACCCTTGAGTCTGCAGAACCCAAGGGAAAAAGGCTTAGGTAGCAAATGGTAAAACCAAGGTTGGGCCTTGCTGGAGGAGTTTTATTCAAAGCGAACTGTCAAGGGGGTCCCATAAATCAGCCAACCGCGGAAGGAACGCAAAATCCGGGAACATAACACCGGTATGACGGAAACTAGGGCGGCAAGAGGTGAACAAAACACCAGGCATAAGGTCGAGTCTTCCACCCTTTACCAAATATATAGATGCATTAATAATATAAGGGATATTGTGATATCCCAAACATAATCCTGTCTATCATGGAGCAATCTTCAACTTCACCTGCAACTAACAATGCTATAAGAGGGGCTGAGCAAAGCGGTAACATAGCCAAGCAATGGTTTGCTAGGAAGGGTGAAAAGGTTAGAGGCTGACATGGCAATATGGGAGGCATGGTAAACAAGTGATACGTAGTGAAGCATGGCAATAGAACGGAGCAACTAGCAAGCAAAGATAGAAGTGATATCGAGGGTAATGGTCATCTTGCCTGAAATCCCGCAAGGAAGAAGAACGAGTCCATGAAGAAGACAAACGAACGTAGTCGAGCGAATCCTCACAACTCCGGAACGAAACCGAAGCTAACGAGAGAAGCAAACCGGAAAGAAGCAAACAATATGGTAAACACACAAACATAATCATGGCATGATGCACAATCAAGTATGATGCATGTCCGGTTTAAAGAGGCATGGCATGGCAAAGTGCAACAAACAATACTACAAATTAAATGGAGCTCAATATGCAACGAGTTGCATATTGACGAAACACCACATCAATTATTTAGTTCTCTCTTGTTTAAGTTACCAAACAATATTAAATGTTGTTAAGCATGGCAAGAGGTGAAACATAATTAAACTACCTATCTAGACAAGTTTAAATGAGGCCGGAAATAACAAACAACAATTCCAAAAATCCCCATATCATTTAGTAGTTTAATGCAAACACAATTATAAACATTTTAAATGTTGTTATCATGATGCGGATGACATATACAAGTTTTATGCAATTTTATGAAAACGTTAACATGAGCATGATACGAGGCATTTGTCGCCATGGCGGAAGGGAAAAGGTGCCACGGCGGCGAAACGAAAATGGTGCCACGGCAACATATCCGAAAATGATGCCACGGCAACATATCAGTTCTGGTAGCTCACGGAAATACCGATGCAAATGAGAAGTGTGACGTGAGCGAGTCTTGCAAGATGGTGGGGTGATCCCGGCTACCAGGTTCCCACGGGTTAGTGGCATGGAAACGAGTGACAATTCGGACACGGTGCAAACGATGCATCTCGTTCAACACATGCATTCGGTCCACGGCGGTCGTCTCGGGTTATACCTTTGAAGCGTTCAAACGGGACGGTTCGCGTTTTGTAGAGGGAAGTAGTCGTTCACGGGCCGATGGTAGTGGTACATCTCGTAGACGTTCACGGGCCATAGTGGAGGTAGACGTTCACGGGTCGTCGTGGGAAGTAGTCGTACACGGCGTAGTGGAAGTCGTTGTTCACGTGGCGACGGTAGTTGTACATGTTTTCGTAGATGTTCATGTCGACGGTAGTGGTACACGCGACGTTGGGGTACTTGTCGGTCCGGTCTTGGCGGTGTAGATGTACACGAGGTCCTGCCCGGGGATGGTCTTGGCCTTGGCGTTCCTGGTCGATGAGGGCGAGCGGAGGCGCATCCTCCTCCCTGCTCGAACAAGGCAGAGGCGGGGCATGGGGCTGCTCCTGCAAAGGGGCGACGGGAGCCGGTGGGGACGCGGGGTGAAGAGGTCGCGCTCGAGGAGGAGACCGAGGGGACGGGACGAGGGCGCGACGACGGAGAAGCGGGCGGTGGCGGCCGGACCAGGAGGTGGTGGCGCGAGGCGGAGAAGCGGGCGGCGTCGGGCGCACAGGGCGAAGAGGCAGATGCGGGCAAGCGAAGGGGATCGAGGACTGGGGCTGCGAGAGGATCGGGCGCAGGGCTCTCCCTGTCGATGTGCGTGCGCGAGGGGAATGAGAAGAAGGTGGCGGCGCTGGCAGGGAGGGGACGAGAGAACGAGAGAGAGAGAGAGATGCGTGGGGGCTGGGCTAGGGTTAGAGGCGGCTGGGCCTTGGGCCGGCTTAGGGAGGCCGGTGGAGGAGCCTTGGCCCATGCGGGCGCGCTGGAGAAAAAGCCTAGTGCAGATGGGCCTTGGAGGCAGGGCCGGCCTGGCTGCAGGCTCTCTCTCTCTCCCTTCCTCTCATACTTTCTTACAAAAAGCATTAAAGAGAAGGAAAATGAAGAGGGGGTTAGGGAAAGAAAATGCGCAAGGGGATAATTTTCCCGGACTCACAAAAATATGCTTGTTTCGAGAAAATAGAAAAGGACAAGATTGAAAGATGTAAATTCAAACTCATTTGAATTTAATTCAAATGGGTTTGAACTAGGACTTGATCAAAGGAAGGTCAAAAAATGTTCGGATTTTTGGTGGAGCTCCGAAAAAATGACGAAAGAATTTATGGGCAGAGTTGGAGACCAAGAATTGAGATAACAACGGCATGGGATATTTTCCAAGTGGGTTATGGGTGATTCCGAAATAGTGGAATATTTAATATAGCTCCCTAATATCGGGAGGGTATGTTTTAAAGAGAACCCATCATGTGAGTTCCCTCGGTTTAAATAGATCAAAAGATCTATGCAATTTATTTAGTTGAGTTTTAAAAATTAAATGGCATGATGGCATGATGACATGATGCAATGCAAAAATAAAAGAGCAAGCACAAAAGAAACACACGGCGAAACTCGGAATAGCTGGAAGTCTTCTGGAGCGTCGGTCTCGGGGCGTTACAACACTCCACCACTACAAGAGGATCTCGTCCCGAGATCTAGAATGGCACCGGAGAGAAAACGGAAGAGGAAGAGAAGAGGTAAAACTAAGTTGCTTCTTCGACAAATAAGTGAAACCAAAGAACCTTGAGAGGTTGAAAAGTTGAAAGAGAGAACACAACGGAGTAGGACACAATTGAGAGCACTGCGGTAGAGAATAGAAACAAGGAACACGATGTGAACCTTGGAGATTGCAAAGCTATGAATGACGAGTACAGTGGACAAGAAGGAATTGGAACCACTCTGGTTGAAACAAGATAAACAAGGAACAAGGAAGATCAAATTTGGACAGCACCCCGGTTGAACATGGAAGGAATATAACATGAACTTGAGAAGATGGGATGATACCTGATGAAATCAACAACATACTGCCTCCGGAACTATTTAAAGAATGGCACAAGGGGGTAAGAAGGATTTCAGACAGCAATCCGGTAGAAAAGAGAGGCAAAACTTGATAAGATGGAAAGAACTTGAAGAGATGACACAACACTCTGGTTAAATGGATAAGCACGAAAAGAACATGATCCTCAATTCGAGAAGATGAGTGAAAAGAGCGACATCACAATGCCTCCGGAAGAAATAATAGAAGATAGATCATTGGAATAACAGAATGGTGAAGAAAATGATAACTTCTGCCACAAATGAGCTTGGAAAATATCCTTGCAAAGAAGAATTGAACAGAGTTGTTGGAAACCAACAACGAAACGAATAAGCTTGTAGTGGGCTTATGGAAAACATCTCAACACTTGAGGTGAAATTGTGCCACTAACGAAAAACAATTGCTTGCTTGAGATCAACGAAGAGATGAAAACTGCTTTCGCCGAGAGGATAGGAGAAAACTTGGATCATTGATAAGCACCACAAATAGAAACATTCCTTAAGGAAGGCTTTAGGTGAAATATGACACAAGATAATTCCAATGAAGAGATTGATGGATTGAGAAGAACTCATGCTCGAAGGAGTTGATGGGTTTAACTATCTCATTCTTGACAACTGTTGAATCATGAAACATGAAGGAAATTGTCAAGAGTGACATAACACCATCTCAAAAGATAAGGTAGAAAGAATATTACTTCGAAATGCAAGAAGAAGAATACTTGAACTCCTCAAAACAAAACATGTGTTGGGCACCATGTTTAATTTTTTGAGTATAGCTTGGCGGGTCATAACTTCGAGAGAAATCTTGAAGAACAAATGAACAATGAATGGAATCCTTGATGAACCACCATGTTGAGCCTCCATGAAGAACTCTGATAATAAAAGGATGATAGAAAGAAAGGGAAGTTGAAAACACAAGGTGAAGCCTTGCGGTGATTTAGATGAAGCATCGCGATGATATAACCGAGAGAACTTGGAACTCCAGAAAGAAAAGATGAACAACAAGAAGCCAAGAATTTATTCCTCCTGAACAAACTCCGAAGGAAGGGATTAATCACTTGGATGAAACAATAATAAGAATTATGTTATGCGCATCCTTCACCAATTTAAATTGATGACAAGTAATGGATTTGGCATACTACTTATTCTCATTGAAAAATGATTACAGATAGAGATATAGCGCAAACTTGAGAAGCTATTGATGGAACCACCGGTGGGATTTGGAAAGAACGAATGAATTGATATGATAGCCAAGGAAGAGAACTCTTGAACGAACCACCGTAAGAATTCAAAAATGACTGATGAAAGAGAATGAATCACCGAGAAGAATTAGAAGAACCAATATGCTAGAGGGGATTTAGGTACAAGAGAACTGGAAGAACTCGAGTTAATTAAAGAACATTTGAACGAAGCGCCGGGATAAATAGAGAACGATAACTGGAATGATGGCCTCCGGTGAAAATAAATGGAAAACAACTCATGAAATGCTCCGGATGGGTGAAGAGAATTCCCACAATCGAAAACAATTATGAGAAGATGGCATCAAACTTGAACTACACATCTTTGGAAGAAAGGGTAAGGATTTAAGAGGAACTCTTCTTCGATCTTCAAAGCTGAGAATTACGAGGAGAAACACCACCAAATTGTTGAGACACTCCGGAAAGATTAAAAGAGGAAAGGTTGAGCCAAAGCTGAAAAGAATTTGAAAGATCTTGGAGAAGGACATATGACTGATGATAATTCATTCTTACATCAAACTTCAAAATGAATTTGGGAATAGCTCCGGGAAAATTAGAAGAGTCAGGTAAGATCCTGGGAAAAGACCTGTGGGTTAGGGCCCACTCAAAAGAAACATCGTTGAATGATTTTGAAGAGAGATTGCACCGGTTGAATTAAATGACTAGAATGAGATAACAACCTCAAAATAACTTGAACGGATTGAGAATAGAAACACAAATCTTCCAAGATATCTTGAGCACTCCGGATAATAGAGAGAGGTGAACAATTATGAGATGCACCGGCATGGGATAGCATTTGAAACGAGGAAAAGATATGATCGACAAAGCTTGAATTGAATCCACCGAAGAAGAAAAGAGAACGAAGAATGATGAACTTGAAACTCCGTTAGTATCTTCTTGAGAATCACCGGATAAGAACATTGACGGAAAAGAATGGAGAGACTTCCCATCAATAAAACGGATACCCGATTAAGAAATCTGAGTCCTTGAAGTTAAGGGTGGGAGGGCGGGAAAACAAAGGCAACTTGGGGCAGATGGAATGGATACCATTGAGAAAAACTTAGAATTGATCTTGCGGATGTTGAAATGATCCGATCCACTTGAAGAGAAGCACGCCAGTAGGAAAAGAATTAACATGACAACCTCGATGATCAAGAAGGATTAGCACTCACATAGAAATATGAGAACAAGGATTAGGAAAGGTATGGATTCAACATTTGACTTCGAAGCAACTCAAATACCACGACTCAAAACAAAACAAAAGATTTGGCTTGCAGAATAAGCCAGAACAAACATATGATAGAGATTTCGTCCGAAGTTTTCGTGGTGGGGCCCACACGGGCTCGATTGTACAGCACCATCATGTACAAGGCAGTGCACATGACATACGAAGTGTCCCTGAACCAGCATAGCCAAGGGTTCTTTAAGACACAACGAGACCACTGTAAAAACGACCGTGGAAAGGCGGGCCACTAGACGTCAAACCCCAATCTCATATCATGCATCTGTCGAAAAGATATTCTAGGAGCTACTTGAATTCCCACCTATAAAACTCCCGAAACTTTCTGGTTATGCAATCTGGTGTTGGGGATACACGGGAAGCAATATATATCTCACCCAAAACTAACAATTCCCACATCCAAGTTGTATCCATCCGTCAACACATAACCAAGAAAACCTTCGGAAATCATGTACCTCAACCTTCGAAAAGCATCCGTTATACGAGTTATGGCAATACTCTCGAGCTCGCCCCAGTACTGGGTTATCGAGGTTATCTCACCAACAAATGCATAAAAGAGATTTTCGATGTCGGCAAAACTCAGGTATTCCAGAACTGCAACGATAAAATTGTGACGACAACACCTTGGAGCTCAACTCCCCGGGTCAATGCCACATAAAAGATAGGAGGCACCAAGAACAATGTTCTCGTCACAAAACCATCAAAGCGATTCCAAGATACCCGCGTGATCCTAAAAAAAATTAGTGAAATTTGAGGAGAGGAAAGTCAAAACATCTACGCCAGGAGACCTCACCAGAGCGACGAAGGGACTGAGGAGTAAAAAGAATCCTACTCTCCGATATATATAATCCTAAGACTCAAAACATTTTTGTTCTAGACTCAACAACGCCAGCAAACAATCAAGCAGGGGGCTCCTAAGTCGGGGATGGCTCTGATTACCAACTTGTAACACCCATAATGCGGCTATATCTCCCACGTGTCGAGGCATGACTTAGAGGCATAACCGCATAGTGGTTTTGTCGCAAGAAGGGTCATCTTCACACAATCCCATGTAATGAACAAGAATGGGATAAAGAGTTGGTTTACAATCGCCACTTCACACAATGAACATATAATAAAACATACATCATTCAGAGTACACACATATAGTCCAACTACGAACGAAGCCAAAAGAAAAGAAGATAACCCAACTGCTAGATCCCCGATCGTCCCAACTGGGCTCCACTACTGATCAACATGAAACGAAACATAGCAACAACTAAGATCTTTGTTGAGCTCCCATCTGAGCTCGGTTGCGTCACCTGCACTGGTATCATCGGCACCTGCAACTGTTGTGATAGTATCTGGTGAGTCACGAGGACTCAGCAATCTCCCACCCGCGAGATCAAGACTATTTAAGCTTATGGGAAAGGAAGGGGTAAAGTGGTGAGGTTGCAGCAGCGACTAAGCATATATGGTGGCTAACATGCGCAAATAAGAGCGAGAAGAGAGCAAATGGAACGGTCGTGAACTAGCAATGATCAAGAAGTGATCCTGAACTCCTACTTACGTCAAACATAACCCGAAACCGTGGTCACTTCCCGGACTCCGCCGAAAAGAGACCACCACGGCTACACACACGGTTGATGTGTTTTAAATCGAATCTGGTGTCAAGTTATCTACAACCGGACATTAACAAATTCCCATCTGCCTATAACCGCAGGCACGGCTTTCGAAAGATTATACCCTGCAGGGGTGTCCCAACTTAGCCCATGATAAGCTCTCGCGATCAAAGAAGGAATAGACCTTCTCCCAGGAAGGCCCGATCAGACTCGGAATCCCGGTTTACAAGACATTTTGACAATGGTAAAACAAGACCAGCAAAGCCTCCCGCTGTGCCAACAAATCCCGATAGGAGCTGCACATATCTCGTTCTCAGGGCACACCGGATTGTCCAAACTTCCGGTAGGCCAGCCCAGAGTTGCCCCTGGTGGCCACCGGTGGTTGACAGGTTGGACCAACACTCACAACGAGCACTGGCCCAGGGGGTAAAATAAAGATGACCCTTGAGTCTGCAGAACCCAAGGGAAAAAGGCTTAGGTGGCAAATGGTAAAACCAAGGTTGGGCCTTGCTGGAGGAGTTTTATTCAAAGCGAACTGTCAAGGGGGTCCCATAAATCACCCAACCGCGTAAGGAACGCAAAATCCGGGAACATAACACCGGTATGACGGAAACTAGGGCGGCAAGAGTGGAACAAAACACCAGGCATAAGGCCGAGTCTTCCACCCTTTACCAAATATATAGATGCATTAATAATATAAGAGATATTGTGATATCCCAAACATAATCCTGTCCATCATGGAGCAATCTTCAACTTCACCTGCAACTAACAATGCTATAAGAGGGGCTGAGCAAAGCGGTAACATAGCCAAGCAATGGTTTGCTAGGAAGGGTGAAAAGGTTAGAGGCTGACATGGCAATATGGGAGGCATGGTAAACAAGTGATACGTAGTGCAGCATGGCAATAGAACGGAGCAACTAGCAAGCAAAGATAGAAGTGATATCGAGGGTAATGGTCATCTTGCCTGAAATCCCGCAAGGAAGAAGAACGAGTCCATGAAGAAGACAAACGAACGTAGTCGAGCGAATCCTCACAACTCCGGAACGAAACCGAAGCTAACGAGAGAAGCAAACCTGAAAGAAGCAAACAATATGGTAAACACACAAACATAATCATGGCATGATGCACAATCAAGTATGATGCATGTCCGGTTTAAAGAGGCATGGCATGGCAAAGTGCAACAAACAATACTACAAATTAAATGGAGCTCAATATGCAACGAGTTGCATATTGACGAAGCACCACATCAATTATTTAGTTCTCTCTTGTTTAAGTTACCAAACAATATTAAATGTTGTTAAGCATGGCAAGAGGTGAAACATAATTAAACTACCTATCTAGACAAGTTTAAATGAGGCCGGAAATAACAAACAACAATTCCGGAAATCCCCATATCATTTAGTAGTTTAATGCAAACACAATTATAAACAGTTTAAATGTTGTTATCATGATGGGGATGACATATACAAGTTTTATGCAATTTTATGAAAACGTTAACATGAGCATGATACGAGGCATTTGTCGCCATGGCAGAAGGGAAAAGGTGCCACGGCGGCGAAACAAAAATGGTGCCACGGCAACATATCCGAAAATGATGCCACGGCAACATATCAGTTCCGGTAGCTCACGGAGATACCGATGCAAACGAGAAGTGTGACGTGAGCGAGTCTTGCAAGATGGTGGGGTGATCCCGGCTACCGGGTTCCCACGGGTTAGTGGCATGGAAACGAGTGACTTCGGACACGGTGCAAACGATGCATCTCATTCAACACATGCATTTGGTCCATGGCGGTCGTCTCGGGTTATACCTTTGAAGCATTCAAACGGGACGGTTCGCGTTTCGTAGAGGGAAGTAGTCGTTCACGGGCCGACGGTAGTGGTACATCTCGTAGACGTTCACGGGCCGTAGTGTAGGTAGACGTTCACGGGTCGTCGTGGGAAGTAGTCGTACACGGCGTAGTGGAAGTCGTTGTTCACGTGGCGACGGTAGTTGTACACGTTTTCGTAGATGTTCATGTCGACGGTAATGGTACACACGACGTTGGGGTACTTGTCGGTCCGATCTTGGCGGTGTAGATGTACACGAGGTCCTGCCCGGGGATGGTCTTGGCCTTGGCGTTCCTGGTCGATGAGGGCGAGCAGAGGCGCATCCTCCTCCCTGCTCGAACAAGGCAGAGGCGGGGCATGGGGCTGCTCCTGCAAAGGGGCGACGGGAGCCGGTGGGGACGCGGGGTGAAGAGGTCGCACTCGAGGAGGAGGCCGAGGGGACGGGATGAGGGCGCGGCGGCGGAGAAGCGGGCGGTGGCGGCCGGACCAGGAGGTGCGCGAGGCGGAGAAGCGGGCGGCGTCGGGCACACAGGGCGAAGAGGCAGATGCGGGCGAGTGAAGGGGATCGAGGACTGGGGCTGCGAGAGGATCGGGCACAGGGCTCTCCCTGTCGATGTGCGTGCGCGAGGGGAACGAGAAGAAGGTGGCGGCGCTGGCAGGGAGGGGACGAGAGAACGAGAGAGAGAGAGAGAGAGATGCGTGGGGGCTGGGCAAGGGTTAGAGGCGGCTGGGCCTTGGGCCGGCTTAGGAAGGCCGGTGGAGGAGCCTTGGACCATGCGGGCGCACTGGAGAAAAAGCCTGGTGCAGATGGGCCTTGGAGGCAGGGCCGGCCTGGCTGCAGGCTCTCTCTCTCCCTTCCTCTCATACTTTCTTACAGAAAGCATTAAAGAGAAGGAAAATGAAGAGGGGGTTAGGGAAAGAAAATGCGCAAGGGGATAATTTTCCCGGACTCACAAAAATATGCTTGTTCCGAGAAAATAGAAAAGGACAAGATTGAAAGATGTAAATTCAAACTCATTTGAACTAGGACTTGATAAAAGGAAGGTCCAAAAATGTTCGGATTTTTGGTGGAGCTCCGGAAAAATGACGAAAGAATTTATGGGCAGAGTTGGAGACCAAGAATTGAGATAACAACGGCATGGGATATTTTGCAAGTGGGTTATGGGTGATTCCGAAATAGTGGAATATTTAATATAGCTCCCTAATATCGGGAGGGTATGTTTTAAAGAGAACCCACCAAGTGAGTCCCTCGGTTTAAATAGATCAAAAGATCTATGCAATTTATTTAGTTGAGATTTAAAAATTAAATGGCATGATGGCATGATGACATGATGCAATGCAAAAATAAAAGAGCAAGCACAAAAGAAACACACGGCGAAACTCGGAATAGCTGGAAGTCTTCTGGAGCATCGGTCTCGGGGCATTATAGCTATCTATAATAAAGATTAGTGTTGAGTCAAGGGCTTTGCTATCTTGCTATGATCTTGAGAAAGTAGAAAGAATAAAAAGAATAAAAGGGTTCATATTGATCTTATGGGTAGTAATGACTTCACATATAAAAAGTATGAGGCATAAAACTTGTTGAGAGTTTACAAACGTAGTTTTGGTCATCATTGCAATTAATAGGAAGTAATAAAGAAAGAGAGGTTTTCACATATAAATACACTATCTTGGACATCTTTTATGATTGTGAGCACTCATTAAGTATGACATGCTAAAGAGTTGATGTTGGACAAGGAAGACAACGTGATGGTTTATGTTTTCTCACACCTCAATTAAAGTATATTGTCATTGATCTTCCCAACATGTTGAGCTTGCCTTTCCCCCTCATGCTAGCCAAAATTTCCTTGCACCAAGTAGAGATACTACTTGTGCTTCCAAATATCCTTAAACCCAGTTTTTTCCATGAGAGTCCAACATACCTACCTATGGATTGAGTAAGATCCTTCAAGTAAGTTCTGATGTTGCAAGCAATAAAAATTGCTTTCTAAATATGTATGACTTATTAGTGAAGAGAAAATAAGCTTTATACGATCGTGTGATATTGAAGTAATAAAAGTGACGGACTTCATAATAAAGGTTCATATCACAAGTGGCAATATAAAGTGACGTTCTTTTGTATTAAGATTTTGTGCATCCAACCCTAAAAGCACATGACAACCTCTGCTTCCCTCTGCGAAGGGCCTATCTTTTACTTTATGTCTTTACATTATGCAAGAGTCAAGGTGATCTTCACCTTTCCCTTTTTCATTTTATCCTTTGGCATTCACCTCGTGTTGGAAAGATCCTGATATATATATCCAATTGGATGTAAGTTAGCGTGAACTATTATTGTTGACGTCACCCAAAGGTGAATACATTGGGAGGCGAAACAATAAACCCATATCTTTCTCAGTGTCCGATCAAAACTCCATAACCATAAATATTGCATGAGTGTTAGCAATTGTAGAAGACTATATGATAGTTGAGTATGTGGACTTGCTGAAAAGATCTATTCTTGACTCTTTCCAATGTTATGATAAATTGCAATTGCTTCAATGACTGAGATTATAGTTTGTTAGTTCTCAATGAAGTTTCTCAACCATACTTGACATTGTGAATTGATTGTTACTTGAGCATAAGAAATCATATGACAAGATCTATATATGTTGCTGTTATAAGAATGATCATGATGCCCTCATGTCCATATTTTATTTTTATCGACACCTCTATCTCTAAACATGTGGACATATTTTTCGATTTCGGCGTCCGCTTGAAGACAAGCGAGGTCTAAGCTTGGGGGAGTTGATACGTCCATTTTGCATCATGCTTTTATATCGATATTTATTGCATTATGGGCTGTTATTACACATTATGTCTCAATACTTATGGCTATTCTTTCTTATTTTACAAGGTTTATTATGAAGAGGGAGAATGCCGGCAACTGGAATTCTGGCTGGAAAAGGAGCAAATATTGGAAACCTATTCCGCACAGCTCCAAAAATCCTGAAACTCCATGGAAGTCACTTTTGGAATTAATAAGAATTACTGAGCAAAGAAAATACCAGAGGGGGCCCACACCCTGGCCAGGAGGGTGGGGGGCGCACCCACCCCTACCGGGCGCGCCCCCTGTCTCCTGGGGCCCCTGTTGGCCCTCCGGTGCCCCTCTTCTGCTATATGACGCCTCTTACCCTGGAAAAAATCATAAGCAAGCTTACGGGACGAAACTCCGCCGCCATGAGGCGGAACCAATCTAGGGCTCCGGCGGAGCTGTTTTGCCGGGGAAACTTCCCTCCGGGAGGGGGAAATCATCACCATCGTCATCACCAACGATCCTCTCATCGGGATGGGGTCAATCTCCATCAACATCTTCACCAACTCCATCTCCTCTCAAAATTCTAGTTCATCTCTTGTATCCAATCTTGTATCAGAACCACAAATTGGTACCTGTGTGTTGCTAGTAGTGTTGATTACTCCTTGTAGTTGATGCTAATTGGTTTACTTGGTGGAAGATCATATGTTCAGATCCTTAATGCATATTAATACTCCTCTGATCATGAACATGAATATGCTTTGTGAGTAGTTACGTTTGTTCCTGAGGACATGGGTGAAGTCTTGCTATTAGTAGTCATGTGAATTTGGTATTCGTTCGATATTTTGATGAGATGTATGTTGTCTCTCCTCTAGTGGTGTTATGTGAACGTCGACTACATGACACTTCACCATTATTTCGGCCTAGAGGAAGGCATTGGGAAATAATAAGTAGATGATGGGTTGCTAGAGTGACAGCAGCTTAAACCCTAGTTTATGCGTTGCTTCGTAAGGGGCTGATTTGGATCCACTAGTTTCATGCTATGGTTAGGTTTACCTTAATACTTCTTTTGTAGTTGCGGATGCTTGCAATGGGGGTTAATCATAAGTGGGATGCTTGTCCAAGTAAGGGCAGTATCCAAACACCGGTCCACCCACATATCAAATTATCAAAGTACCGAACGCGAATCATATGAGCGTGATGAAAACTAGCTTGACGATAATTCTCATGTGTCCTCGGGAGCGCTTTTCTCATTATAAGAAATTGTCCAGGCTTGTCCCTTTGTACAAAAAGGATTGGGCCACCTTGCTGCACTTTATTTACTTTCATTGCTTGTTACCCGTTACAAATTATCTTATCACAAAACTATCTGTTACTTACAATTTTAGTGCTTGCAGAGAATACCTTACTGAAAACCGCTTGTCATTTCCTTCTGCTCCTCGTTGGGTTCGACACTCTTACTTATCGAAAGGACTACGATAGATCCCCTATACTTGTGGGTCATCACCCTCTGCCGCTCTCTCTCGCTCTCTCCACTGCTTTATCTCCTCGCCGCCGACACGCCACCACCGCGCCACCATGCCGCCTCGCCGCCGGGGAGGTTCGGGCTACCGCGGCATACGTGTGCGCCCGTCCGGCACCTACTCCGCCTTGATTCAGTCGGGCGGCGGCGTGCGCATCGGACTCGGAACCTTTGACACCGCTCAGGATGGCGCCCGCGCGTACGATGCTGCGGCGTGGCGCCTCCGGTGGTCCCGCTGGGACATGAACTTCACCGACGTGTCGACGCGGGAGCGGGCACAGGAGTTGGCGCCTTTCCCGCGGCTTAACACTGACGAGGATCGTCGCAAACACCGGAGGCGGGAGCGCCGTCTTAGCCTGGCCGAGATGGACGAGGAAGCCATGGCGCTGTGGAGGCAACGCTTCCCACAAGACATCATCAACGAAGAACAGTTCTTCACCGGGAGGAGGGCGGAGAGGAAGAAAAGGAGGAAGGAGCGAGCCACCTATCGCGAGGACAAGTGAACACGGAAGGCGGTCGCTAAATACAACATGGCGCTAGGAGATGTGTCGTCCTGGGACTCCCGCAACGAGCGGTTCCTTGACGCGTATGCTCAGACGTCGGAGGAGGACATCACCGAGGCAGAGGCAGAGTCGGAGAACGAGTAGTAGTAGTTTTTAGTTTTATTTTGTATCGTAGGAGCAGGCTATGTGCCGAACTATCTTCATATTTGTATGCTATGTATGCAATCATCTCAAGAAAAAAAAAAGAAATATAGCGCGCCTGTTGGAACTGCCAATGAACTATGGTCTGAAGTTACTTCGAAAATGAACAGAGGAAAATGAACTATGGTTTTTTCAGATCTTAGAGAATCTCCAATAGACGCCGCCGTGCTGGATTTCGAAGTAACTTCAGACCATAGTTCATTTTCCTCTGTTCTAAACCGCACAGTAGTGGCCACAGTAGTACATGTCCAGAACCAAAGTAGAAGTGCACATTCTAGTGCAGACACTGTCAAGGTGAAATACCACCAACCTTCTGCCAGTTTCATCCGAAACCATCCGACCTGGCGCCACATTCTGCCAGTACAACGCTAGATATCCTTCCCCACTTGAGGAACTGGACTGAGCAACAGTACGGTTAGCATTAAAAGACTTCCTCCTTAAATGCCAGCAAAAGATTTCCTCCTTAATGCAAATGCAAAAGCATTACAAGACGGCTTTACCGAGGGGGACTGGTAAACGCGGTTACCACGGTTACCTAGAAATACCGATAAATACCGAGAATATTTCAAACAAATTTTATAGTTGAATTTTGAATTCATATAAGTTAATAAACTAACATTTGAACCAGAGACCTCTCAAAACAGGAAGTAGGTTGCTACCAACACGCCAGAACCAACTCTCATGGCATTAATTAGATCCTACGTACTTTACTACAAATCAAGTGTTTAAATTCAAAAAATTCAAAAAACTGGTATTTTTTGCTTGGTACGTGGATTTACCGAGGGGCACGGAAATACGCGGTAACCATGGGAAATCTTGAAATTCCGACTGGTAACCAAAACCTTGATCTTGGCAACTAGTACTATTAATCTATCAATACTTGAGACAAACTGAAACCCAACTTAACAGTGAAACACAAGTATTATACTTGAGCTGACAAGAGCATAATGACAAGCTGAAAACCTCCAACTGTGATTTCTTATCTTGAGCTGACAACAGCATAATGCCATGGATGCAAGACATAGACCTGCAACCTTGGTGATATGAATATATTGATTGTAATGTCATTGCAATCAGATCACAGAACCCACTAGCTCTTGTCATGCCCACATCATCTGCTCAACAGCTGTACGTTGTACCCCTTTTTGGGGATGAATTTGGAGATTGGATCAAATCTTGGAGAATAGTTATTTTCTTAATACGATTTTAAAGCCTTCACGAAGTTTGGCAAAACACTGTCAATGCCACAAAACTCTCAAAACAAGCAAACTACACCTACAGATTTGGGTACCTCTACGGTAGGAACTTGGAGGTTAAAACCTAGTTACATGCCAGCTTGGCCTTGCTCTGCCTAGAGTTATTGCAGCTCTATGAACGTATCAAACAGTATAATATGAGCATCCAACCAGCATATAAACATCTAAATGTATCCGCTGAGCATTCATGGCATGTAGTTCTAGTAATAACAACATCAAAATTAAGGAGAGACTATAGGTCAGAGTACACAAATAAGTTCCATATTCTGAGAAAACAAGACTGCACGCCAACTTTCAACCCATTCTGAGAACATTTTTTTATCTCACTTATAAAATAATATTTCGAAGGGCCGCGGGCGCGTGCGAGTGTGTTTGGACTCAAAACGGACAACGGATAGAACTGGGAGGCCGGGCATCTGTGGATGGATGCAAGTTTTGAAAAGAATGACGGCACAAGTGCCGATGCAATGTGAATGATGCGATGACGATGAATGTAACAACCAATTGAAACACACGGCAACAACGAAAAAAATGGAAGGCAACTCGAGCGTCAGTCTCGGGGCGTCACACGTGCTGGATTTCGAGGTAACTTCAGACCATAGTACATTTTCCTGTGTTCTAACCGCACAGCAGTGGCCACAGTAGTACAAGTCCAGAACCAAAGTTACATCCCAGCTTGACCATGCAATGCCAAGAGTTATTGCAGCACTATGAACGTCTCAAAACAGTATAATACTGAGCATTCATGGCAGTTCTAGTAACAACATCAAGAATAAGGAGAGAGAGGTCAGAGTACACAAATAGGTTCCATATTCTGAGAAAAGAACAAGTGATAAAATGTATAGCTGAGGCTGATCCAAATTCCAAGAGTTGCAGAAAACATATGCAATTCAAAACTTCAGTAACAACAGGGTTTTTTTTTCGGGTAGTAACAACAGGATTTGACACGTAGCACTAATTAAATCCACTGGACTGTTGATTACAACACATCAGCAAGTCAACATGCAGAAAGTATCGTCACATGACCCCTTCAGAGACAGAAACCACCGGCTCTGGACATGCCCTCATCATCTGCTCATGAGTTTTACCTCTTGTGCAAGATGAATTTAGATAATGGATCGAAGCTTGGGAGGACAATGGATGAAAGAGTTTTTTTTAAATGGGCACATAGCTTGTGCGGCAAGAAATTAGACATTCAGTTAAAGGATAATCCATTCACCCACAACGCACGCCACTAACATGAGAAATTTGTAAAACATACGGACGAAAGCTACCAAAACTATGAGAAAACAAGCACCATTGCACCAAATAGGCAGCCAGATACTTCATATTCATCACAAGACCATGTCGCCTCCAACTGGCCATCCTTCCTATTGATGACTGCCCTTGGTCATTTTAAATTCCTACGTCGTCAATGAGCCGCATCGCAAGGGATCACTTTTTCTGCAAATTTAGAATTGTCAGTGTGATTCCAAAAAGGAGAAGACACGACACTATATAAAATTGCCAATAAGGTATAACATTCGATTGCACATAGCAGTAAAAATTTGCTCAAGCAAATATATTATCACAAAACGAAACATCAAACATAACTTTCAGTCTAACGAACCATTCAATTATTTTGTTCGTTTGGTAATTACTTAAGATTTGTCCTCAAATCATAAAAAAAGATAGATAGATATACCTTGTGGATGGTGGAAACTCATGTACGGAATCAACCTATAGAATTTTTCTCTCTTCCATAGCTTCTTCCACTGTAGCGACTTTATATTAATCTCGTAGACTCCAAGATCTGTGCTAACGAAAATGATATCACTGCCTTCCACGGACCCAATCAATCTAAGTCTTTTATCAGGATTTTGGATTGGAAGAAGGTTCCTGAGATCAATGACTCTAAGCTGAGTCCATGATGCAACTCCGTCGTAACCCATCTGTCTTGTCCACAGGTAAAAGGTTAACCTATGCACTTGTGCAAAACCCAAACTGCCGTCCTCCACGGCCATGAGGATGGCCAAATCGTCCCTGACAGCCCATGCCCGTGGCGCATCAATGCGCGATAAGCAATTAGATCCCAAGTTGTATTTGAGAATTCCTGCTTGATCATGTTCATCACCAATATTATGTGTAAAGTAAAGTGTGTCTTGAATGAAGACAGGGGGCACTGGCGTGATGAATGATTCAAAGCCAAGATCAAGACCAGGGCACGGCTCGCTCCACTCACCCGTGTCCACCGAGGACACCCGCACGTGTATAATACCATGACCACCATCATCCGTGCTCATGCCGAAGAAGACAACCCGGAAGGGGCCCTGATGGCACGCGCGGTGGTCACATCCTGCCACGGCACAGAGCACGGCCGCTCCACCGAGCTCGGTGTCCAAGGGCATATTGCATCCTTTGGGCGCTCCCAGCTTGGTCCGGCCGCCTGTCATGGGGTCCCAAACGAGGAGCGGCATGGGTTTACCATAGTCCCCAAGGAGAACGCGGCCATGCCGGCAGTCCAACACAGCGCACTCGGAGTCCTCCAAGTCCGGCCATCCGTCGTCCGGAATGCGGCCGCCGAATTTTGTGGTGGGGAAGAACTGTGGGATGAGGAGGTCCTCCGACCGTTGGCGGGAGAATGGTGGCCTGGAATAAACGAAGCCCAGCATGGGGGGTGCTCCATGGAAGTCGCGGTACCGGCCGCGGAAGCTAGGCCCGGTGAGGAGGCCGAGCCAGAGCTTGCAGGCGAGGGAGGCGCGCGCGAGGTGCTCGGGCTCGTCTGGCGGGAGGCGGAAGAAGACCTCCTCGATGAGCTCGCCCGGCAGTGATAGTACTGGCGGCGGCGGCGGCATGGTCGATCGGCGGAGGTGAGGGTTTCGCGAGGGGAATGGGAAGTGGGAGTCTGGGACGGAGGAGATAGCAGTAGCACTAGGGTTGAAATTGGCAACCCGAGGCAATCACGCGAGGCTGCCATTTCTGTAGGGAAGAAGAAGAAGAAGGCGTTGCATGGCCAGCGACGTGATTGCAATGGCCCAAGGCCCAGGTGGAAAGGAAAAATAAATTGAAGAGAGAGGACTTGGTCTGTTGGGCCTGGGAAGAGAGACATTGTTCCAGGGAATTCGGCCTAGCCTGGCTGGAATTGCTTTTCCAATGAAAGGAAATGCACAAATCTACCTCAAGAGGTAAATAAATGCACAAGTCAATTTAATCCAAAAGAAAGAGCAAATGTCCACTGAAGAACTGAAACTTTGCAAGTAAATCAAATTGAACATGGATAATCCAATAAAAATACTTCCAAAGACAGAAAATCTACATAGGTTATTATGGAATTTGTTTCCTCCTCTCATATGCGAAAATTAATTCCAAAACCTTTGGGATTAATTTGAGTAACTCCAATAATTTTTGTTCGATAAATGGTGCTTTTGTTAACTCAGAATGTACCATCAAGTGGATACAAAGCATACTGAGTGACACCCGGCCTCTGCATAGCATTCTCAAGTGAATTTGTTTCATAGACCCAATAAAGTTTATTGGCAGCACATCCTCAAAAAAAAAAATTGGCAACGTGATCATTTTGATCTATCTGGCAGACAAGACCAACCATAGTTTAAAAAAGCTTCGATGGACCACCCGTGCAACTGAAAAAAGCTACAACTGTTCATGTGAAAGCTTCAAGACGTATTTGAAAAAGCTTCAACCGGCGAAATTGAGAAGTTTCATCCGACCACTATGAAAAATAAACTACAACCGTCGAATTGGGAAGCTTCAACCATTGAATTGAAAAGCTTCAATGTGCTTTATAGAAAGCTCCGACCCATGAGTACATCAAACGAAAAAGTTACAATCGTTGACATGAAAAGCTTCAACCCTGTTTTTGAAAAGTTTCAACCAGAGAGCAGCGATAAAAAGCTGGAACCAACACCTCACCATTGATGCAACCGACTACTGTGATGGCTTCACAGCGGAGACGAACTCCAGGGACCGGCGGGCCGAATTTTTGCTGGGTCCGGAAGCCCGATTTGCTGCATAAGAGATGCAGCCCAGTGGAGCACCACTGCTCCAACCAGAGTGAGATCGACGAGATCGCGTCGGTCGCAGCGACACGCTTCAGGACTAGAGGCGGACGGAGAGGAGACCTAAGATGGAAGAAGTGGAGCTAAGGCTGCAGGCCTAGAACACACAAACAAGTGTTGGAACGGCACGGCGAGACCAAGCCATTGTTAACTTCGATAAAATCCAGATCTACTTATGTGGCCATGCTGAAGAACGTTGAGCTTTGTTTTGTCGCTGTTAATCTGCCATCGCAGGCTCTCACGAGGTGTTACTCCATGAAGCGAGAGAAGGAATCTTCATCTGAATTTCCTCGCTAGATGGTAGATTTTGTTGTGAAGATGACTTCCCCTGTGTGCCCCCATTTTGTTTATCTAGATTGTTGCAGTACCTTGATTTTAGCTTGAGGGTATACCAAATTCAATCCCGGTAACTAGTAAGTAGTACTAAGTAGTGGATAGTAGAAGAATGTGTTGATAAATTCAGTGTAAAAATGTCTACAGAAGGTTCAGAGCAAGAGATGGCATCTTCATCAGAGTTTCCTCGTTAGATGCAGATTCCGTTACGAAGAGGACTTCCCCATGCGCCCCATTTTGTTTATCTAGACTGTTGCAGCACCTTGATTTTAGCTTGAGGTATCACGATTCAATCCCTGTAACAGGTAGTAGTAGTGACTAGTGGTAGATAGTGGAAGAATGTGTGAGCAAATTCAGTGTAGGAATGTGTACACGAATATTCAGTGTAAGAATGTCCACACCAGATTCAGTGTAAAAGTCTTTTTGCCTTTCTTTTTACCCCTCAAATTTTGGTAGCTACTCCCTCCGTTCTGAATTACTTGTCGAACGTATGGATGTATCTAGATGTATTTTAGTTCTAGATACATCCGTTTCAGCGACGAGTAATTTGGAACGGAGGGAGTAGGAATTAACGTGTGTACAGAAAAAGAATTTCCGATTGATTTGCCCTATTGTTTAGCTGCTGAATTGGATTTGGGCATATTGGTTTCACCCAGTGTGGATGTAATACGTCCTGTGGGAAATAAGTTTAATTTCATCCGATGGCATCAAAGTCGATATGTCCGAGTGGTTAAGGAGACAGACTCGAAATCTGTTGGGCTTTGCCTGCGCAGGTTCGAATCCTGCTGTCGACGCTACGCTTTTTTTTACTTCTCCGTGCACCTTTGTTTTTGCATTTGTGCCATTATTATTGTTCTCTACTCTGCTGCACGCATGGTTATGATATTTCAATCTTTGTGTCAATCATGCCCAAGGAACATATGTTTTGCAGCGACAACAGGCATATCTGTAACTCCTCTAACGGCCCTTTTTGCTGAAAAATATTAGCAATAGTAACTGCCTAAAACATAGAACCAAAGTATGTTTTCCATACAAACTTTTTCCTACATCTTACGTAGTATATAAGCGTTGGTACATATATTATACTAGTAAATTGTACTCCCTCCGTCCCAAAATTCTTGTCTTAGATTTGTCTAGATACAGATGTACCTAATACTAAAAGCTAACTTGGTACATCCGTACTTGGACAAATCTAAGACAAGAATTTTGGGATGAAGGGAGTACATGCTTTGCACGTCATTTAAATATGTGTGCAAAGTTCAATTCATGAATACATTGCTTGCTCCCTTCAAACATGGTACCTTCGCATGTAAAGCTTGATCGAGTTCATTATTGTAGCCATTTTGTTTTGTACTCCCTCCGTTCGGAATTACTTATCGCAGAAATGGATGTATCTAGACGTATTTTAGTTCTAGATACATCCATTTTCGAGACAAATAATTTGGAACGGAGGGAGTATATATGTTGCCTGAAAAATGGGGTTCAGTCCTGTATATAG
The DNA here is from genome assembly GCF_002162155.2 of Triticum dicoccoides. Lineage (NCBI taxonomy): Eukaryota > Viridiplantae > Streptophyta > Magnoliopsida > Poales > Poaceae > Triticum > Triticum dicoccoides. The sequence continues at coordinate 699,853,832 of NC_041389.1, read as the reverse complement.
AGCTTTACATGCTTAGTATTACGATCTCATACTACACTCAGCTTACTTTGCAACTTCTTGAAAACTTCCAACTTCTCCCTGACGCGATTAGTGTGCGCGTTGCGGACGCTCTGCCAGTGTGTGTACCTTGACCAGTTACATGCATGAATGGATAACCTTAGGCAAGTAAAACTTTTCCTACATTGTATATAGGGATGGTTCTAGAATTCTCGCTGGCACTGTAGCTCGTATGTAGCTGTGAATACCACAATTTTCGGCCCTCTGATTGACTCTATCAACGGCTCACATTGCTTTTTGGTTTTGAGCAGTGGCGGAGCTTGAGCCGAATATATGGGGAGGCCATGGGCTGGAGGGGGGGGCAAACTTAACTATTTGAGCTGTTTTTAGTGGAAAATAGGCCTAATACAAAGGAATATATATATACA
>NC_041389.1:699842006-699853123 GCF_002162155.2 Triticum dicoccoides | reverse complement strand
GGGGGCATGGCCCAGGTTGGCCCCCATGAAGCTCCGCCACTGGTTTTGAGATCCAAACATTTAAAACTCGTACACTATAGATTAAAATAAAGGCAAGAATACGGCATGTCTCATTTGTGGCTGATGACCATTTCTTCCTTATCCTTCTCATGGAGTTTCACAGGCAGCGCACCATGAGTCACATTCTTCGCATCCTTCCAGAATATTCATCAAAAATTATTTGGGGCGAGAATATGCCATCTCTAATTCGCCTCATGACCATTTCTTGTTCATCCTTCTTGGGAAATTTCGAAGGCACCGCACCATGAGCAGCACATATGTTACATTCCTCATCTCCTTTCAGGACTATCTTACACAAGTTGGGAGATCGCTGGAGCACAGATCTTATGAATGTAAATTGCTGTTCTAGTGACCTAAAGCCAACGAATACTAGCTCTTTCAAAATCAAATTCTTGGTGTGGTCGAAGTCCATCTCCCACTGAGGAGTCCTTCTTTCAAAGTTGTTTCATCGTCTGAAATCCTCACTAACTTCATCCATATCGCATACATGTTCCCATACCTATTTGGATGAAAAACGGAAACACATGTACTCCCTCCGTTCCAAAATAGATGACTCAGCTTTATACTAACTTTAATACAAAGTTAGTACAAAATTGGGTCATCTATTTTGGAACGGAGGGAGTAGCTGGATAATGTATAACAACTTTAAACTAAATTTGTCAAAAACAGAAGCCTCTATATGTGGAGAACCAAACAAAAGGCAACATAATTTACAACTACGTCACCTCAATATGTAACATCTCGATAGATGGTGCCGCTGCAAGAAAGGCCATCGTCCATAAAATGTCAAATTCAACAAAAATACCACGCACAAACAACTTCCTTAGCTTGTTGAAAGCTGTGCAGAGTTGCTTCATTTCAGGTTGCATCCAAAGCTGGTCAGAAAATAAACAATCAAGATTGGATAATTTGCAAGCACATAAATGAGGCTATCAAAGATATTCAAGCTATGCTTAATCAATGTCATGAATAAACACATCTAGCTCTGAACTCTGATAGCTGTGATAACTAACTAATGAAAACAAAAATATGACCACTTCCCAAAAAAAAACTACAACTTACATTTTCTCCTTCAAAATCCAATGTGAGAGTATGTATGCATGTGGTTCCATGTATAAGCTCACTTAATTTAAATTGATCTTCCGAACATATTGCACCATATGCAAGTTCTAATTCTCCAAGAGACGGGACAAAACCAAAGGCCAGTGGCATATAGTTAAAAAAACCAAGTATCCACATTGAACTTCTACAATTTCAGAAGGCATGCTACCTCAAGTTTCACAAAACCACACTCGGTGAGCTCTAGAACACATAGTTTTGAGTTTGGTGCATCAATCTTAAAGGGAGACGTATCACCAATATCACACTGAGTGAGGCTTAGGTGCTTCAGTTGCTTGCAGCAATCAAACAGGATATGGTGCATGTCCAATTTTGTCAAAGGCTACATTTTGTAGAGAGATCTTTGTGAGGCAGCGGAGCACACTAGGGTAGGCAGTGAAAAGAACATATATTTCTTGTGCTCGCTGCAACATATCTTCTTTACTGCATTCCAAATTATATGTCTCATCAAGAATGGCGAGATCTAAGTCTTTCAACAAACCAATGTTGATTGTGCCGCCTACGAGTAGGCCGACTTCGCACAAGAAAGTGTTGATAAAGTAGAGCTTAAGGTGCAAACTTGAGATTGAAAATTCTCTATGTCGTTTACCAAGAAACTTCTGGTGGCCTTTGTTAGAGACGCCATAGCTTCCTCCATATCCTTGGCCTTGATAGGTTCTAGGTGTGGGGCAGATAGGAAGTCCTTGACGTCGATGCTGAGCTCTGGCAGCAGCCAAGGCAGATGAGTCCACCACGTAGTGAGCGCACTTGTTCTTGCAGCCGTACGTGGACCGACTCGTTTCAAGATAGACAGTAAAGCATCATCGGTCAGCGAGCTGAGCCTATCTTGTTCCTCCATTTGCTGCAACATACATAATAAGTTATACAAAAAGAACAATGCTCCATCCAGCGTGTAAACCCTCCATGGAGCAAAACTATATATTATCTGAAGAGAAGGTGGGAGGTGGACTAAGGGGACTTACTTGGCTTTGGGAACTGCCGGTTTCATCGCTATTCGCCTCCATGGAGATGGAGATCATCAATCTGATGAGGCGTCGCAGGATGCTCGATTGTTAAACCCAACGCCGGTAACAGCAACAAAACGGCACGCCGGCGTTAGCTCCCTCCCTCGTACGTAGCTCGGAAGAGATCCTCTACTCTGCGGTGGCGCGGCGGATGGAATCCGGAGTCGATTGTGGAAGAAGAAGGGCCTGGGTCTTGTGGAAGCAAGGCGGAGGACTCCGGACCGGAGGGATGCCGCCGTTTGACGTGAACGATCCATAGATTTTTTTTTTGGAGAGATGTGAACGATCCATAGATACGCTCTTCACATCCGTGCCCTCCTCCTGGGCTGCTGGAGCCCAGGCCTTGTTAATTCCGGCCCAGGCTCAGGTGAGGAAGCCCAGCTGGGTCCACCCTAACTCCAATTGGGCTGCACAGGGCAGAAAACTGAGCCCTAACGCCCGCCATTTCTTCCACTAAAAAGCCCCGTAAACGCCAGCTTTTTTGCCCGAGTGGAACGCCATTTCCTGCAGACTGCAATGTGCAGCCGTAGGTTGTCAGAAATGGTTTCCGCGCAATTGTATCAAAGAATATCACGAGAGGGGCACATGCTAGCTTCGAGGTAATATCACTTGAAAAAACAGCATCACTAATATAGCATAAAAATAGCGTGCCGAGAATGCTCACTATATGAATCATTGTACAATATCTCGCTAATAGCAGATTTTAAGACCGACGCTACTTTGGTATAGCACCCAATTTTTCACTGGATGATACTATAACATGTGGCCGCATCAAACATGAAACAACGGCCAAATTCAATCAACAACACGGGGCGAAGCTCCCCGTAGGGCAAGTAGGGCGGCTATTGCACGTGTTCTCCGCGAACAACGGCGTATTGCATGGTAGGCTAGGCTGGATTAGAGCCAACTGCAAAGGATTGCACGTGTTCAGCTTAATTACGTGGTCAGAGCATCGGACAGCGATGACTGCGCGCCGAGGACCTTGCCGCCGACGTCCGGGAAGCACTCGTAGCCCGGCAGTGGCCCGACGCCGCCGTCCCTGTCCACCTTCACGGGGTACCGCATCAGGTGGCCCCTCGGCGTCTCTGCCGCCGTGTCGTCCGGCGACACGTACGCCCGCCAGTTCTCCTCCGCCGCCGCGTTCACCCGGCGCACGCACTCCTCCGACTCCGGCCGCCGGAACCACTCCTCCGCCCTGCCGCCGAGGTGCTCCGCCCACAGCGACATCCTGTACCCGTACACCTGCAGCACACATAACACAGTAGACACGATAGATTCTTGTCATCCGCCGTGCATGTTCCATCCATGGCTTCCATGTTTGGATCAACTTGCTCCTACCTGTCCGCGAGGAGGGCCGCCGCGGTCTCCGGCCGAGGTGTGGTGCGGCTGGTACGCGCCCATGGCGATCTCCGTGTCCCTGGACCCTTCCATGGACCTCTGGTTGATGTTGGCCGACCCGATCACCACGTACTCGTCGTCCACCACCATCCCTTTGGAGTGCACGTAGATCATGAACCGCCGGTGCTTCTGCGCCATGCCCTGGTGATTCGCAACAGCCAACATGACCTTCAATGAATGTCACCGAATTCCAATGCAACATTCGTAATGCATGTGATTAATGGAAGCAGAGAGGAGAAATGGATGATGTGCAGTACCAGAGCAGAGTTGTCGTTGCATAAGCTCGCCTCCGGAGTGGCGGCGAGCTCGCGTCTCCCGAGGCAGTAGAAGTTCAGATAGTCTTGAGGGTGGGAGTCGACGAGACCCTGGCTCTCGAGAGCGTCTGCTATGATCTTGTACATCATAGACATGGTTTGCCCCTTTGGAAAAATCCTCATCATATCAAATATAAGGAAATGATTCGATAGTATCCTGAGAGCATGTACCCTCACAACTTATTTAGATGATCTCTTCAATACAAATGTTTAAATGTTGAAATTCCTCCATCCAAAAAAATGATGAAACTTGGTGTTTTCAAACCATTGCCATATGTTCTCTTTTTCCTCTGAGGATATATTCTCTTGCTTCCGGTCCATGATTTCGTCGGTTTTGTGAGTTAATGGTCATATAAGAACACCTATGGACGTTGCTCGAAGGAAAAAATGAGAATAACTATGGATAATAGTTGGGAGCAAACCTGCCAAAAGAGGATCTGCTGCACTGCTGCTGTCGTTGGGATTCCTTCAGGCCACATTGGGATAACAACGTAGACCGCAAATCGCTGCTTCGCTTTGATCTTGCTCGCAATCTTCAGGGCCAGCTCAACGGGGATTAAATTATCTGCACCTAAGAATTACGACCGTAAAAAGAGAGTGTGTATGTCTATACTCGGTCTCCAGGATTAACAGATTACGCTTCGGTTGCAGACTTGCAGTTAAATCAAGAAGAGGCTGTGAGCAAATCGTTTCTATTTGATTGTGTACCTGTGTTTTTGTGTGAATGCCAGCAGAATGAAGACCCAATGAAATACTGGTTCTCGATGTATATGAAATATTGTGCACACCTGATGGCTTTCACGTAGGCGCTGTGTATGCTCCTGTCAATTTTCAGATTCTTGGCACAAACTAGATTCTGAAGAAGAAATGGGAAAACATCCACAACGGTTATCGAAAAAAGTGTGTAAATGAACACAGTTTTTGATGGTATCATTGCGCACAGAAATGATTCGTTATTCAACATAACCTGTGACTGTGCCTCCTGGACAAGTTTAGGAAATCCCCTCACAGATCCTGAATCAATTGACCTGAAAATCTACAACACCAGAGTAAATAAGAAAATCTAGTACTAGCATCTTTGACGTTCAAGTAGTGTATTTATTCGATAAAAGTTGAAGTCATATATACCTGTACATGCCAATTTTCTGGGTCCTGTTCGTCACAAACGCACGCATTCGCCTCATCGGTAGAAGGGGAAACAATCCAGGGCATCCGTTTAATCTTGATCAACGTGTCGTAATGCCAAATAATAACCTTTTTAAGGTTGACTCTCCATTTCGTAGCTTTGCGCCATCGTTGTTCGAAGTTTGTCAGTATATCGTAGGCGGCAGGGCCCTCGACTTTGCAGTGTAAGTCATGCCATGGCTGTCTGGGTCCATAAGAATTGACCTGCAAATCAGAAGAACAAAATAAAATATGCTCTAATGTTCAAATTCATTTGTAAGAGAGAATATCAGTTCATACTGTGGACGAGAACTAAGGAGTATGAAGCAGAGGAAGAGGAACTTACAGGGAAGGTAGGGTTATGAAAATCCTTATGAAAAACGGTGTCAAGGTCATTGAAAAGCCTATGGTCAGGCGTATCATATCTGCCGTCACACAGGTCCAGACCGCCGAGAAATGCGGTGATCTTGCGGTTGTTTCCCGCGGCCTGCGAATCGACAATCACGCATTTCTGATGGTGCGTAAACAGAGTCCCCACAACCTGGAAAGAAAAACGCAGGCGAGCTAATTATATACTCCCTCCGTCCTAAATATCCCTCCGTTCCAAAATAGATGACCCAACTTTGTACTACTTTAGTACAAAGTTGGGTCATCTATTTTGGAACGGAGGGAGTACTTGTCTTTCTAGAGATTTCAACAAGTGACTACATACGGTGCAAAATGAGTGAATCTACACTTTAAAATAGGTCTACATACATGCGTATATTGAGTCCATTTGAAATGCCTAGAAAGACAAGTATTTGGGAACGGAGGGAGTACCATTGAACCATTGTGAAGTAAGCTAGCATATCAATTTGATTTTAGCAGCACATTAGAATAGATAGAGATCCTCACGCACGTACGTACGTGCTGCTTGAAGATGCTGAGCTTGCTGCTGCCGTAGCGGGGAACCAGCACGCAGTGGACGCCCGAGTGCCTGAAGAATCTCCTCGTCTCCTCGTCGTGGGTGTGCATCACGCCGTCCTGCATCCAGCCTAGATCTTATTGCCGTCAGACCATTCTTCATTCACTTTCAATTCAGCTTTAGAAACAGATTTCTCCATGGATGCGCCGCAGCTTTTTGCCAAGAAATGGAGAAAATAATGGCTTTCTGAACTGAATGATGAAGAGCAAATGCAGATGTATACATACCGTTTTGAGGAGGAACCTGTCGTGGGAGGTCTTGTCGTCCCAGATGAGCATGACCACGCGGACGCCCTCGTGGACCTTGCCCTTGAGGAGCTCCCCGAGCGTCTTGGCGCTGCCGGTGGTGTTGCCGGCGCCGGCGGCGGGCTCCCGGACGAGCCGGACGGGGTGGTGGATGGACCAGCCGACGACGTAGACGAGGTGGTGCGCGTCGGCGACGGCGCGGGAGATGTCCTTCCAGCACCGGCCGTGCTTGTACGTCGCGCCGCCGTCGAGCTCGATGCCAGGCAGCTGCCCGTCGGCAACGTGCGCGTCCTGGTAGAGCGTGACGCGGCCGCCCCGCCGGAGCGGGAAGTAGGCGTTGGGCACGGCGGCGCACAGCGGGGTGCTGCCGCCGTGCTGCTGCTGCTGGGCCACCGGGGTGTAGCGCAGGGAGAAGCGCAGCTCGGCGGAGGTGCTGGCGTGGTGGTGGTGGGCGTGGTGGGTGACGGGGAACCAGCCGTGGACGAGGGAGCCGGCGGCGAGGCGGCGGGCGGGCACGGACGCGACGCCGATGAGGCGGGCGCCGAAGACGTGGTTGTCCTTGACGTGGAGGTCGAGGGTGGCGGCGGCGTGCGCGACCTCGACGCGGAAGCGCTCGTCCCACCGGGGCCCGCCGGAGTTGGGGATCACCCGGGTCTGCGCCACCGTGGCGCCCGCCAGGCACACGGACACGTAGGCGTAGCTGGCGCTCGTGATGACCCGCTTCTTCTTCTTGGTCCGGCTGCCGGTGCTGCCGCCGCCCCTGGACCCGCCCTCGCCGCTGACGCAGGCGGTGAAGCAGCTCCGCATCCGCTCCGACGTGATGTCCATGTTGGGCAGGCGCCTGGCCTCCGCGATCCACACCTCCAGGTCGCCGTGCAGGTGCACCGGCGCCTCGGCTCCGGCGGCAGAGCCCATCGGACAGCGATCTAGCTAGCTAGCTAGCTTGCTGCCGTCCATCGTTTGGTGTCGGGTGGGAGGTTGGTGGACCAACTTGGTGCAGTCGCCGGTGGGTGGGGTGCGACTGCTCGGAAAGGTGGCTCATCCACGCCATGGGTGGCTCCGTCGGGGCGGCGAATGAACCGTCGACATCGCCTGCCATGTTGATCTGGCTGTACGCACTCTGCTTTCATCAGTCCGTATACTAAATAAAACACGGAGCACATGTACATTGTCGCGTGCTTTCGTCCGCAGCAATCTTCCCTCCCACCATCCGTTTCATGTGGGGATTAACCCAACCTGACGTGGGAATTCACTGCAAGAAATTCGTAAGAAGTGGACCCCAACCTCTATTGCTCTCGTGTAAAATCTTTTTTTTTGCACAATAGGAAAAAGTGACAATGATTTCCCCTTTTGTTTGCAAAACCCTGTGTGTGTCCTTTGAGCGCAAGCCCATTAAGTAGCCATCAAATCAAGAACTTCACAAAGCACACGTATAATGTCGCTTGTTTTTGTTTCATTGTCATAAGAATTCGCTGCCAAAAAATTGTACGGAATTATGAGCGGACAATAACACCAGTGTCCAGCCTGCCGACCTATCCACGATTTGATTCTTACGATTCCAGCCATTGGAAATTTGGAAGACACTGTCTTTTTTCTAAAAAGGCACATCGTTTGAGATGGTTTGGGCATATTCAGCGCAGGCCTCCAAAAGCTCCACGGCTAAAGCATGCGGAGAATGTCAAGAGAGGACGGGGTCGACTGAATTTGACATGAGAGGAGTCCGTTAAGAGAGACCTGAAGGATTGGAGTATCGACAAAGAGCTAGCTATGGACAGGGGTGCGTGATCTTATGGGTTCCACCTCTAGCCTACCCCAACTTGTTTTGGACTAAAGGCTTTGTTGTTGTTGTTGTTGTTGTAAACCGACCTACTCAAATCAAACAGGCGTTGGTACAACCAAACCACCACCAAGATCGCAAGTATAACGTATAGTAACAGCGCCAGAGCATTACACAACAAGTTCACATGACCAAAAATTTATTGCCAGACATAAAACCTCACGACAGACCCAACTTACGGAGCCATAGGGTCATATCATCAGACCGCAGTCACGAATGGTTTCCGCGTAATGTGTGAAGAAAATTCACGAGGGGGCACATGCTAACTTTCAGGACATACTATGACAAGTGGCGATATCATCAGACACCAAACGGCTAGGTTCAATCAACAAACGCTCCAAAACTCCGCCAAGATTGGGCTACTCATCCCGCCCGACACTGTTTTAATTGTCTCCCCCCTGGTCAAAAAGAAAGGAGAGAACAACATCAATATAAGCATGTACTGTTTCATTTCACAGAGCAATCCACTACAGCAATATCCAAACATCATGAGAACCATTAACAGCTATGTTGAAAAAGCAGCAGTGCCACCTAGCAATAACCTTTCTTACCTACATGCAGATGAAAATAAACTAACCCATAAACAAGAGAACATGGGAGCATCTCAATGAGTTTTTGATAAGTTTACTGATAGAGAAGAAATGCAAGCACCGACTCAGCGAAAGCTAATAGACCAGACAAGCATGGAAGTTAATAAATTACTTTCAACCAGACTGCATTTGGAGGTTATGTTCAAATCAGTGCTGGCATGACAATAAGTTTGCAATTGCCAACAGTTGGAGGGTTAGGAAGCTGTCCATAAATAAGTGACTTAATATACACTAACTAATTGATTTGTATTAGAATATATATACATTCTTCCTACAATGTTTTCAACATACGAACCTGCTATGTTCCTTAAGTTTAGTCCCAAAGTGTTGGAAGCCATAAACAAGAAGATGTATGTACTTGGCAGACTATCAAAACTAAAAAATATGTTTCAAAAACAGAATGATCAGGTAACCCTAGCGTAAACTATCATAATGATGATATATTTACAACAAGGAGAAATAAAAAATGAACACCATATTTGGCAATTTGGTATCAACCATATGGACATGCTGAACATAAATTTTAACCAACAAACTAACAGTACAATAAGGACAAAGTGAGAAAGCAGTTACTTCAGAATGAGCAGCAACAGTCGAAGCATTGGCCGACCACTTTGGAGGAGAACCATTGAATATGTATGAGCATTCAGTGAACGCAGCCCCTATCCCCACACCAGCTCCAAGTGCAACTGATGCCCAGCGGGTTGTTGGGGTACCTGTATAAAATAACACAAGTCAAACATGCATTAGACCATAGATTTAGCTACAGTTACTTCACGAAGTGTAAATTTGAGTTCTTCTCAAAGTGTTTCTTTCGGCATATGCCAACTCTGAATAATTTGCAAGTAAATAAGATTATCAAATTTGAGAACACTCAAGAAAAATGCATGAATAATTGCTGGGAAAACTCATAATTATGGATTATCAGGTGGAAAACAGACAATCCACATAGTCAAAGAACTTTTTTAGTAGTTCCCTAACCAACATCAGATACACAGTAACATGTTGCATTGTTTACGCTTTATAGAATTTCTGAAATCAAACTCATTCTGGATACGAATAAAAGGACTCCAAGTTATTCAACAGAATAGGATACAAGGAAACAGTTTGAGATTAGCTGATAACAAGCATCACATAGACATCAATGGACAAGTCCCTAAAGTTCGAGAATGAAACTGACTTAGGACTCTGCATACTGCAGCCTATATGGTGTAAGCGGCTTGCGCCACCGTTAGAACAGAAGTAAGGTATAGTGAGTTTGATGATGATAAAAATTAAGCAAAACCAACATTTTACAAATTCACATTGGCAAAGATCAACAAAAATCATACCACAGCCCTATCAATTCCTGCTTAACACTTGGAATGAACAGCATCAAGACCGAACTCAGGAATCAGTAGCTCCCGCCAGCTCACCATTGATCATATAAAAACATATCATATGCATCTTACATGTTACTCTAAAAATGAGCATTGTGCAGATCTATGGCCTAAGTGGTATAACTATCTAGGACAGGTTATGATTGGGCACTAACAGGAAACGCGCTGTAATTTTGAAGGACGGTTCAGTATTCAAGTCCTCCACAGAGCACAATCCGAGTTAGACCATTCATTCTCTACATTACCAGCCACAGGGAAATGATGATAGCTCCACAAGGAAAGCATCGCTCACACCAAAGTTTTCCTGCCTACCAATCAAAGCCATCACATAGCCGAGGCAGCAATTAAAGCACGTCTTGCTCTTCCTACACCGGTTGATCGAACCGATTGAAAACGATACTCTGGCCTCTACAGAATACATACATGCAGCAAATGGAACATTTTCGGTTATGCTCGTCGGAATCTCGCAGCCCTGGACGCAAATCGACTAGAGAAAGTCAATCCCGTTGAATTTGGCGTTCGGATCGCATAGAGAACAACCAATCTACGCCGCCCCGAAGCAGAGCACCGCTGGGAGGAGCGCGCCCAACCTACGCGGCTAGGGAATCCCGCATCAGATTAGGCCGATCGAGATGGAGCACGGGCATCATTTCCGCGCAACCCTAGATCAAGAGATACACATGGGAGGCGCGGCGAACAGATCTGGCGATGCAGCGAGGGGAAGGGGGAGGCGGAGGTGCGGAGCTTACGGAAGAGGATGAGGCCCCCGAAGGCGCCGGCGAGGGAGGAGTAGGCGACGCGGCGGATGGAGAGGTCGAGGCAGGCGTCCCACTTGGCGTCGAGGTCGTACCGCGGCGGGATCCCGGACCTGGCGGGCGGGGACGGCTTCGGCTTCGGCGCCGGGGCCGGGGCGGGGGCGGGAGGAGCGGCGGGCGCCGCGGCGGCGTTCTCGGGCGACTCCGCCATGGGAGGAGGGACGAGGGAGGAGAGGGGAGGAAGGGACGAGGGTTTCTCGCGACACGGGGAGGTGGAGGAGGAGGCGA
>NC_041389.1:699828149-699841630 GCF_002162155.2 Triticum dicoccoides | reverse complement strand
GAGGGTGGGGGTGGGGGGCTGGCCTGGATTCGATGCGGTGCGGGAGGGTCGGGTCGGGTCTCGGCCTCGGGTGCGCCGAGCCGGTTGTTTTTCATGCTTGGAGAGCACCGCATTTTGCAGCCGGTGCTTTTTCTAACCTTTTCAAAGAGCAAAATTTCAACAACAACAAAAAAATCCAGTTTCATGTTCGCAACCGGTATAATTTCTATCCCTGTAAGAAATGAGGTTTTTTAAAGCCGTCGGCATGAATACGGCATGGAGGGAGGGAGGGAGGGAGGGGAGGCCGTTGGACTCTGGACATGGCCAAGCATGGCGTATCTCTTTGTCTCTGGCCCCTATATATCCTGTGATTGTGATGGATGCGTAACTTGTTCTGCTCTCTTCAAGCAAAAAATTGTCTGGTGTCTGTCCGGTCGCGCAGTCCCCATTGGCCCATGCATTGTACCTTTCCTGCTGCAAGCTCTGTGTGGGTTGTGTTGGAAGTTGGAACTACTCTTAGAAGATAGTCCCTGCTGCTTTCGGATTGCCTGTACTAGCATGGCATGGCGGATGCATGTATACCCCTTTGTGCCACAAGAATCTCTGCCCATGTGATTCGCCGGCCCCCGTTAAATGGGGCAAGCAAAAGTATGCTACTCTTTCGTGGAAGCGGATCCAGTCCCTGTCTCTCAGCAACGGTTGGCCGTGCATCTTCTCTATAGCAATGGTACGCCCCAAAAAGGTGGACTACAAATAAGCCCAGATAATTCTTTAGAACCTTACTGCAGTGTAGTAAAATACAAGAAATAGTTATTGTCTCTCTTGCAAGATCGCATGTGTGAAGTTTTTGTCTCCCCATGTTGCACAAGCGCAGGTAGCGGGAGCATGCATGACTTTGATCATACTTTGAGCTTCAGAATATGGTCCATCGGCCAAAGTAGAGCAACTTTCTCAAAATCTGTTGTTTTTAATACATGTTTTCAACGTCCTTCAGAATTTTAAAAAGAATGCAACACAAAATATGCAAACTCAGGTTGTCACAAAGCTGCCACGACCACGGCCTCACGCGTCGGTGCCCGCGTCGCTCCCCCCGCCACTCCACCGCCGGCCATGCTACGGGCGCAGCGGCTGGCAAGCAAGCAAGCCCGTCACCCAACGGGGAGGAGGAGAGGTGGGTGTGGGGTGGGGTGGAGACGCGACGCGAATGGGGGGAGAAAGTCGGGGGGATGGAAGGGGTGGTTTTCGTGCTTGGAGAACACGGCATTTCGCACCGGTGGTTTTCTTAACTTTTTATAAATAGCAGAATTTCAAATTCAAATTCAAATCCAAGTCCAGATGCGCACGTTTGGGGCAGTTATTATTTTGTGTGAGTGGCTTTTTTCCGTTTCATGTCTGCGACAAGTGTAATTTCTATCCTGCAAGAAATGAGTGTTTTTTTATCGAAATTGTTCGGCATGAATGTTTAGGCGTTGCACTAGCACGTTGATATTTCAAAAGGTTCACGGAGAGAAAGAGGGTATGTACTTTACGCCTTCTCTTTCTTCTGTGAAGGCTGGCTCGCCATTGCACAACAAGCCCAACTTTTGAGGCGGGCACTCCACAGCCCGAACTCAGGGCGAGAGGAGAGAAAACGTGCCCAACTCTTCAAACAAGGGAGTGATGATCTTAAAGACATCTATGAGTTCTTTTCTTCTTTAGTGCAATAACTAGAGTTTAATATAAGAATTCAGTTTTCAAAGTAATGGAAACCATTCTATCTCTTTTTTTGGTTGGAAAAACCATTCTCTTATAGAGGAAATGGTTCTATTTTCTTCAAGGAACCAACAGGAGCTCTGTCTTTTCATTTAAAAGAAGAAAATTGACTAGTTAACAAGAAAATCTGGTTGATAACATATACAACTATGCCAGACACACCAGCCCCGAGGCTGCACCCCCACCAAGCCGACGGTTCCATCACCCGAGCAACCAGAATCGACACCCTACAACACAACCCGGAGCCGCCGCTCCGGCATACAAACCTAACAACGCTCACACACCGGCCCCAAAGCCACGTACCAGACGAGTCAATGACTCTGCCACCCAAGAGACCAGAATTGACACCTACAGCACAAAGGCACTCTCCGGAGCCGCTGATTTGGCTTCCACACCGGTCCCGAGGCTGCACACCCGCCTAGCAGAAGGCAAAACAGTAAGACAACACAAACCATCGAGCAAGACAGAAGACCAGACAACCAAGGCGATGCCCCCAAGGGGGTAGCGATGGGTAAGATGTCGTCACCCACTTCAGCCAAAACCGAAAGTTTGGATTTTCACCCGGAGAGCTCGAGATCCAACAACCAAGGAGGTGAATGGGCTCAACGACGATGCCTCCAACAAGGGTAACAACGTCCTAGGACGCTGTCGTTGCCGACATCGATCGAGGTCACTGCTAGGCATTCAACTGGAGTTCACCATGCCCAATAACCTTGCATCAAGTTCGGTCTTCCAACCAAACCACTATAGTCGTGTGCCACTGAGGACGGAGCCGGGTTTTGACCATAGGGAGGACAAAGACAATAGTGCAGACCATGCCTTACAAATATTTCATAACTCTTCCAAAAATAGACATTGTGCTTATTGCATTTGCAGGTACAAAACTTTTATTTAGAAGTATGACGAATATAAAAATGCATTTGTTTTAGGTGGGAACAAAATAAAACCGTCAATATAGCAAATTATGAAAAGATCAAGAAGTTTTAATATAGCAAATTATGAACTACAGGAAACTAAAGAAAAGCAAATTTATGTTACGAAGAAATAAAAGAAGGCTAGAAAATTCAGGATTCGAACCTGCGCAGCTGCACATTTGTAGTGATCTTCTCGAGTAAAAAAAATGCTCGACGGAGAAGGAAAAAAAGCGTCGCGTCGACAGCAGGATTCGAACCTGCGCAGGCAAAGCCCAACAGATTTCGAGTCTGTCTCCTTAACCACTCGGACATGTCGACCTCTGATGCCTGTGAAACGGAACTAATCTTATTCATGCAATGCCTTAGATCCACACTGGGCAGAAACCAAGATGCCCAAACTAGACAGACGCTCCAGTTCAGCAGCTAAACAGTAGAGCAAATCAACAGTAAATTCTTTTTCTGTACACACGTTAATTCCTGGCTACCAAAATTTGAGGGGTAAAAATGAAAGGCAACATGACTCTTACACTGAATCTGGTGTGGACATTCTTACACTGAATATTCGTGTACACATCCCTACACAGAATTTGTGGGTCGACACATTCTTCCACTATCTACCACTAGTCACTACTCCTACTAGCTACAGGGATTGAATTGTGATACCTCAAGCTAAAATCAAGGTGCTGCAACAGTCTAGATAAACAAAACGGGGCGCATGGGGAAGTCCTCTTCGTAACGGAATCTGCATCTAACGAGGAAACTCTGATGAAGATGCCATCTCTTGCTCTGAACCTTGTGTACACATTTTTACACTGAATTTATCAACACATTCTTCTACTATCCACTACTTAGTACTTACTAGTTACCGGGATTGAATTTGGTATACCCTCAAGCTAAAATCAAGGTACTGCAACAATCTAGATAAACAAAATGGGGTACACAGGGAAAGTCATCTTCGCAACAAAATCTACCATCTAGCAAGGAAATTCGGATGAAGATCAGGGGCGGATCCAGCATGGGGCATGGGTGTACAAATGTACACCCAAAACTTTCTGCAGTTTTTTTTTTGTATATATAGGCATATATAACAGATACACTATTCTACAGACCCCAATACGCTTATTTCAGCAAGCAGGTAGGCAGCAGCAGTCCATTGGCTTCGTTCCCTTGCACCTTCAGGCTTCAGACCACTTATGTCCACTAGGTGCACGCACGCACGAGAGACTCACCCAACCAAGCGATTCTTGTCCACTCATCAAACAATTTTCTCTAAAACATCAAAGAAAAAGAAAAGTCAGTGATTCTTACTTCTTCCCACATAGCCACAGAAGCATGAAGGAGGTGGCAGCGCTCTCACTACCAATGACGGAGACAGGGGGGATTAGCATAGAGGGTCGCGACGGCGGCCGCCACAGTTTTAGACGCCGGGGATACAACTGTCCTCTTCGTATCGTCCCACCTACATCGTGAAACCTAAGGCAGCCTTGTCACAAACCAAACATCCCCATAGCTCTTTACCGCATGGGCACAGCTACATCATGGCTAGAGGACATATGCCCCCCCTCCCACCCCAACAAAAACTACAAAACAGGAAAACAATATATAGCTGCTAGTGAACAATTTGTATTTGTATTGCGGTGAACCAATTGGATCATCTATTAGGGCGAACAATTTTTTTTGAACATCCAATGTTAAATTCCTGGATCCGCCACCGATGAAGATACCATCTCTCGCTCCATGGAGTAACACCTCATGAGAGCCTGCGATGGCAGATTAGCAGCGACAAAACGAAGCTCAACTTTCTTCAGCATGGCCACAAAAGTAGATCTGGACTTCATTGGAGTTGACAACAATGGCTTGGTGTTGTTGTGCCTTTGCAACTCTTGTTTGTGTGTTCTAGCAGGCAGCCTCCTAGCTCGCAGCAGCTGCAGCCTTAGAGCATCTCCAACAGAAGATGCAAATTTGGAGATGTAAAATTTTACATCTTTGAAAAGTGCATTTTACATCTCCAAAAAAGAGGCAATTTCAGCAGAACGATAAATGGTCACAAAACGTGATTGTTGGAGGAGAAACAATACCAAGCATATGAAGAAAAAGGGATACGATGATTAGTGTTGATATGTAACGGCACAGCAAAGCGGGTGAACCACTTCTAGTTCCACCCTAAGCCTGAACTTATGCCACTTGGACCAGGTCACACACATTTTCGTGCATCCATGCTTATTTAGTTGGTCTTGTCTGTCAGATACATCAAAACGATGACGCTGCCAATAAATTTTATTGGGTCTATGAAATAAATTTGAAACTAGACTAGATGCAAACTAAAATCACTTGTTCTTTATAATCTTATGTTACTAATTTTTTTATTGGAGTTACTCAAATTAATCCCAAAGGTTTTGGAATTAATTTTCGCATATAATCTTTGGAAGTATTTTTATTGGATTATCCATGTTCAATTTGATTTACTTGCAAAGTTTCAGTTCTTCAGTGGCCATTTGCTCTTTCTTTTGGATTAAATTGACTTGTGCATTTATTTACCTCTTGAGGTAGATTTGTGCATTTCCTTTCATTGGAAAAGCAATTCCAGCCAGGCTAGGCCGAATTCCCTGGAACAATGTCTCTCTTCCCAGGCCCAACAGACCAAGTCCTCTCTCTTCAATTTATCTTCTTTTCCACCTGGGCCTTGGGCCATTGCAATGACGACGTCGCTGGCCATGCAACGGCTTCTTCTTCTTCTTCCCTACAGAAATGGCAGCCTCGCGTGATTGCCTCGGGTTGCCAATTTCAACCCTAGTGCTACTGCTATCTCCTCCGTCCCAGACTCCCACTTCCCATTCCCCTCGCGAAACCCTCACCTCCGCCGATCGACCATGCCGCCGCCGCCGCCAGTACTATCACTGCCGGGCGAGCTCATCGAGGAGGTCTTCTTCCGCCTCCCGCCAGACGAGCCCGAGCACCTCGCGCGCGCCTCCCTCGCCTGCAAGCTCTGGCTCGGCCTCCTCACCGGGCCTAGCTTCCGCGGCCGGTACCGCGACTTCCATGGAGCACCCCCCATGCTGGGCTTCGTTTATTCCAGGCCACCATTCTCCCGCCAACGGTCGGAGGACCTCCTCATCCCACAGTTCTTCCCCACCACAAAATTCGGCGGCCGCATTCCGGACGACGGATGGCCGGACTTGGAGGACTCCGAGTGCGCTGTGTTGGACTGCCAGCATGGCCGCGTTCTCCTTGGGGACTATGGTAAACCCATGCCGCTCCTCGTTTGGGACCCCATGACAGGCCGCCGGACCAAGCTGGGAGCGCCCAAAGGATGCAATATGCCCTTGGACACCGAGCTCGGTGGAGCCGCCGTGCTCTGTGCCGTGGCAGGATGTGACCACCGCGCGTGCCATCAGGGCCCCTTCCGGGTTGTCTTCTTCGGCATGAGCACGGATGATGGTGGTCATGGTATTATACACGTGCGGGTGTCCTCGGTGGACACGGGTGAGTGGAGCGAGCCGTGCCCTGGTCTTGATCTTGGCTTTGAATCATTCATCACGCCAGTGCCCCCTGTCTTCATTCAAGACACACTTTACTTTACACATAATATTGGTGATGAACATGATCAAGCAGGAATTCTCAAATACAACTTGGGATCTAATTGCTTATCGCGCATTGATGCGCCACGGGCATGGGCTGTCAGGGACGATTTGGCCATCCTCATGGCCGTGGAGGACGGCAGTTTGGGTTTTGCACAAGTGCATAGGTTAACCTTTTACCTGTGGACAAGACAGATGGGTTACGACGGAGTTGCATCATGGACTCAGCTTAGAGTCATTGATCTCAGGAACCTTCTTCCAATCCAAAATCCTGATAAAAGACTTAGATTGATTGGGTCCGTGGAAGGCAGTGATATCATTTTCGTTAGCACAGATCTTGGAGTCTACGAGATTAATATAAAGTCGCTACAGTGGAAGAAGCTATGGAAGAGAGAAAAATTCTATAGGTTGATTCCGTACATGAGTTTCCACCATCCACAAGGTATATCTATCTATCTTTTGTTATGATTTGAGGACAAATCTTAAGTAATTACCAAACGAACAAAATAATTGAATGGTTCGTTAGACTGAAAGTTATGTTTGATGTTTCGTTTTGTGATAATATATTTGCTTGAGCAAATTTTTACTGCTATGTGCAATCGAATGTTATACCTTATTGGCAATTTTATATAGTGTCGTGTCTTCTCCTTTTTGGAATCACACTGACAATTCTAAATTTGCAGAAAAAGTGATCCCTTGCGATGCGGCTCATTGACGACGTAGGAATTTAAAATGACTAATGGCAGTCATCAATAGGAAGGATGGCCAGTTGGAGGCGACATGGTCTTGTGATGAATATGAAGTATCTGGCTGCCTATTTGGTGCAATGGTGCTTGTTTTCTCATAGTTTTGGTAGCTTTCGTCCGTATGTTTTACAAATTTCTCATGTTAGTGGCGTGCGTTGTGGGTGAATGGATTATCCTTTAACTGAATGTCTAATTTCTTGCCGCACAAGCTATGTGCCCATTTAAAAAAAACTCTTTCATCCATTGTCCTCCCAAGCTTCGATCCATTATCTAAATTCATCTTGCACAAGAGGTAAAACTCATGAGCAGATGATGAGGGCATGTCCAGAGCCGGTGGTTTCTGTCTCTGAAGGGGTCATGTGACGATACTTTCTGCATGTTGACTTGCTGATGTGTTGTAATCAATAGTCCAGTGGATTTAATTAGTGCTACGTGTCAAATCCTGTTGTTACTACCCGAAAAAAAAAACCCTGTTGTTACTGAAGTTTTGAATTGCATATGTTTTCTGCAACTCTTGGAATTTGGATCAGCCTCAGCTATACATTTTATCACTTGTTCTTTTCTCAGAATATGGAACCTATTTGTGTACTCTGACCTCTCTCTCCTTATTCTTGATGTTGTTACTAGAACTGCCATGAATGCTCAGTATATACATTTAGATGTTTATATGCTGGTTGGATGCTCGTATTATACTGTTTGAGACGTTCATAGTGCTGCAATAACTCTTGGCATTGCATGGTCAAGCTGGGATGTAAGTTTGGTTCTGGACTTGTACTACTGTGGCCACTGCTGTGCGGTTAGAACACAGGAAAATGTACTATGGTCTGAAGTTACCTCGAAATCCAGCACGTGTGACGCCCCGAGACTGACGCTCGAGTTGCCTTCCATTTTTTTCGTTGTTGCCGTGTGTTTCAATTGGTTGTTACATTCATCGTCATCGCATCATTCACATTGCATCGGCACTTGTGCCGTCATTCTTTTCAAAACTTGCATCCATCCACAGTTGCCCGGCCTCCCAGTTCTATCCGTTGTCCGTTTTGAGTCCAAACACACTCGCACGCGCACGCGGCCCTTCGAAATATTATTTTATAAGTGAGATAAAAAAATGTTCTCAGAATGGGTTGAAAGTTGGCGTGCAGTCTTGTTTTCTCAGAATATGGAACTTATTTGTGTACTCTGACCTATAGTCTCTCCTTAATTTTGATGTTGTTATTACTAGAACTACATGCCATGAATGCTCAGCGGATACATTTAGATGTTTATATGCTGGTTGGATGCTCATATTATACTGTTTGATACGTTCATAGAGCTGCAATAACTCTAGGCAGAGCAAGGCCAAGCTGGCATGTAACTAGGTTTTAACCTCCAAGTTCCTACCGTAGAGGTACCCAAATCTGTAGGTGTAGTTTGCTTGTTTTGAGAGTTTTGTGGCATTGACAGTGTTTTGCCAAACTTCGTGAAGGCTTTAAAATCGTATTAAGAAAATAACTATTCTCCAAGATTTGATCCAATCTCCAAATTCATCCCCAAAAAGGGGTACAGCTGTCGAGCAGATGATGGGGGCATGACGAGAGCTAGTGGTTTCTGTAATCTGATTGTAAATCCGGGCTCACTTAACTTTTCCACAATGGCATTACAATCAATATATTCATATCACCAAGGTTGCAGGTCTATGTCTTGCATCCATGGCATTATGCTGTTGTCAGCTCAAGATAAGAAATCACAGTTGGAGGTTTTCAGCTTGTCATTATGCTCTTGTCAGCTCAAGTATAATACTTGTGTTTCACTGTTAAGTTGGGTTTCAGTTTGTCTCAAGTATTGATAGATTAATAGTACTAGTTGCCAAGATTATGAATGCAAATTCCCTTTCTCCTAGTAAAATGATTATATTACTGCTAAAGCCGTCTTGTAATGCTTTTGCATTTGCATTAAGGAGGAAATCTTTTGCTGGCGTTTAAGGGGGAAGTCTTTTAATGCTTACCCGTACTGTTCCTCAGTCCAGTTCCTCAAGTGGGGAAGGATATCTAGCGTTGTACTGGCAGAATGTGGCGCCAGGTCGGATGGTTTCAGATGAAACTGGCAGAAGGTTGGTGGTATTTCATCTCCCACTAGAATGTCAGCCTGCAGAAGGTCGGATGGTTTCTGAATGTTAGCCTGAAGGTCGGATGGTCTGCACTAGAATGTATACTTGTAGTTTGGTTCTGGACATGTACTACTGTGGCCACTACTGTGCGGTTTAGAACAGAGGAAAATGAACTATGGTCTGAAGTTACTTCGAAATCCAGCACGGCTACATATATTTGTTGTCGTGTGTTTACGTATCATTTTGGTAATGAACTCTTAACCGTGTATTAGTGTCTCAAAAATTTATAGAAACAATCAGAGTAGTGCATGATGGCTTCTGCATGTTGGCCTTGTGAACTGAACCTGTACTGGCTGCTAGTGTCGTCAGGTGCTGTTTGCTGCTGCAGGGAGAAGAGGGGAACAGTGTGAAAAACGGGAGCCTCCGCAGCCTGCAGAAACATTCTCCGGTCCGCAGCGGTTGAAAAAATGCCAACGCCTGAAATGTCCGGGTTGTAGAAAAAACCCTCCTCGGATACGAGTAAATAGAGACAATTTTGGAAAACTCCTACTCCCTCCGTTCGGAATTACTTGTCTCAGATATGGATGTATCTAGAACTAAAATACATCTAGATACATCCATTTCTGCGACAAATAATTCCGAACGGAGGGAGTATGTGCTAAGAAAATGTGGTATACTAATGGTATAGGACGTGTTAAAGGAAAACTCCGACCATTAGCTCCTTTGGCTCCGCAAACGGAGTGGGCCTGAGTAGTGGCGGAGCTAGAAGCCGATTGCGCCTAGGGCTAAGCTATGTGAGTGAAAAACTTCTATGATTTTCTATGCTTTCTCTAAAGGAATTACAAGAGAATTTGTTACTAGGCCTGGGGCTATAGCCCCAGCTGCCCCAGGTCTGTCACCGCCACTGGGCCTGAGCTCCACGCAGCCGAATTTTAGCATCAGAGGACACCTGTAGTACAAAAAACGAGGATGGCTATTTACAGGATCGAGAGAACCTCGATTCATATAGTTCCTGCTAATTACCAAAATATGCCACCGCCAAAGACGTCAGTTTACTCTCAAGTAGAGAAACATGAACAAAACAAAAGCACGTCGCCTACACAGTTACCTCGTGGTCAAATTCATAGTGGCGACCCTTTCGTCGGTTGCTCCTCCGGGCACTTTGATCTCGCGTAGCCCCCTGTCGCCAAGCTCCTTGTCCTGCCGTCATGCCAAGCTCGCCCTCCCGCCTAACTCGCGTTGCCCCTAACGCCAAGCTCCTCCCCTCCGTCATCATGATGAGCTCGTGGTACCGCCAACCTCAATCCACCAACCCTCTAGACGACACCTACAACTCTCAGTACATCATCTCATCTCCAAGGACCTTACCTCCTCTCCATCCATTTTGTGAGATATTTACGTTCGCGACATGGATATTGACATGACCTTATATCTTCGGAAGAGGGACAACGTGATGAAACTTTTTTTCAGGGTTAATTTGATGACACTTTACTACTCTGAAATGTTTCCTCAAAATGGAAAGAGCTATTTGTGGTCCCTGGCTATTGTTGGAGTTCAACTTTGTCTCCTTAGCTCTATAGCGGTTGGATATTCATCTCTCAAGTGTCAAACCCATATAGCACGCCACGGAGAACATTTTCTTTACAATTAAAGGCAAGGGAATCCAGAAGAAAGAAACAAATTCTTCCAGGAAAATTATCTCAATTGAAAATTTTTTCAAGGAAAACAAATTTTATAACCAGTATACAAGTGGATGAGAGAATTGCAAGATGTAGTAGTGCTTATATTTGGCACTGGCCGATCAGAGAAAAACGAGAGCACGACAACACTGTCGCCCCGGCCCCACTCGTCGGATTCCCTTCCACCCACCACACCAGCTCCAAAATTTCCCCATCCCAAACCCTCGCCGTCTCGACCCACCATGCCGCCGCCGCCGCCGCCGGGGGCTCTGCCGGACGAGCTCCTCGAGGAGGTCTTCTTCCGCCTCCCGCCGGACGAGCCGGAGCACCTCGTGCGCGCCTCCCTCGTCAGCAAGGTCTGGCTCGGCCTCCTCTCCGCCCCTCGCTTTCGTGCTCGCTAATCGATGTGCCGTTGCCGTTGGCGGGCTCTGTCCTTGTCAATGCCACTATCCTCATGGGGATGGATGATAACTGTTTGGGGTTTGCACATGTGGACAAGTTAACCCTCCACTTGTAGTCAAGACAGAGGGGTTCCGACAAAATTGCGTCATGGACTCAGCGTTCTATCATCAATCTTGATAACCTTCTGCCCGTTCAAAATCCCAATAAGAGATTAGACTGATTGTATCTCTGGAGGGCAGTGATATCATTTTCGTGACCATGGGCCTTCACATCTATGAGATTAGTCTCAAGACATTACGGTGGAAGAAGCTACAGAAGAGAGAAAAGCTTTGTGATTTGATTCCGTACATGAGTTTCTACGATCCACAAGGTATGTTTGAAATGTGCTCGAGCAAACTTTGACTTCTGTGTAACTACGACTAATTATGCTTACTCATTGGCAATTTATATAATATCGTGTCATCTCCTTTTTGGAATTACACTGACAAATTTACGCTTGCAGAAAGAGTGATCCTCGGTGATGCGGCGCACTGACAATGTATGGTTGAGTATGCTTGGGTTGGAGGAGGCCGGTCTCATCAAAAGGAAATTGGAGTCTACAAGGTTCATCTCTATTTACTAGTTGGTTTTCTGCAGTGGTGCTTGTTTTTCATACTGTTGTTGGCTTTTGCAATTTCCTCCCATGTTGTTTTTTCCATTCCTCCAGATAAGCAGAACGAACCGTAAACAGTCCATTCTTTGTAAAACTCCAAGCTATGAAATCCGACATGTTATACGTGGGGAGGGGGATCGCAAGCACCCTCTGGACATCAATTGGCCACAACGTTTGTCTTACCAAATCTTCATCCCAACAATTGTTGATTGGATTTATAAGTATAACATAGGAGTGCGCCATTACTAACAATTTTTTTTCAAATATTTTTTCATAATTTTTTTTTCAAATTTTTTCTTAATCTCGGGTCACTATGGCTTAATCTCAAGTCAAATCGCACTAAGTGGTCAAACTTCCTGGAAGGTCACCCATCCTCACACTACTCCAACCCGAGCACGCTTAACTTCACAGTTCTATGCAACCCCAGCACCACCTCACTTAACAGGCACTTGTTGATATATCTATCATATCAATCCTATTAAACCTTGTTGATGTCTAGGACTTTGTTCATGTTCATGAGTATGATGAAATTTTGAAAAATATTTCAAACTTTCCGGTCATATCACGTATCATTTTTTGAAAAAAAAGTCCCAAAAAAAATTCAAAACCAATTTTTTTTCTGTTACTAGTGGCGCACCTAGCGAACGGTGCGCCACTAGTAAGTTTGAATTTTTTTGCCTCCAGATCTTAAAAGCCCCGTAACTTTTTTCTTGTTAGGTTTTTGAGGATTTTGAAAATGTTTAACGGGGTATCAGTCTTTCTTTCCTAAACCTAGCTTCCGTCGCCCAACTCCCAACCGCCACCGCCCCAAACCCTAGGCGCCGCCGCGGTCCCTCCTCCCTTCCCAGATCGCCGCCATGTCCGCCTCCGCATCCTCGTCATCCATGCTCGGGGCATAGACCTCTGGGGCCCTCACCAACTCCACCGCCGCCGCCACCGCACCTGCCCTTGCGTCGCCGGCCTCCCAGGCCGTCCACGTTGCTAGAGTCAAGACGCACGTCCCCGTCGTCCTCAACCTGCAGCAGTCCAACTACGCCAAGTGGCGCATGCTCATCACCGTCCTCCTCGGCAAGTACGAGCTCATGGATCACATCTCCGCCATCACGCCACCGGACGCTCTCACGGCCAAGTGGCAGCGCCAGGACTACGTCGTCCATTCGAGGCTCTACAGCTCCATCAGCGACGACATCTTGGACACCATCATGGCCCAAGATCAGACCGGGTACGACGCCTACGCGCTGATCCGGAACCTCTTCCTTGACAATCAGCTCACCTGGGTCGTCTACCTCGAGGCGCAGTTCCAGGCCATCGTCCAAGGCGACCTCACCATCATCGCCTACTGCCACCGCCTGAAGGCCCTCTCCGACGCGCTGGCGGACGTGGGGCAGCCCATGACCGACCAGACTTTGGTCCTCACCTGCCTTCGGGGCCTCACCCGCGCTTCTCCAACATCACCACCCTGGTCACGATGCAAGTTCCGGCCCCTACCTTCCCGTAGACGCGCTCCATCCTCCTTCTACGCGAGAACCAGCTCGCCACCGCCACTTCCGGTGGCTTCGTGCCATCTCAGGTTGCTCTCTACGGCAACACTGGCGGGTCCTCCACCGGCGGCAACTCAGGCGGCCACCCCGGCAACGGCGGCCGCTGGTCGAAGAAGAAGAAGAACACCGGCGAGGGTGCAGCCAACTCCAACACC
>NC_041389.1:699822487-699827766 GCF_002162155.2 Triticum dicoccoides | reverse complement strand
CACCGGACCTGTGGATTTTGTTCAACCCGTACACCGGCCAGACCCAACAGATGCAGCCCGCCTGGCACCCTTACGCCGCCCCGGCTCCTCCCACCGGGGGCGCTGGCCTCCTTGGGCCGGCCCTGCGGTCCGCCACTCCAGCGCCGCCGCCCCGTCAGTCAACCTGGGTGCCCCCAGGCCAGGTCACTTACACGACTCAACTGGCAACGCTGCACGGTCAGGCCTGGGGCACTAACCCGCCTCCACCCGCGACGCCCTACACCCCATGCCCGGCATGGGACTGCTCCGCCCTTGTCGCCGCCCTGAATGCCATTACCGGCTCTCCAGCCGCCGACCCTTCACGCTGATACGTCTCCAACGTATCTATAATTTATGAAGCATTCATGCTATTATATTATCTGTTTTGGATGTTTATGGACTTTATTATACACTTCTATATTATTTTTGGGACTAACCTATTAATCGGAGGCCCAACCCATATTGTTGTTTTCTTGCCTATTTCAGTGTTTGAAGAAAAGGAATATCAAACGGAGTCCAAACGGAATGAAACCTTCGGGAGCGTTATTTTTGGAACGGAACCAATCCAAGGGACTTGGAGTGCAAGTCAGGAAGCTTCGAGGAGGCCACGAGCCAGGGGGGCGCGCCCACCCCCCCTGGGCGTGCCCTCCACCCTCGTGGGCCCCTCGTGGCTCTCCTGACAGATTTCTTTTGCCTATATATTCCCATATACCCTAAAAACATCGGAGACAACAATAGATTGGGAGTTCCGCCGCCGCAAGCCTATATATTCTCTTGTAATGGATTGAGTTTTCCCTTTGAAGTTATCTTATCGGATTGAGTCTTTAAGGATTTGAGAACACTTGATGTATGTCTTGCCGTGCTTATCTATGGTAACAATGGGATATCACGTGATCCACTTGATGTATGTTTTGGTGATCAACTTGCGGGTTCCGCCCATGAACCTATGCATAGGGGTTGGCACATGTTTTTGTCTTGACTCTCCGGTAGAAACTTTGGGGCACTCTTTGAAGTACTTTGTGTTGGTTGAATAGATGAATCTGAGATTGTGTGATGCATATCGTATAATCATGCCCACGGATACTTGAGGTGACAATGGAGTATCTAGGTGACATTAGGGTTTTGGTTGATTTGTGTCTTAATGTTTTATTCTAGTATGAACTCTATGATAGATTGAACGGAAAGAATAGCTTCATGTTATTTTACTAAGACTCTTGAATAGATTGAGCAGAAAGGATAACTTTGAGGTGGTTTCGTACCCTACCATAATCTCTTCATTTGTTCTTCGCTATAAGTGGCTTTGGAGCGACTCTTTGTTGCATGTTGAGGGATAGTTATATGATCCAATTATGTTATTGTTGTTGAGAGAACTTGCACTAGTGAAAGTATGAACCTTAGGCCTTGTTTCCTAGCATTGCAATAATGTTTACGCTCACTTTTATCATTAGTTACCTTGCTGTTTTTATAATTTCAGATTACAAAAACCTATATCTACTATCCATATTGCACTTGTATCACCATCTCTTCGCCGAACAAGTGCACCTATACAATTTACCATTGTATTGGGTGTGTTGGGGACACAAAAGACTCTTTGTTATTTGGTTGCAGGGTTGTTTGAGAGAGACCATCTTCATCCTACGCCTCCCACGGATTGATAAAACCTTAGGTCATCCACTTGAGGGAAATTTGCTACTTTCCTACAAACCTCTACACTTGGAGGCCCAACAACGTCTACAAGAAGAAGGTTGTGTAGTAGACATCAAGCTCTTTTCTGGCGCCGTTGCTGGGGAGGTGAGTGCTTGAAGGTATATCTTTTGATCTTGCAATCGAATCTTTTAGTTTCTTGTTTTATCACTAGTTTAGTCTATAAAAGAAAACTACAAAAAAATGGAATTTAGTTTGCCTCATATGCTTCATCTTTTTAATACCTTCCGCGAGAATGATGGAAAGGATAATTGTGCTCAAGTGCTAGAAGAAGAAGTCTATAAAATGTTTGGCACTAAATGTTTAAATGATGAGCATGATTGCAATGTTGTTAGTATGAATTCCTTGAATATCCATGATGCTAATGATATGCAAAGCCACAAGCTTGGGGAAGCTATGTTTGATGAAGATGATATTTTTTGTCCCCCAAGTTTTGATGAGAATATTTATTATGATGAAAGCATGCCTCCTATTTATGATGATTATATTGATGAAAGTGGGTTTGGAAGAGTGTAAACTTTAGGAAGTTTTGATGAGAACATTAAATTTGGATGTAACTTTTCGAGTAGATGATTTTTCATATAAAAACTTTTTAATCCGAGTTCGTATGCAAAAGTTATGCCCATTTTACAAATTCCTGAGAGATTTTGCAAATAAAGTCGAAATTCATATTTGTAAATTTTCCCAACAACTAGACCACATATCACATGGGAAACTTATTTTCTTTTATTTTTTTGACATTTCCATCATTTTCTTTTATTTTTTTAAACTGAAAAGGCGATCCAGGGGTGCATTTCTGGGAATTCTGGGTCAACATTAGTAATGGTGCACCGTGGGTGTGGTGCGCCATTATTAGCTTAACTAGTAATGGCGCACCACACCCACGGTACGCCATTACTAACTTTGAAAAAAATAAAAAAAAATTGTTAGTAATAGCGCACCACACCCAGGGTGCGCCATTACTAACTTTGTACTAACTTTGAAAAAAAAATTGTTAGTAGTGGCACACTGAGTGTGTGGTGCGCCATTACTAGTTAAACTAGTAATGGCGCACTATCCCCTGATGCGCCATTACTAGTTTTGTAAAAAAAATGTTACTAATGGCGCACCGTGTATGTGGTGCGCCATTAGTATTTGAAGTTTAATGGCGCACCTATATGTGGTGCGCCATTGCTATATACTAATGGCGCACCACACATGTGGTGCGCCATAGTGTCCATTTCATCTATAGCCGTTTTCCTAGTAGTGCGGCGGCACATAAAGAATCGGGATTATCAAGCAGTCGCCACGCTTGTTTGGCTAACAAGGCCAAATTGAAACAATGTATGTCTTGAAAACCCATTCCTCCTTGGTCTTTTGGTACACACATCTTCCACCATGCCATCCAATGCATTCTCTTATGATTGTCTTGGTTACCCCACCAAAAATGTGATATTGCATCAACGATTTCTTTGCATTTTTTTAGGAATTTTAAAGATGGACATTGCATAAGTTGGGATAGCTTGTACAACCGATTTGAGAAGGATTTCCTTTCCTCCTGCTGATAGCAGCTTTTCCTTCCAACCACTGATTTTCATAACGATTCGATCGATTAAGAATTGAAAACAATCACTTTTGTCCATACCCACATTTGAAGGCAGACCCAATTATTTGTCACTGAGAGCTTCAGTCATAATGTTCAGAATAGTACATATATGCGCCTTATCTTCCACTTTAGTGTTGGGACTAAAAAATCTACTAGATTTTTCAACACTCACCATTTGCCCCGATGCAGCACAATAAGCATCCAAAACTGATTTTCAGCGCCTCTGCATTCATCGAATTAGCTTGCATCCGGATTAAAGAATCGTCCGCGAAGAGGAGATTTGAAATAGATGGGGCATCTCTGCTAACTTTAATTCCGAAAATATTTCCAGTCTCCTCTGTGTTAGCTAAGAGTGCAGTCAAGCCTTCCGTACATAGCAAAAATAAATACGGGGAGAGAGGGTCTCCCTATCTCAATCCTCTAGATGGTTTAAAGCTATCTGTTTCTTCCGTGTTAAAACAAACTCGGTAATCCACCGATGACACACATTCCATAATTAAATTCACCCAATCTTGCTGAAAACCTAGTCTTAACATGATTTCCTTTAAAAAGGGCCACTCCACTCGGTCATATGCTTTGTGCATGTCCAGTTTGATTGCGCACCCTCTTCACCGGTCCTTTTATTTTTTATTTTATGGAAACATTCATAAGCCACTAAGATGTTATCTGTAATCATTCTTCCAGGCATAAAAGCACTTTGGGTAGGGCTAATGATATCTGGGAGGATTGTCTTTAGACAAGCAGCAATCATCTTTGAAATGACCTTATACACCATATTGCATAAACTGATTGGTCTAAATTGAGTTACCTTTTCCGGGGAGTTAACTTTTGGGATCATTAGTATTGTAGTATCATTCCAACCATCAGGTATAGTACATGTATTCACCGCTTGGAGAACCTCTTCAGTCAAATCATCCCCTAACATAGCCCAAAATCTCTTATAAACACTAGTAGAAACCAGAGCTTTAAAACTGGTTCGTAAGGGCCTTTAGTGCCGGTTCTGCAACCGGCACTAAAGGGTGGAGACTAAAGGCCCCCCCTTTAGTACAGGTTCGGCACGAACCGCCACTAAAGGCCCACCACATGGCGTGAGCTCTTGCCGTGGTATGGGGGACCTTTAGTACCGGTTGGTATTTTTTGAATTTTTTTTGAAAATTTTGTAAAAAATATTTGAATTTTTTTATTTTCAATTTTCTGAATTATTTGATGATTTAGTCTCTAATTACCCCTCTTAACTGCTCAAGTGTGGATCACTCATTCCAAATCGTCTAACTTCCCGGTCGGTCACCCATCCTCTCACTCCCCCAGCCTGAGCATGCTTAACTTCGGAGTTCTATTCCCCCTACTTTCCAAGTCTGCACTTGTTGTTTTCCTGACAAATGTAAGCTGTCAATCCTATTAACCCTCATCAGTTTAGCTTGAGCATTAGGTCACACATTTCACCGTTTGAGTTTGGAACTATTATTCAAAAAACAGTTAGTAACGCTAATATTTCTTGAATAAGTTTGATCATAGTTTGACCAGATTTGACCAAAATTAAAAAAATTGAAATAATTATTTAGTAACACTAGTATTTCTTGAATAATTATGTAGCAACATTAATACTTCTTGAATAAGTAGTTTACCATAGTTTGACCAGATTTAACCAAAATTAAAAAAACTGAAATTTTAGCATATCTTTTTTCCCTTTGGTAATTTGAGGATTCTAAAAAATTGCAAACAGGCCGTAGGCGGTCAAAATCGGATGCGGATTTTCGTGCTGAATTTTTTGATATATTATACGTTTTTTCCGACATCGTATGCAAAAGTTAGCCGTTTTACATTTTCCCTACACTTTTTGCAAAACATGTCCAAATTTAAGTTTTTAAATTTCCCTAACTAGTAGATGTAGTAATATAACTACATCTCGAAGAATTTTTTTGAATTTTTTATTATTTTCTTTTGTATTTTTCAAAACTGAAATGGCGATACG
>NC_041389.1:699778189-699821998 GCF_002162155.2 Triticum dicoccoides | reverse complement strand
TTGAAAATTGCCCTATAGTCCCGGTTTGTGTCTCCAACCGGGACTATAGGGCTAACCTTTAGTACCGGTTCGTAGCCCTTTAGTACCGGTTCGTGCTACGAACCAGTACTAAAGGTGATCGTGGGGCCCCAGCCTGCCACCACCCCTTTAGTACCGGTTCGTGGTACCGGTTCGTGGCACGAACCGGTACTAAAGGTTCAAAACGAACCGGCATTAATGCATAGCCGTTCGAACCAGCACTAATGGTACCATTAGCACCGGGCCAAAATCGAACCGGGACTAATGTGTCTCACATTAGGTCCTTTTTCTACTAGTGAAAAAATGGCATGAAGGCCATCTGGCCCCGACGCCTTTAAATCACCAATGTCAAAGAGGGCTTTCCGAACCTCTTCTGCCGTGTAGGGGGCAAGGAGAGCCCTATTCATCTCATTTGTTACTTTCCTTTTTACAAGGAAGAGAACCTCCTGGTTCGGTTGATTAACTTCTGAAGTAAACATGTTAGAAAAATACCCTAGAATGAATTTCTTCATCTCCGTGTCTTTTACCCGAACCCCATTATCGCCAAGCATTTTTTATCTGATTTCTCTTCTTTCTAGTTGTTGCGGCGTTATGGAAAAAAGAAGTATTGCGATCACCATGCAATAACCAGTTAGCTCGACCCCGTTGTAGCCAGTATATCTCCTCTTGTTCCAATAATTTTTCAATCAGTACAATAGTCTCCTTTTGACGTGCAAGAGAGTTAACATTCATAGGCCCCCTCCGTAGTTTTTCTAAATCTTTTTTTAATTTATTAGTTCTTTTTTTGGACCCTTGAGGATATCACGATCCCAAGTATGCAAATCTGCGTGTACCGCTCGTGTACGATCAGCGATAGATGGCCCTATGCCCAACATCTTTTTTTGCCCAAGCTGTACGCACAATATCCTTAACCGTCTCTTCTTTCAGCCATGGAGCTTCAAATTGTCTCCTTCGAGTTTTTGAGCTGGCAAAAATATTATCATCAAAATACTCCGTGTCTAAAATAATAGGGCGATGGTCTGAGTGTACCTGCTCTTCGTTTATAATCGCCGCTCGAGGGAATTTATTCGCCCAATCCACATTACAGACCGCTCGATCCAGTCTTTCCCTGATTTCGCCCCTCCTCCATGTAAATAAGTCACCCATACACCCCATATCTGCTAATCCACAATCTCCCAAACAATCACAAAAATCTCGCATCATCGCATTTGGTCTCGCATTCCCTCCCTCTTTCTCTGATGAGAACAAAATTTCATTAAAATCTCCTAAAACTACCCAGGGATGATCGCCCTTATTATACAAGTTTTGAATATCATCCCATGACAAAGCACGGTCACTCCAATTCAGATGGCCGTAAAAACTGGTGAAACCCCACTGTACAGTATTCCCATTCATAAAAAGAACATCAATAAAATTATTCGACACGTAGTTCAAATCAACTTTATTCACTTTCTGATAAAACAAGACAAGGCCACCTGCTCGGCCATCACTCTCCACTGCAAACATAGAATCAAAACTCAAAACACGACGAAGCTCATCGGCTTTACATTTATTCAAATGAGACTCTGAAAGGAAAATTAACTCCGCTTTGGTGCGCTCCTGTAGGTCCAAGAGCTCGCGAACTGCCATGGGAGAGAGCATACCACGAAAGTTCCAACCGATTATTTTCATTTGGCCCGGCGTACCTCCTCGTCGGAGGCCGCCGATGCGCCATCATCTCCAAGCGTTTCCCTTCCCTGCTGCCCGACAACGTCTTCTTTCTCCTCAACCTCTTTAGCTACGTGTGTTATCACCCCATTCCCATCTCTCACTGTTTCCACTCTACCCGTACACTCTCTCTTAGAAGATACAATTATATCCCTGTACAACATACGCTCATAACTATCCATGGCTTTCTCAAAAGAGAAATCCTGCTCACTACCATCTCCTGGGGCTTCAAATAGGTTTCTTTTTTTACCTATGATGTTTGTGCGTGCTTCCTCTGAACACTGATACGTCTCCAATGTATCTATAATTTTTGATTGCTCCATGCTACTTTATCTACTCTTTTAGGAAATATTGGGCTTCATTATCCACTTTTATATTATTTTTGGGACTAACCTATTAACCGGAGGCCCAACCCAGATTTGTTGTTTTATGCCTATTTCAGTGTTTCGAGGAAAAGGAATATCAGACGGAGTCAAAACGGAATGAAATCAACTGGAGAAGTTAATTTTGGAAGGAAACCCACCTGTTGGACTTGGAGTGCACGTCAGGGGAGATACTGGCTGCCCACGAGCGTGGGGGGCGCCCCCCTGGGCGCGCCCCCTACCTCGTGGGGCCCCCATAGCTCCTCCGACGTACTCCCTGCACCCATATATACCTACGTACCAAAAAACTTCCAGAACAGAACCTAGATCGGGAGTTTCGCCGCCGCAAGCCTCTGTAGCCATCAAAACCCAATCGGGACCCTGTTCCGGTACCCTGCCGGAGGGGGATCCCATCACCGGAGGCCATCTTCATCATCCCGGCGCTATCCATGATGAGGAGGGAGTAGTTCACCCTCGAGGCTGAGGGTATGTACCAGTAGCTATGTGTTTGATCTCTCTCTCTCTCTCGTTTTCTCTCTCGTGTTCCTCTATGGCACGATCTTTATGTATCCCGAGCTTTGCTATTGTACTTGGATCTTATGATGTTTCTCCCCCTCTACTCTCTTGTGATGAATTGAGTTTCCCCTTTGAAGTTATCTTATCGGATTGACTCTTTTATGAGAACACTTGATGTATGTCTTGCGATCCACTTGATGTATGTTTTGGTGATCAACTTGCGGGTTTCATGACATTGGGAACCTATGCATAGAGGTTGGCACACGTTCTTGACTCTCCGGTAGTAGCTTTGGGGCACTCTTGAAGTACTTTTATGCTGGTTGGATGAATCTGAGATTGTGTGACGCATATCGTATAATCATGCCCACGGATACTTGAGGTGACAATGGAGTATCTAGGTGACATTAGGGTTTTGGTTGATTTGTGTCTTAAGGTGTTATTCTAGGACGAACTCTTTTATAGATCAATCCGAAAGAATAACTTTGTGGTGGTTTTGTACCCTACCATAATCTCTACATTTGTTCTCCGCTATTAGTGGCTTTGGAGTGACTCTTTGTTGCATGTTGAGGGCTTGTTATATGATCTATCTATGTTATTATTGTTGCGAGAACTTGCACTAGTGAAAGTATGAACCCTAGGCCTTGTTTCCTATCATTGCAATACCATTTACGCTCACTTTTATCATTAGTTACCTTGCTGTTTTTATTATTTCAGATTACAAAAACCTTTATCTACTATCTATTTTGCACTTGTATCACCATCTCTTCATCGAACTAGTGCACCTATACAATTTACCATTGTATTGGGTGTGTTGGGGACACAAGAGACTCTTTGTTATTTGGTTGCAGGGTTGTTTGAGAGAGACCATCTTCATCCTACGCCTCCTACGGATTGATAAACCTTAGGTCATCCACTTGAGGGAAATTTGCTACTGCCCTACAAACTTGTGCACTTGCAGGCCCAACAACGTCTACAAGAAGAAGGTTGTGTAGTAGATATCATGCTCTTTTCTGGCGCCGTTGCCGTGGAGGCTTGGTACAGGGTACTCACACTCCGTCACTAAGCTCTTTTTTTTGGGAGGTGAGTGCTTGAAGGTATATCTTTAGATCTTACAATCCAATCTTTTTGTTTCTTGTTTTATCACTAGTTTAGTTTATAAAAGAAAACTACAAAAACAATGGAATTGAGTTTGTCGCATACGCTTCATCTTTTTAATATCTTTCGTGAGTATGATGGAAAGGAAAATTGTGCTCAAGTGCTAGAAGAAGAACTACATATAATACTTGGCTTGAAATATGTGAATGATGAGCATGATTGCAATGTTGTTAGTATGAATTCCTTGAATATCCATGATGCTAATGATATGCAAAGCCACAAGCTTGTGGAAGCTATGTTTGATAGAGATGATATTTTTTGTCCCTCAAGCCTTGATGAGCAAATTTACTATGATGAAAGCATGCCTCCTATCTATGATGATTATTGTGATGACATGTATGCTTTAAAGAATAATTATAACCATGAAACTTGTCATCTTGATCTTAATTTTCAATCATATGATAGTTATTTTGTTGAGTTTGCTCCCACTACTATTCATGTGGAGAATTTTGCTTATGAGGAGAGTAGTAAATTTTCTATGCTAGTAGATCATGAAAATAATGCTTTAGGTGCTGGTTATATTGTTGAATTCATTCATGATGCTACTGAAAATTATTATGAGAGAGGAACATATGCTTGTCGGAATTGCAATAATATCAAGTTTCCTCCCTATGTGCTTAAATTCTTGAAGCTATGCTTGTTTTACCTTCCTTTGCTAGTTGATCATTGTTCCCATAAGTTGTTTGCTCACAAAATCCCTATGCATAGGAAGTGTGTTAGGCTTAAATGTGCTAGTCATATGCTTCATGATGCTCCCGTTATGTTTCAATTCTTATCTTTTATGTGAGCATCATTGTCATCATCATGCCTAGCTAGAAAGGCATTAAAGAAAAGCGCTTGTTGGGAGACAACCCAATATTTATCCTTAATGTTTTTCTGTGTCGACATGATTATGCTACTGTAGTAATCATGTTTTATAGCTTTTGTATCAATAAAGTGCCAAGTAGAACCTTTGGGAAGACTTGGGTGAAGTCTTTATGATCTTGCTGTAAAACACAGAAACTTTTGCGCTCACGAGAATGGCTGCCATTTTTTACTGGAGAGTGATTTTAGGTTGATTATTTTTGAAGATGATTAATAGGCAAATTACTCAGGTCCATAAATTTATTTCGTAATTTTTGGGGTTCCAGAAGTATACGTTTGATACAGATTACTACAGACTGTTCTGTTTTTGACAGATTCTGTTTTCATTGTGTTGTTTGCTTATTTTGATGCATCTATGGCTAGTGTTAAGTGGTATGAACCATAGAGATGTTAGAATACAGTAGATATTACACCAATATGAATTTAGTATGAGTTCTATATAGTACCTAAGTGGTGGTTTTATTTTCTTATACTAACGGAGCTTACGAGTTTTTTTTTAAGTTTTGTGTTGTGAAGTTTTCAAGTTTTGGGTAAAGATTCGATGGATTATGGAATAAGGAGTGGCAAGAGCCTAAGCTTGGGGATGCCCAAGGCACCCCAAGGTAATATTCAAGAACAACCAAGAGCCTAAGCTTGGGGATGCCCCGGAAGGCATCCCCTCTTTCGTCTTCGTTCATCGATAACTTTACTTGGAGCTATATTTTTATTCACCACATGATATGTGTTTTGCTTGGAGCATCATTTTATTTGGTTAGTGTTTGCTTGCTGTTATTTAGATTAATGTTTTGCATCTTTAGTTTCAATAAAAAAGGTCAAGGATAGCCTTTGCCATGCTTATTTTGCTAGTATACATGTTGCTGTTTGAAAACAGAAAGTTTACCGCTGTTGCAAAAATTCCCTAGAAAAGTCAGAGAGTGGTATAACGTTGAATCTTTTTGTATATTAATCTCTGATAAATTTATTACAGTGGAAATTTTAGTTCAAATTTTTTGGAGTCAGGGAAGTATTGATACTCTTGCATTCTTTACATACTGTACTGTTTTGGCAGATTGCTGTTATAGTTGCATTGTTTGCATATGTTTTCTTGTTTAATGATTCTATTTGAGGATAGGAGTATTAAATATACAGAGGCATTTAGTATGCAATGTTGAATAATAATTTTAGTGATTTGTTACAGTAGAAAATGACAAGGTTTTGCATTGATTTATACTAACCTATCTCACGAGTTCTTGTTGAGTTGGTTGTGAATGAAGCTTTTCATAAAAAGAGAAACCGTGATATGAGAGGAATTAAGGAGACACAAAAGTTCAAGCTTGGGGATGCCCAAGGCACCCCAAGATAATATTTCAAGAAGTCTCAAGCATCTAAGCTTGGGGATGCCCCGGTAGGCATCCCACCTTTCTTCTTCGATAACTATCGGTTAGTATCAGTTGAGCCTAAGTTTTTGCTTCTTCACATGAGTTGTGCTATCCTTGAATTGTAGTTTTCTTTAGCTTTGTTTGCTGTTCGAATAAGTATCAAGAGCTGAAATTCATTAATGAGAGAGAGCCTTACACAAATTGGAATTCACTAGAATACTCTATGTGCTTCACTTATATCTTTTGAGCTTGATAATTTTTGCTCTAGTGCTTCACTTATATCTTTTAGAGCACGGTGGTGGATTTGTTTTAAAGAAACTATTGATCTCTCATGCTTCACTTAGATTATTTTGAGAGTCGTTAATAGCATGGTAATTTGCTTAAAGATAATATACTTGGTATTCAAGATATGTGAAACTTTCTTTTGAGTGCGTTGAATACTAAGATAAGTTTGATGCTTGATAATTGTTTTGAGATATGGAGGTGATAATATCAAAGTAATGCTAGTTGGGGTGATTATGAATTTAAACAATGCTTGTGTTGAAGTTTGTGATTCCCGTAGCATGCACGTATGGTGAACCGCTTTGTGATGAAGTCGGAGCACAATTTTATTTATTGATTGTCTTCCTTATGAGTGGCAGTCGGGGACGAGCGATAGTCTTTTCCTACCAATCTATCACCCTAGGAGTATGCGTGTAGTGCTTTGGTTTTTGATGAATTCTAAATTCTTGCAACAAGTGCATGAGTTCTTTTGATTAATGTTGAGTCCATGGATTATACGCACTCTCACCCTTCCACCATTGCCAGCCTCTCTAATACCACACACTTTTCGCCGGTATTATACACCCACCATATACCTTCCTCAAAACAGCCACCATACCTACCTATCATGGCATTTCCATAGCCATTCTGAGATATATTGCCATGCAACTTTCCACTGTTCTGTTCATATGACACACATTACTTTTGTCATATTGCTTTTTGCATCAACATGTAGTTGACATTGTATTTGTTGCAAGGCCACCTTCATAATTTTCATACATGTCGCTCTTGATTCATTGCATATCCCGGTACACCGCCGGAGGCATTCATATAGAGTCATATCTTGTTCTAAGTATTGAGTTATAATTGTTGAGTTGTAAGAAAAATAAAAGTGTGATGATCATCATTATTAGAGCATTGTCCCAGTGAGGAAAGGATGATGGAGACTATGATTCCCCCATAAGTCAGGATGAGACTCCGGACTTTATGAAAAATAAAAGATGCCAAAGAAGCCCACCGAAATAAAAAAATGAGAGAAAAGTAGAGAAGGGACAATGCTACTATCGTTTTACCACACTTGTGCTTCAAAGTAGCACCATGATCTTCATGATAGAGAGTCTCATATGTTGTCACTTTCATATACTAGTTGGAATTTTTCATTATAGAACCTGGCTTGTATATTCCAATGATGGGCTTCCTCAAAAGTGCCCTAGGTATTCGTGAGCAAGCAAGTTGGATGCACACCCGCTTAGTTTCTTTTGTTGAGCTTTCATATACTTATAGCTCTAGTGCATCCGTTGCATGGCAATCCCTACTCACTCACATTGATATCTATTAATGGGAATCTCCATAGTCCAACAATACGCCTAGTTGATGTGAGACTATATTCTCCTTTTTGTCTTCTCCACAACCACCATTCTATTCCACCTATAGTGCTATGTCCATGGCTCATGCTCACGTATTGCGTGAAAGTTGAAAAAGTTTGAGATTACTAAAGTATGAAACAATTCCTTGGCTCGTCATCGGGGTTGTGCATGATTAAATACTTTGTGTGATGAAGATAGAGCTTAGCCAGACTATATGATTTTGTAGGGATACCTTTCTTTAGCCATGCTATTTTGAGAAGACATGATTACTTTGATTAGTATGCTTGAAGTATTATTACTTTTATGTCAATATGAACTTTTGTCTTGAATCTTTCGGATCTGAATATTCATGTCACAATTAAGAAGATTTACATTGAAATTATGCCAAAGTATCACTCCGCATCAAAAATTCTTTTTTATCATTTACCTACTCGAGGACGAGCAGGAATTAAGCTTAGGGATGCTTGATACGTCTCCAACGTATCTATAATTTTTGATTGTTGCATGCTACTTTATCTATTGTTTTAGGAAATATTGGGCTTCATTATCCACTTTTATATTATTTTTGGGACTAACCTATTAACCGGAGGCCCATCCCAGATTTGCTGTTTTATGCCTATTTCAGTGTTTCGAGGAAAAGGAATATCAGACGGAGTCAAAAGGAAACGAAATCAACTAGAGAAGTTAATTTTGGAAGGAATACCACCTGTTGGACTTGGAGTGCACGTCAGGGGAGATATGGGCTGCCCACGAGGGTGGGGGGCGCCCCCCTTGGCGCGCCCCCTACCTCGTGGGGCCCCCGTAGCTCCTCCGACGTACCCCCTGCCGGAGGGGGATCCCATCACCGGAGGCCATCTTCATCATCCCGGCGCTATCCATGACGAGGAGGGAGTAGTTCACCCTCGAGGCTGAGGGTATGTACCAGTAGCTATGTGTTTGATCTCTCTCTCTCTCGTTTTCTCTCTCGTGTTCCTCTATGGCACGATCTTGATGTATCCCGAGCTTTGCTATTGTACTTGGATCTTATGATGTTTCTCCCCCTCTACTCTCTTGTGATGAA
Source organism: Triticum dicoccoides (assembly GCF_002162155.2). Taxonomy (NCBI): domain Eukaryota; kingdom Viridiplantae; phylum Streptophyta; class Magnoliopsida; order Poales; family Poaceae; genus Triticum; species Triticum dicoccoides. The sequence continues at coordinate 699,813,330 of NC_041389.1, read as the reverse complement.
TTGAGTCTCCCCTTTGAAGTTATCTTATCAGATTGACTCTTTTATGAGAACACTTGATGTATGTCTTGCGATCCACTTGATGTATGTTCTGGTGATCAACTTGCGGGGTTCGTGACATTGGGAACCTATGCATAGGGGTTGGCACACGTTCTTGACTCTCCGGTAGTAGCTTTGGGGCACTCTTTGAAGTACTTTTACGTTGGTTGGATGAATCTGAGATTGTGTGACGCATATCGTATAATCATGCCCACGGATACTTGAGGTGACAATGGAGTATCTTGGTGACATTAGGGTTTTGGTTGATTTGTGTCTTAAGGTGTTATTCTAGTACGAACTCTTTTATAGATCGATCCGAAAGAATAACTTTGTGGTGGTTTCGTACCCTACCATAATCTCTACGTTTGTTCTCCGCTGTTAGTGGCTTTGGAGTGACTCTTTGTTGCATGTTGAGGGCTTGTTATATGATCCATCTATGTTATTATTGTTGAGAGGACTTGCACTAGTGAAAGTATGAACCCTAGGCCTTGTTTCCTATCATTGCAATACCGTTTACGCTCACTTTTATCATTAGTTACCTTGCTGTTTTTATTATTTCAGATTACAAAAACCTTTATCTACTATCTATTTGCACTTGTATCACCATCTCTTCGTCGAACTAGTGCACCTATACAATTTACCATTGTATTGGGTGTGTTGGGGACACAAGAGACTCTTTGTTATTTGGTTGCAGGGTTGTTTGAGAGAGACCATCTTCATCCTACGCCTCCTACGAATTGATAAACCTTAGGTCATCCACTTGAGGGAAATTTGCTACTGTCCTACAAACCTGTGCACTTGCAGGCCCAACAACGTCTACACGAAGAAGGTTGTGTAGTAGATATCAAACACCCAGTTCCTCCTCCCCTCTTTCCCTTCCTTCCCTTTCCTTTTATTTTGCACTGCATGGAATTCTTTGAAGCATTGAAAGTGAAAACTGGGTTATCAGTTGCGTTTTGAGTAGCTAGTCTTACAGCAACGGCTCCCGAGAGAGCCTCCAGCACGCCGGGTTTAAAGAGCAAATGTTCAGGATTACCCAGCTGCATGACCCCCTGACCCTCCTGGCTAGTAACTCTCGGCTGGAACCCAGCCAAAGCAGCAGCAGACTCGATTGATGGGTTTTCAAACCCCACCAGTGAAGGAAATATGCCCTAGAGTCAATAATAAAGTTATTACTTATTTCCTTATTTCATGGTAAATGTTTATTATTCATGCTATAATTGTATTAACCGGAAACATAATACATGTGTGAATACATAGACAAACAAAGTGTCACTAGTATGCCTCTACTGGACTAGCTCGTAAATCAAAGATGGTTAAGTTTCATAACCATAGACATGAGTTGTCATTTGATTAACGGGATCACATCATTAGGAGAATGATGTGATTGACTTGACCTATTCCGTTAGCTTAGCACTTGATCGTTTAGTATGTTGCTATTGCTTTCTTCATGACTTATACATGTTCCTATGACTATGAGATTATGCAACTCCCGTTTACCGGAGGAACACTTTGTGTGCTACCAAACGTCACAACGTAAATGGGTGATTATAAAGGAGCTCTACAGGTGTCTCCGAAGGTACATGTTGGGTTGGCGTATTTCGAGATTAGGATTTGTCACTCGATTGTTGGAGAGGTATCTCTGGGCCCACTCGATAATGCACATCACTACAAGCCTTGCAAGCAGTGCAACTAATTAGTTAGTTGCGGGATGATGTATTACAGAACGAGTAAAGAGACTTGCCGGTAACGAGATTGAACTAGGTATTAAGATACCGACGATCAAATCTCGGGCAAGTAACATACCGATGACAAAGGGAACAACGTATGTTGTTATGCGGTCTGACCGATAAAGATCTTCATAGAATATGTGGGAGCCAATATGAGCATCCAGGTTCCGCTATTGGTTATTGACCGGAGACGTGTCTCGGTCATGTCTACATTGTTCTCGAACCCGTAGGGTCCGCACGCTTAAGGTTTCGATGACAATTATATTATGAGTTTATGAGTTTTGATATACCGAAGGAGTTCGGAGTCCCGGATGAGATCGGGGACATGACGAGGAGTCTCGAAATGATCGAGACGTAAACATCGATATATTGGACGATTATATTCGGACTTAGGAAAGGTTCCGAGTGATTCAGATATTTTTCGGAGTACCGGAGAGTTACGGGAATTCGTCGGGGAGTATATGGGCCTTATTGGGCCATACGGGAATAGAGGAGAGAGGCCAAAAGGAAGGAGGCCTGTGCCCCCCCTCTGGTCCGAATTGGACAAGGGGCGCAGCCCCCTTTTCCTTTTTCCTCTCCCCCTCTTTCCCCTTCTCCTACTCCAACAAGGAAGGAGGGAGTCCTACTCCCGGTGGGAGTAGGACTCCCCTTGGTACGCCCCCTCCTAGGCCGGCCGCCCCCTCCCCCCTTGCTCCTTTATATACGGGGGCAGGGGGGCACCTCTAGGCACAACAACAATTGATCCCTTGGATCTCTTAGCCGTGTGCGGTGCCCTCCTTCACCATAGTCCACCTCGATAATATCGTAGCGATGCTTAGGCGAAGCCCTGCGACGGTAGAACATCAAGATCGTCACCACGCCGTCGTGCCGACGGAACTCTCCCTCGACACTCGGCTGGATCGGAGTTCGAGGGACGTCATCGAGCTGAACGTGTGCTACAACTCGGAGGTGCCGTAGTTTCGGTGCTTGATCGGTCGGGCCGTTAAGACGTACGACTACATCAACTGCGTTATTCTAACGCTTCCGCTTTCGGTCTACGAGGGTACGTGGACACACTCTCCCCGCTCGTTGCTATGCATCACCATGATCTTGCGTGTGCGTAGGAATTTTTTTGAAACTACTGCGTTCCCCAACAGTGGCATCCGAGCCAGGTTTTATGCGTTGATGTTATATGCACGAGTAGAACACAAGTGAGTTGTGGGCGATACAAGTCATACTGCTTACCAGCATGTCATACTTTGGTTCAGCGGTATTGTTGGATGAAGCGGCCCGGACCGACATTACGCGTACGCTTACGCGAGACTGGTTCTACCGACGTGCTTTGCACACAGGTGGCTGGCGGGTGTCAATTTCTCCAACTTTAGTTGAACCGAGTGTGGCTACGCCCAGTCCTTGAGAAGGTTAAAACAACACTAACTTGACAAACTATCGTTGTGGTTTTGATGCGTAGGTAAGAACAGTTCTTTCTCAGCCCGTAGCAGCCGCGTAAAATTTGCAATAACAAAGTAGAGGACGTCTAACTTGTTTTTGCAGGGCATGTTGTGATGTGATATGGTCAAGACGTGATGAGATCTAAGTTGTTGTATGAGATGATCATGTTTTGTTGAAGTTATCGGCAACTGGTAGTAGCCCTATGGTTGTCTCTTTGTTGCATAAGATGCAAGTGCCAAATAATTGCTTTACTTTATCGCTTTGCGATAGCAATAGTTACAAGAGCAATAGTTGGCGAGACGACCATGTGATGACACATTGATATAGATCAAGATGATGAAGATCATGGTGTCGTGCTGGTTACAATAGAGATCATGACAGTACTTTGGAGATGGAGATCAAAGGCGCAAGATGATCATGGCCATATCATTTCACATATTTTGATTGCATATGATGTTTATCTTTTATACATCTTATTCTTGCTTTGATTGACGGTAGCATTTTAAGACGATCTCTCACTAATTATCAAGAAGTGTTCTCCCTGAGTATGCACCGTTGCGAAAGTTCTTCGTGCTGAGACACCACATGATGATCGACTGTGATAGGCTCTACGTTCAAATACAACGGGTGCAAAACAGTTGCACACGCGTAATACTCAGGTTAAACTTGACGAGCCTAGCATATAACAGATATGGCCTCGGAACACGAAGACCGAAAGGTCGAGCGTGAATCATATAGTAGATATGATCAACATAGTGATGTTCACCATTGAAACTACTCCATCTCACGTGATATCAGACATGGTTTAGTTGATGTGGATCACGTGATCACTTAGAAGATTAGAGGGATGTCTATCTAAGTGGGAGTTCTTAAGTAATATGATTAATTGAACTTTAATTTATCATGAACTTAGTCCTGGCAGTATTTTGCAAATTACGTTGTAGATCAATAGCTCGCGTTGTTGCTTCCCTATGTTTTTACTTCCCTATGTTTTATATGTGTTCCTAGAGAAAACTATGTTGAAAGATGATAGTAGCAATGATGCGGACTTGGTCCGTGATCTGAGGTTTATCCTCATTGCTGCACAGAAGAATTATGTCCTTGATGCACCGCTAGGTGACAGACCTATTGCAGGAGCAGATGCAGACGTTATGAACGTTTGGCTAGCTCAATAAGATGACTACTTGATAGTTTTATGCACCATGCTTTATGGCTTAGAACCGGGACTACAAAAACGTTTTTGAAACGTCACAGAACATATGAGATGTTCCATGAGATGAAATTGGTATTTCAGACTCATGCCCGTGTCAAGAGGTATGAGACCTCTGACAAATACTTCGCCTAAAATATGGAGGAGAATTGCTCAACTAGTGAGCAAGTACTTAGATTGTCTGAGTACTACAATCGCTTGAATCAAGTGCGAGTTAATCTTCCAGATAAGATAGTGATTGGCAGAGTTCTCTAGTCACCATCACCAAGTTACTGGACCTTCGTGATGAACTATAATGCAAGGGATGACGAAAACGATTCCCGAGCTCTTCATGATGCTAAAATCGACGAAGGTAGAAATCAAGAAAAGAGCATCAAGTGTTGATGATTGACAAGACCACTAGTTTCAAGAAAAGGCCAAAGGGAAAGAAAGGGAACTTCAAGCAAAATGGCAAGCAAGTTGTCACTTCCGCGAAGAAGCCCAAAGCTGGACCAAAGCCTGAAACTAAGTGATTATACTGCAAAGGAAATGGTCAGTAGAAGTGGATATGCCCTGAATATTTGGTGGATAAGAAGGATGGCAAAGTGAACAAGGGTATATTTGATATACAGGTTATTGATGTGTACCTTACTAGTGTTTATAGTAGCCCCTGAGTATTTGATACTTGTTCGGGTTGCTAAGATTAGTAACTCGAAAAGGGGGTTACAGAATAAACAGAAACTAGTTGAGGGTGAAGTGACAATGTGTGTTGGAAGTGGTTCCAAGATTGATATGATCAGCATCGTACACTCCCTATACTTTCGAGATTAGTGTAGAACCTAAATAAATGTTATTTGGTGTTTGCGTTGAGCATAAATATGATTAGTTCATGTTTGTTGTGATACGATTATTCATCTAAAACGTAGAATAAATTGTTATTCTGTTTACATGAATAAAACCTTCTATGGTCATACACCCAATGTTGATGGTTTATTGAATCTTGATTGTAGTAATACAAATATTCATAATATTGATGCCAAAAAGATGCAAAGTTAATAATGATAGTGCAACTTATTTGTGGCACTGCCGTTTGGGTCATATCGGTGTAAAGCGCATGAAGAAACTCCATAAAAGATGGATTTTTGGAATCACTTGGTTATGAATCATTTGATGCTTGCGAACCGTGCCTTTTGGGCAACATGACTAAAACTCCGTTCTCCGGAACAATGGAGCGAGCTAGTGACTTACTGGAAATAATACATACCGATGTATGCGGTCCAATGAGTGTTGATGCTCGTGGCAAGTATCGTTATTTTTTGACCTTCACAAGATGATTTGAGCAGATATGAGTATATCTACTTAATGAAGCACAAGTCTGAAACATTTGAAAAGTTCAAAGAATTTCAGATTGAAGTGGAGAATCATCGTAACAAGAAAATAAAGTTTCAGTGATTTGATCGCGGAGACAAATATTTGAGTTACGAGTTTGAACTTCAATTAAAACAATGTGGAATAGTTTCACAAACTCATGCCACCTGGAACACCATAGCTTAATGGTGTGTCCGAACTTCATAACCGTACTTTATTGGATATTGTGCGACCTATGATGTCTCTTATTGGTTTACCACTATCTTTTGGGGTTATGCATTAGAGACAGTTGCATTCACTTTAAATAGGGCACCATCGAAATCCGTTGAGACGATGCCTTATGAACTGTGGTTTGGCAAGAAACCAAAGTTGTCGTTTCTTAAAGTTTGGGGCTGCGATGCTTATGTGAAAAAGTTTCAACCTGATAAGCTCAAACCCAAATCGGAGAAGTGCGTCTTCATAGAATACCCAAAGGAAACTGTTGGGTACACCTTCTATCACAGATCCGAAAGCAAGATTCGTTGCTGAGATGGATCCTTTCTAGAGAAGGAGTTTCTCTCGAAAGAAGTGAGTGGGAGGAAAGTAGAACTTGATAAGATAATTGTACCTTCTCCCAAATTGGAAAGTAGTTCATCACAGAAATCAGTTCCAGTGATGCCTACACCGATTAGTGAGGAAGTTAATGATGATGATCATGAAACTTCGGATCAAGTTACTATAGAAACTCGTAGGTCTTCCAGAGTATGGTCCGCACCAGAGTGGTACGGTAATCCTTTTCTGAAAGCCATGTTACTAGACCATGATAAACCTACGAACTATGAGGAAGCGATGATGAGCCCAGATTCCGTGAAATGGCTTAAGGCCATAAAATCTGAGATGGGATCCATGTATGAGAACAAAGTGTGGACTTTGGTTGTCTTGCCCGATGATCAGCAAGCCATGTTAAATAAATGGTTCTTCAAAAGGAAGATGAACACTGATAGTAGTGTTACTATCTACTAAGCTCGACTTGTTGCGAAAGGTTTTCTACAAGTTCAAGGTGTTGAATATGATGGGATTTTCTCACTCGTAACGATGCTTAAGTCTGTCAGAATCATGTTAGCAATTGTCACATTTTTTGAAATCTGGCAAATGGATGACAAAACTACATTCCTTAAATGGATATTTCTTAAAGAATTGTTGTATATGATACAACCAGAAGGTTTTGTAAATCCTAAAGGTGCTAACAAAATGTGCAAGCTCCAGCGATCCATCAATGGACTAGTGCAAGCATCTCGGAGTTGGAATATATGCTTTGATGAGTTGATCAAAGCATATGGTTCTATACAGACTTTCGGAAAGGCCTGTATTTACAAGAAAGTGAGTGGGAGCACTACAGCCTTTCTGATAAGTATATATGAATGACATATTGTTGATCGGAAATGATGTAGAATTTTCTGGAAAGCATAAAGGAGTGTTTGAAAGGAGTTTTTCAAAGAAATACCTCAGTAAAGCTACTTACATATTGACCATCAAGATCTATTGAGATAGATCAAGACGCTTGATAAGATTTTCAATTAAGTACATACCTTGAAAAGATTTTGAAGTAGTTCAAAATGGAACAGTCAAAGAAAGAGTTCTTGCCTTGTCTTTATTCACTTTCTGATAAAACAAGACAAGGCCACCTGCTCGGCCATCACTCTCCACAACAAACATAGAATCAAAACTCAAAACAAGGCAAAGCTCATCGGCTTTACATTTATTCAAATGAGACTCTGAAAGGAAAATTAACTCCGCTTTGGTGCGCTCCTGTAGGTCCAAGAGCTCGCGAACTGCCATGGGAGAGAGCATACCACGAAAGTTCCAACCGATTATTTTCATTTGACCCGGCGTGCCTCCTCTTAGGAGGCCGCCGATGCGCCATCATCTCCAACCGATTCCCTTCCCTGCTACCCGACAACGTCTTCTTTCTCCTCAACCTCTTTAGCTACGTGTGTTATCACCCCATTCCCATCTCTCACTGTTTCCACTCTACCCGTACACACTCTCTTAGAAGATACAATTATATCCCCGTACAGCATACGCTCATAACTATCCATGGCTTTCTCAAAAGAGAAATCCTGCTCACTACCATCTGCTGGGGCTTCAAATAGGTTTCTTTTTTTACCTATGATGTTTGTGCGTGCTTCCTCTGAACACTGATACGTCTCCAACGTATCTATAATTTTTGATTGCTCCATGCTACTTTATCTACTGTTTTAGGAAAGATTGGGCTTCATTATCCACTTTTATATTATTTTTGGGACTAACCTATTAACCGGAGGCCCAACCCAGATTTGCTGTTTTATGCCTATTTCAGTGTTTCGAGGAAAAGGAATATCAGACGGAGTCAAAACGTAACGAAATCAACTGGAGAAGTTCATTTTGGAAGGAAACCCACCTGTTGGACTTGGAGTGCACGTCAGGGGAGATACGGGCTGCCCACGAGGGTGGGGGGCGCCCCCCTGGGCGCTCCCCCTGCCTCGTGGGGCCCCCGTAGCTCCTCCGACGTACCCCCTCCACCCATATATACCTACGTACCCAAAAACTTCCACAACAGAACCTAGATCGGGAGTTCTGCCGCCGCAAGCCTCTGTAGCCACCAAAAACCAATCGGGACCCTGTTCCGGTGCCCTGCCGGAGGGGGATCCCATAACCGGAGGCCATCTTCATCATCCCGACGCTATCCATGACGAGGAGGGAGTAGTTCACCCTCGAGGCTGAGGGTATGTACCAGTAGCTACGTGTTTGATCTCTCTCTCTCTCTCTCTCGTTTTCTCTCTCGTGTTCCTCTATGGCATGATCTTGATGTATCCCGAGCTTTCCTATTGTAGTTGGATCTTATGATGTTTCTCCCCCTCTACTCTCTTGTGATGAATTGAGTTTCCCCTTTGAAGTTATCTTATTGGATTGAGTCTTTTATGAGAACACTTGATGTATGTCTTGCGATCCACTTGATGTATGTTTTGGTGATCAACTTGCGGGTTTCATAACATTGGGAACCTATGCATAGGGGTTGGCACACGTTCTTGACTCTCCGGTAGTAGCTTTGGGGCACTCTTTGAAGTACTTTTATGTTGGTTGGATGAATCTGAGATTGTGTGACGCATATCGTATAATCATGCCCACGGATACTTGAGGTGACAATGGAGTATCTAGGTGACATTAGGGTTTTGGTTGATTTGTGTCTTAAGGTGTTATTCTAGTACGAACTCTTTTATAGATCGATCCTAAAGAATAACTTTGAGGTGGTTTCGTACCCTACCATAATCTCTACATTTGTTCTCCGCTATTAGTGGCTTTGGAGTGACTCTTTTTTGCATGTTGAGGGCTTGTTATATGATCTATCTATGTTATTATTGTTGAGAGAACTTGCACTAGTGAAAGTATGAACCCTAGGCCTTGTTTCCTATCATTGCAATACCGTTTACGCTCACTTTTATCATTAGTTACCTTGCTGTTTTTATTATTTCAGATTACAAAAACCTTTATCTACTATCTATTTTGCACTTGTATCACCATCTCTTCGTCGAACTAGTGCACCTATACAATTTACCATTGTATTGGGTGTGTTGGGGACACAAGAGACTCTTTGTTATTTGGTTGCAGGGTTGTTTGAGAGAGACCATCTTCATCCTACGCCTCCTACGGATTGATAAACCTTAGGTAATCCACTTGAGGGAAATTTGCTACTGTCCTACAAACCTGTGCACTTGCAGGCCCAACAACGTCTACAAAAAGAAGGTTGTGTAGTAGATATCGAGCTCTTTTCTGGTGCAGTTGCCGGGGAGGCTAGGTAAAGGGTACTCACACTCCGTCACTAAGCTCTTTTTTTGGGGAGGTGAGTGCTTGAAGGTATATCTTTAGATCTTATAATCGAATCTTTTTGTTTCTTGTTTTATCACTAGTTTAGTTTATAAAAGAAAACTACAAAAAAATGGAATTGAGTTTGTCTCATACGCTTCATCTTTTTAATATCTTTCGTGAGTATGATGGAAAGGAAAATTGTGCTCAAGTGCTAGAAGAAGAACTACATAGAATACTTGGCATGAAATATGTGAATGATGAGCATGATTGCAATGTTGTTAGTATGAATTCCTTGAATATCCATGATGCTAATGATATGCAAAGCCACAATCTTGGGGAAGCTATGTTTGATGGAGATGATATTTTTTGTCCCCCAAGCCTTGATGAGCAAATTTACTATGATGAAAGCATGCCTCCTACCTATGATGATTATTGTGATGACATGTATGCTTTAAAGAATAATTATAACCATGAAACTTGTCATCTTGATCTTTATTTTCAGTCATATGATAGTTATTTTGTTGAGTTTGCTCCCACTACTATTCATGAGGAGAATTTTGCTTATGAGGAGAGTAGTAAATTTTCTATGTTAGTAGATCATGAAAATAATGCTTTAGGTGCTGGTTATATTGTTGAATTCATTCATGATGCTACTGAAAATTATTATGAGAGAGGAACATATGCTTGTCGGAATTGCAATAATATCAAGTTTCCTCCCTATGTTCTTAAATTCTTGAAGCTATGCTTGTTTTACCTTCCTTTGCTAGTTGATCATTGTTCCCATAAGTTGTTTGCTCACAAAATCCCTATGCATAGGAAGTGTGTTAGGCTTAAATGTGCTAGTCATATGCTTCATGATGCTCCTGTTATGTTTCAATTCTTATCTTTTATGTGAGCATCATTGTCATCATCATGCCTAGCTAGAAAGGCATTAAAGAAAAGCGCTTGTTGGGAGACAACCCAATATTTATCCTTAATGTTTTTCTGTGTCGACATGATTATGCTACTGTAGTAATCATGTTTTATAGCTTTTGTATCAATAAAGTGCCAAGTAGAACCTTTGGGAAGACTTGGGTGAAGTCTTTATGATCTTGCTGTAAAACACAGAAACTTTTGCGCTCACGAGAATGGCTGCCATTTTTTACTGGAGAGTGATTTTAGGTTGATTATTTTTGAAGATGATTAATAGGCAAATTACTCAGGTCCATAAATTTATTTCGTAATTTTTGGGGTTCCAGAAGTATACGTTTGATACAGATTACTACAGACTGTTCTGTTTTTGACAGATTCTGTTTTCATTGTGTTGTTTGCTTATTTTGATGCATCTATGGCTAGTGTTAAGTGGTATGAACCATAGAGATGTTAGAATACAGTAGATATTACACCAATATGAATTTAGTATGAGTTCTATATAGTACCTAAGTGGTGGTTTTATTTTCTTATACTAACGGAGCTTACGAGTTTTTTTTTAAGTTTTGTGTTGTGAAGTTTTCAAGTTTTGGGTAAAGATTCGATGGATTATGGAATAAGGAGTGGCAAGAGCCTAAGCTTGGGGATGCCCAAGGCACCCCAAGGTAATATTCAAGAACAACCAAGAGCCAAAGCTTGGGGATGCCCCGGAAGGCATCCCCTCTTTCGTCTTCGTTCATCGATAACTTTACTTGGAGCTATATTTTTATTCACCACATGATATGTGTTTTGCTTGGAGCATCATTTTATTTTGTTAGTGTTTGCTTGCTGTTATTTAGATTAATGTTTTGCATCTTTAGTTTCAATAAAAAAGGTCAAGGTAGCCTTTGCCATACTTATTTTGCTAGTATACATGTTGCTGTTTGAAAACAGAAAGTTTACCGCTGTTGCAAAAATTCCCTAGAAAAGTCAGAGAGTGGTATAACGTTGAATCTTTTTGTATATTAATCTCTGATAAATTTACTATAGTGGGAATTTTAGTTCAAATTTTTTGGAGTCAGGGAAGTATTGATACTCTTGCATTCTTTACATACTGTACTGTTTTGGCAGATTGCTGTTATAGTTGCATTGTTTGCATATATTTCTTGTTTAATGATTCTATTTGAGGATAGGAGTATTAAATATACAGAGGCATTTAGTATGCAATGTTGAATAATAATTTTAGTGATTTGTTACAGTAGAAAATGATAAGGTTTTGCATTGGTTTATACTAACCTATCTCACGAGTTCTTGTTGAGTTGGTTGTGAATGAAGCTTTTCATAAAAAGAGAAACCGTGATATGAGAGGAATTAAGGAGACACAAAAGTTCAAGCTTGGGGATGCCCAAGGCACCCCAATATAATATTTCAAGAAGTCTCAAGCATCTAAGCTTGGGGATGTCCCGGTAGGCATCCCACCTTTCTTCTTCGATAACTATCGGTTAGTATCGGTTGAGCCTAAGTTTTTGCTTCTTCAAATGAGTTGTGCTATCCTTGAATTGTAGTTTTATTTAGCTTTGCTTGCTGTTTGAATAAGTATCAAGATCTGAAATTCTTTAATGAGAGAGAGCCTTACACAAATTGGAATTCGCTAGAATACTCTATGTGCTTCACTTATATCTTTTGAGGTTGATAATTTTTTCTCTAGTGCTTCACTTATATCTTTTAGAGCACGGTGGTGGATTTGTTTTAAAGAAACTATTGATCTCTCATGCTTCACTTAGATTATTTTGAGAGTCGTTAATAGCATGGTAATTTGCTTAAAGATAATATACTTGGTATTCAAGATATGCGAAACTTTCTTTTGAGTGCGTTGAATACTAAGATAAGTTTGATGCTTGATAATTGTTTTGAGATATGGAGGTGATAATATCAAAGTAATGCTAGTTGGGGTGATTATGAATTTAAACAATGCTTGTGTTGAAGTTTGTGATTCCCGTAGCATGCACGTATGGTGAACCGCTTTGTGATGAAGTCGGAGCACAATTTTATTTATTGATTGTCTTCCTTATGAGTGGCAGTCGGGGACGAGCAATGGTCTTTTCCTACCAATCTATCACCCTAGGAGTATGCGTGTAGTGCTTTGGTTTTTGATGAATTCTAAATTCTTGCAACAAGTGCATGAGTTCTTTTGATTAATGTTGAGTCCATGGATTATACGCACTCTCACCCTTCCACCATTGCCAGCCTCTCTAATACCGCGCACTTTTCGCCAGTATCATACACCCACCATATACCTTCCTCAAAACAGCCACCATACCTACCTATCTTGGCATTTCCATAGCCATTCCGAGATATATTGCCATGCAACTTTCCACTGTTCCGTTCATATGACACACATTACTTTTGTCATATTGCTTTTTGCATGAACATGTAGTTGACATTGTATTTGTTGCAAGGCCACCTTCATAATTTTCATACATGTCGCTCTTGATTCATTGCATATCCCGGTACACCGCCGGAGGCATTCATATAGAGTCATATATTGTTCTAAGTATTGAGTTATAATTGTTGAGTTGTAAGAAAAAATAAAAGTGTGATGATCATCATTACTAGAGCATTGTCCCAGTGAGGAAAGGATGATGGAGACTATGATTCCCCCATAAGTCAGGATGAGACTCCGGACTTTATTAAAAATAAAAGAGGCCAAAGAAGCCCAAATAAAAAAAAGAGGCCAAAGAAGCCCACCGAAATAAAAAAATAAGAGAAAAAGAGAGAAGAGACAATGCTACTATCCTTTTACCACACTTGTGCTTCAAAGTAGCACCATGATCTTCATGATAGAGAGTCTCATATGTTGTCACTTTCATATACTAGTGGGAATTTTTCATTATAGAACTTGGCTTGTATATTCCAATGATGGGCTTCCTCAAAAGTGCCCTAGGTCTTCGTGAGCAAGCAAGTTGGATGCACACCCGCTTAGTTTCTTTTGTTGAGTTTTCATATACTTATAGCTCTAGTGCATCCATTGCATGGCAATCCCTACTCACTCACATTGATATCTATTAATGGCCATCTCCATAGCCCAATGATACGCCTAGTTGATGTGAGACTATCTTCTCCTTTTTGTCTTCTCCACAACCACCATTCTATTCCACCTATAGTGCTATGTCCATGGCTCATGCTCACGTATTGCGTGAAAGTTGAAAAAGTTTGAGATTACTAAAGTATGAAACAATTCCTTGTCTCGTCATCGGGGTTGTGCATGATTAAATACTTTGTGTGATGAAGATAGAGCTTAGCCAGACTATATGATTTTGTAGGGATACCTTTCTTTAGCCATGCTATTTTGAGAAGACATTATTACTTTTATGTCAATATGAACTTTTTTCTTGAATCTTTCGGATCTGAATATTCATGTCACAATTAAGAAGATTTACATTGAAATTATGCCAAAGTATCACTCCGCATCAAAAATTCTTTTTTATCATTTACCTACTCGAGGACGAGCAGGAATTAAGCTTGGGGATGCTTGATACGTCTCCAACGTATCTATAATTTTTGATTGTTGCATGCTACTTTATCTATTGTTTTAGGAAATATTGGGCTTCATTATCCACTTTTATATTATTTTTCGGACTAACCTATTAACCGGAGGCCCATCCCAGATTTGCTGTTTTATGCCTATTTCAGTGTTTCGAGGAAAAGGAATATCAGACGGAGTCAAAAGGAAATGAAATCAACTAGAGAAGTTAATTTTGGAAGGAATACCACCTGTCGGACTTGGAGTGCACGTCAAGGGAGATACAGGCTGCCCACGAGGGTGGGGGGCGCCCCCCTTGGCGCGCCCCCTACCTCGTGGGGCCCCCGTAGCTCCTCCGACGTACCCCCTGCCGGAGGGGGATCCCATCACCGGAGGCCATCTTCATCATCCCGGCGCTATCCATGACGAGGAGGGAGTAGTTCACTCTCGAGGCTGAGGGTATGTACCAGTAGCTATGTGTTTGATCTCTCTCTCTCTCGTTTTCTCTCTCGTGTTCCTCTATGGCACGATCTTGATGTATCCCGAGCTTTCCTATTGTACTTGGATCTTATGATGTTTCTCCCCCTCTACTCTCTTGTGATGAATTGAGTCTCCCCTTTGAAGTTATCTTATCAGATTGACTCTTTTATGAGAACACTTGATGTATGTCTTGCGATCCACTTGATGTATGTTTTGGTGATCAACTTGCGGGGTTCGTGACATTGGGAACCTATGCATAGGGGTTGGCACACGTTCTTGACTCTCCGGTAGTAGCTTTGGGGCACTCTTTGAAGTACTTTTATGTTGGTTGGATGAATCTGAGATTGTGTGACGCATATCGTATAATCATGCCCACGGATACTTGAGGTGACAATGGAGTATCTTGGTGACATTAGGGTTTTGGTTGATTTGTGTCTTAAGGTGTTATTCTAGTACGAACTCTTTTATAGATCGATCCGAAAGAATAACTTTGAGGTGGTTTCGTACCCTACCATAATCTCTATGTTTGTTCTCCGCTGTTAGTGGCTTTGGAGTGACTCTTTGTTGCATGTTGAGGGCTTGTTATATGATCTATCTATGTTATTATTGTTGAGAGGACTTGCACTAGTGAAAGTATGAACCCTAGGCCTTGTTTCCTATCATTGCAATACCGTTTACGCTCACTTTTATCATTAGTTACCTTGCTGTTTTTATTATTTCAGATTACAAAAACCTTTATCTACTATCTATTTGCACTTGTATCACCATCTCTTCGTCGAACTAGTGCACCTATACAATTTACCATTGTATTGGGTGTGTTGGGGACACAAGAGACTCTTTGTTATTTGGTTGCAGGGTTGTTTGAGAGAGACCATCTTCATCCTACGCCTCCTACGAATTGATAAACCTTAGGTCATCCACTTGAGGGAAATTTGCTACTGTCCTACAAACCTGTGCACTTGCAGGCCCAACAACGTCTACACGAAGAAGGTTGTGTAGTAGATATCAAACACCCAGTTCCTCCTCCCCTCTTTCCCTTCCTTCCCTTTCCTTTTATTTTGCCCTGCATGGAATTCTTTGAAGCATTGAAAGTGAAAACTGGGTTATCAGTTGCGTTTTGAGTAGCTAGTCTTACAGCAACGGCTCCCGAGAGAGCCTCCAGCACGCCGGGTTTAAAGAGCAAATGTTCAGGATTACCCAGCTGCATGACCCCCTGACCCTCCTGGCTAGTAACTCTCGGCTGGAACCCAGCCAAAGCAGCAGCAGACTCGATTGATGGGTTTTCAAACCCCACCAGTGAAGGAAATATGCCCTAGAGTCAATAATGAAGTTATTACTTATTTCCTTATTTCATGGTAAATGTTTATTATTCATGCTATAATTGTATTAACCGGAAACATAATACATGTGTGAATACATAGACAAACAAAGTGTCACTAGTATGCCTCTACTGGACTAGCTCGTAAATCAAAGATGGTTAAGTTTCATAACCGTAGACATGAGTTGTCATTTGATTAACGGGATCACATCATTAGGAGAATGATGTGATTGACTTGACCTATTCTGTTAGCTTAGCACTTGATCGTTTAGTATGTTGCTATTGCTTTCTTCATGACTTATACATGTTCCTATGACTATGAGATTATGCAACTCCCGTTTACCGGAGGAACACTTTGTGTGCTACCAAACGTCACAACGTAAATGGGTGATTATAAAGGAGCTCTACAGGTGTCTCCGAAGGTACATGTTGGGTTGGCGTATTTCGAGATTAGGATTTGTCACTCGATTGTTGGAGAGGTATCTCTGGGCCCACTCGATAATGCACATCACTACAAGCCTTGCAAGCAGTGCAACTAATTAGTTAGTTGCGGGATGATGTATTACAGAACGAGTAAAGAGACTTGCCGGTAACGAGATTGAACTAGGTATTAAGATACCGACGATCAAATCTCGGGCAAGTAACATACCGATGACAAAGGGAACAACGTATGTTGTTATGCGGTCTGACCGATAAAGATCTTCATAGAATATGTGGGAGCCAATATGAGCATCCAGGTTCCGCTATTGGTTATTGACCGGAGACGTGTCTCGGTCATGTCTACATTGTTCTCGAACCCGTAGGGTCCGCACGCTTAAGGTTTCGATGACAATTATATTATGAGTTTATGAGTTTTGATATACCGAAGGAGTTCGGAGTCCCGGATGAGATCGGGGACATGACGAGGAGTCTCGAAATGATCGAGACGTAAACATCGATATATTGGACGATTATATTCGGACTTCGGAAAGGTTCCGAGTGATTCAGATATTTTTCGGAGTACCGGAGAGTTACGGGAATTCGTCGGGGAGTATATGGGCCTTATTGGGCCATACGGGAATAGAGGAGAGAGGCCAAAAGGAAGGAGGCCTGTGCCCCCCCTCTGGTCCGAATTGGACAAGGGGCGCAGCCCCCTTTTCCTTTTTCCTCTCCCCCTCTTTCCCCTTCTCCTACTCCAACAAGGAAGGAGGGAGTCCTACTCCCGGTGGGAGTAGGACTCCCCTTGGTACGCCCCCTCCTAGGCCGGCCGCCCCCTGCCCCCTTGCTCCTTTATATACGGGGGCAGGGGGGCACCTCTAGGCACAACAACAATTGATCCCTTGGATCTCTTAGCCGTGTGCGGTGCCCTCCTTCACCATAGTCCACCTCGATAATATCGTAGCGATGCTTAGGCGAAGCCCTGCGACGGTAGAACATCAAGATCGTCACCACGCCGTCGTGCCGACGGAACTCTCCCTCGACACTCGGCTGGATCGGAGTTCGAGGGACGTCATCGAGCTGAATGTGTGCTACAACTCGGAGGTGCCGTAGTTTCGGTGCTTGATCGGTCGGGCCGTTAAGACGTACGACTACATCAACTGCGTTATTCTAACGCTTCCGCTTTCGGTCTACGAGGGTACGTGGACACACTCTCCCCGCTCGTTGCTATGCATCACCATGATCATGCGTGTGCGTAGGAATTTTTTTGAAATTACTGCGTTCCCCAACAGTGGCATCCGAGCCAGGTTTTATGCGTTGATGTTATATGCACGAGTAGAACACAAGTGAGTTGTGGGCGATACAAGTCATACTGCTTACCAGCATGTCATACTTTGGTTCAGCGGTATTGTTGGATGAAGCGGCCCGGACCGACATTACGTGTACGCTTACGCGAGACTGGTTCTACCGACGTGCTTTGCACACAGGTGGCTGGCGGGTGTCAATTTCTCCAACTTTAGTTGAACCGAGTGTGGCTACGCCCAGTCCTTGAGAAGGTTAAAACAACACTAACTTGACAAACTATCGTTGTGGTTTTGATGCGTAGGTAAGAACAGTTCTTTCTCAGCCCGTAGCAGCCGCGTAAAATTTGCAATAACAAAGTAGAGGACGTCTAACTTGTTTTTGCAGGGCATGTTGTGATGTGATATGGTCAAGACGTGATGAGATCTAAGTTGTTGTATGAGATGATCATGTTTTGTTGAAGTTATCGGCAACTGGTAGTAGCCCTATGGTTGTCTCTTTGTTGCATAAGATGCAAGTGCCAAATAATTGCTTTACTTTATCGCTTTGCGATAGCAATAGTTACAAGAGCAATAGTTGGCGAGACGACCATGTGATGACACATTGATATAGATCAAGATGATGAAGATCATGGTGTCGTGCTGGTTACAATAGAGATCATGACAGTACTTTGGAGATGGAGATCAAAGGCGCAAGATGATCATGGCCATATCATTTCACATATTTTGATTGCATATGATGTTTATCTTTTATACATCTTATTCTTGCTTTGATTGACGGTAGCATTTTAAGACGATCTCTCACTAATTATCAAGAAGTGTTCTCCCTGAGTATGCACCGTTGCGAAAGTTCTTCGTGCTGAGACACCACATGATGATCGACTGTGATAGGCTCTACGTTCAAATACAACGGGTGCAAAACAGTTGCACACGCGTAATACTCAGGTTAAACTTGACGAGCCTAGCATATAACAGATATGGCCTCGGAACACGAAGACCGAAAGGTCGAGCGTGAATCATATAGTAGATATGATCAACATAGTGATGTTCACCATTGAAACTACTCCATCTCACGTGATATCAGACATGGTTTAGTTGATGTGGATCACGTGATCACTTAGAAGATTAGAGGGATGTCTATCTAAGTGGGAGTTCTTAAGTAATATGATTAATTGAACTTTAATTTATCATGAACTTAGTCCTGGCAGTATTTTGCAAATTACGTTGTAGATCAATAGCTCGCGTTGTTGCTTCCCTATGTTTTTACTTCCCTATGTTTTATATGTGTTCTAGAGAAAACTATGTTGAAAGATGATAGTAGCAATGATGCGGACTTGGTCCGTGATCTGAGGTTTATCCTCATTGCTGCACAGAAGAATTATGTCCTTGATGCACCGCTAGGTGACAGACCTATTGCAGGAGCAGATGCAGACGTTATGAACGTTTGGCTAGCTCAATAAGATGACTACTTGATAGTTTTATGCACCATGCTTTATGGCTTAGAACCGGGACTACAAAAACGTTTTTGAAACGTCACGGAACATATGAGATGTTCAATGAGATGAAATTGGTATTTCAGACTCATGCCCGTGTCAAGAGGTATGAGACCTCTGACAAATACTTCGCCTAAAATATGGAGGAGAATTGCTCAACTAGTGAGCAAGTACTTAGATTGTCTGAGTACTACAATCGCTTGAATCAAGTGGGAGTTAATCTTCCAGATAAGATAGTGATTGGCAGAGTTCTCTAGTCACCATCACCAAGTTACTAGAACTTCGTGATGAACTATAATGCAAGGGATGACGAAAACGATTCCCGAGCTCTTCATGATGCTAAAATCGACGAAGGTAGAAATCAAGAAAAGAGCATCAAGTGTTGATGATTGACAAGACCACTAGTTTCAAGAAAAGGGCAAAGGGAAAGAAAGGGAACTTCAAGCAAAATGGCAAGCAAGTTGTCACTTCCGCGAAGAAGCCCAAAGCTGGACCAAAGCCTGAAACTAAGTGATTATACTGCAAAGGAAATGGTCACTAGAAGCGGATATGCCCTGAATATTTGGTGGATAAGAAGGATGGCAAAGTGAACAAGGGTATATTTGATATATAGGTTATTGATGTGTACCTTACTAGTGTTTATAGTAGCCCCTGAGTATTTGATACTTGTTCAGGTTGCTAAGATTAGTAACTCGAAAAGGGGGTTACAGAATAAACAGAAACTAGTTGAGGGTGAAGTGACGATGTGTGTTGGAAGTGGTTCCAAGATTGATATGATCAGCATCATACACTCCCTATACTTTCGAGATTAGTGTAGAACCTAAATAAATGTTATTTGGTGTTTGCGTTGAGCATAAATATGATTAGATCATGTTTGTTGCGATACGATTATTCATCTAAAACATAGAATAAATTGTTATTCTGTTTACATGAATAAAACCTTCTATGGTCATACACCCAATGTTGATGGTTTATTGAATCTTGATTGTAGTAATACACATATTCATAATATTGAAGCCAAAAAGATGCAAAGTTAATAATGATAGTGCAACTTATTTGTGGCACTGCCGTTTGGGTCATATCGGTGTAAAGCGCATGAAGAAACTCCATAAAAGATGGATTTTTGGAATCACTTGGTTATGAATCATTTGATGATTGCGAACCGTGCCTTTTGGGCAAGATGACTAAAACTCCGTTCTCCGGAACAATGGAGCGAGCTAGTGACTTATTGGAAATAATACATACCG
Source organism: Triticum dicoccoides (assembly GCF_002162155.2). Taxonomy (NCBI): domain Eukaryota; kingdom Viridiplantae; phylum Streptophyta; class Magnoliopsida; order Poales; family Poaceae; genus Triticum; species Triticum dicoccoides. The sequence continues at coordinate 699,793,084 of NC_041389.1, read as the reverse complement.
ATGTATGCGGTCCAATGAGTGTTGATGCTCGTGGCAAGTATCGTTATTTTTTGACCTTCACAAGATGATTTGAGCAGATATGAGTATATCTACTTAATGAAGCACAAGTCTGAAACATTTGAAAAGTTCAAAGAATTTCAGACTGAAGTGGAGAATCATCGTAACAAGAAAATAAAGTTTCAGTGATTTGATCGTGGAGACAAATATTTGAGTTACGAGTTTGGTCTTCAATTAAAACAATGTGGAATAGTTTCACAAACTCATGCCACCTGGAACACCACAGCTTAATGTTGTGTCCGAACGTCATAACCGTACTTTATTGGATATTGTGCGACCTATGATGTCTCTTATTGGTTTACCACTATCGTTTTGGGGTTATGCATTAGAGACAGTTGCATTCACTTTAAATAGGGCACCATCGAAATCCGTTGAGACGACGCCTTATGAACTGTGGTTTGGCAAGAAACCAAAGTTGTCGTTTCTTAAAGTTTGGGGCTGCGATGCTTATGTGAAAAAGTTTCAACCTGATAAGCTCAAACCCAAATCGGAGAAGTGCGTCTTCATAGAATACCCAAAGGAAACTGTTGGGTACACCTTCTATCACAGATCCGAAAGCAAGATTCGTTGCTGAGATGGATCCTTTCTAGAGAAGGAGTTTCTCTCGAAATATGTGAGTGGGAGGAAAGTAGAACTTGATAAGATAATTGTACCTTCTCCCAAATTGGAAATTAGTTCATCACAGAAATCAGTTCCAGTGATGCCTACACCGATTAGTGAGGAAGTTAATGATGATGATCATGAAACTTCGGATCAAGTTACTACAGAATCTCGTAGGTCTTCCAGAGTATGGTCCGCACTAGAGTGGTACCGTAATCCTGTTCTGAAAGCCATGTTACTAGACCATGATAAACTTACGAACTATGAGGAAGCGATGATGAGCCCAGATTCCGCGAAATGGCTTAAGGCCATAAAATCTGAGATGGGATCCATGTATGAGAACAAAGTGTGGACTTTGGTTGTCTTGCCTGATGATCAGCAAGCCATGTTAAATAAATGGTTCTTCAAAAGGAAGACGAACACTGATAGTAGTGTTACTATCTACTAAGCTCGACTTGTTGCGAAAGGTTTTCGACAAGTTCAAGGTGTTGAATATGATGAGATTTTCTCACTCGTAACGATGCTTAAGTCTGTCAGAATCATGTTAGCAATTGTCACATTTTTTGAAATCTGGCAAATGGATGACAAAACTGCATTCCTTAAATGGATATTTCTTAAAGAATTGTTGTATATGATACAACCATAAGGTTTTGTAAATCCTAAAGGTGCTAACAAAATGTGCAAGCTCCAGTGATCCATCAATGGACTAGTGCAAGCATCTCGGAGTTGGAATATACGATTTGATGAGTTGATCAAAGCATATGGTTCTATACAGACTTTTGGAAAGGCCTGTATTTACAAGAAAGTGAGTGGGAGCACTACAACCTTTCTGATAAGTATATGTGAATGACATATTGTTGATCGGAAATGATGTAGAATTTTCTGGAAAGCATAAAGGAGTGTTTGAAAGGAGTTTTTCAAAGAAATACCTCAGTAAAGCTACTTACATATTGAGCATCAAGATCTATTGAGATAGATCAAGACGCTTGATAAGATTTTCAATTAAGTACATACCTTGACAAGATTTTGAAGTAGTTCAAAATGGAACAGTCAAAGAAAGAGTTCTTTCCTTGTCTTTATTCACTTTCTGATAAAACAAGACAAGGCCACCTGCTCGGCCATCACTCTCCACTACAAACATAGAATCAAAACTCAAAACACGACGAAGCTCATCGGCTTTACATTTATTCAAATGAGACTCTGAAAGGAAAATTAACTCCGCTTTGGTGCACTCATGTAGGTCCAAGAGCTCGCGAACTGCCATGGGAGAGAGCATACCACGAAAGTTCCAACCGATTATTTTCATTTGACCCGGCGTACCTCCTCTTCGGAGGCCGCCGATGCGCCATCATCTCGAATCGATTCCCTTCCCTGCTGCCCGACAACGTCTTCTTTCTCCTCAACCTCTTTAGCTACGTGTGTTATCACCCCATTCCCATCTCTCACTGTTTCCACTCTGCCCGTGCACATTCTCTTAGAAGATACAATTATATCCCCGTACAGCATACGCTCATAACTATCCATGGCTTTCTCAAAAGAGAAATCCTGCTCACTACCATCTGCTGGGGCTTCAAATAGGTTTCTTTTTTTACCTATGATGTTAGTGCGTGCTTCCTCTGAACAATGATACGTCTCCAACGTATCTATAATTTTTGATTGCTCCATGCTACTTTATCTACTCTTTTAGGAAATATTGGGCTTCAGTATCCACTTTATCTACACTGATACGTCTCCAAGGTGTGAAGTTGAGTAAGACTCAAAACCCGACCATGGCAGAAAATAGAAAGAGAATGAAAAGTCATTCCCTATGCCTCAGTCATAGGTTCTATAAAGTATGCTATGATGTGTACCGGACCTATTTTATACCTTGCTCTGAGTTTGGAAAAGGAGTACAATTTTGATCTAAGAGTAGATCACTGGATAGCGGTCAAGAATATCCTTAGTGAGGACTAAGGAGATGTTTCTCGATTATGGAGGTGATAAAAGAGTTCGTCGTAAAGAGTTACATCGATGCAAGCTTTTACACTGATCCAGATGACTCTAAGTCTCAATCTGGATACATATTGAAAGTGGGAGCAATTAGCTAGAGTAGCTCTGTGTAGAGCATTGAAGACATAGAATATTTGCAAAATACATACGCCTCTGTATGTGACAGACCCGTTGACTAAACTTCTCTCGCGAGAAAAACATGATCATACCTTAGTACTATTTGGATGTTAATCACATAGCGATGTGAACTAGACTATTGACTCTAGTAAACCCTTTGGGTGTTGGTCACATGACGATGTGAGCTATGGGTGTTAATCACATATAGATGTGAATATTTGTGTTAAATCACATGGTGATGTGAACTAGATTATTGACTCCAGTGCAAGTGGCAGACTGAAGGAAATATGCCCTAGAGGCAATAATAAAGTTATTATTTATGTACATATTTCATGATAAATGTTTATTATTCATGCTATAATTGTATTAACCGGAAACATAATACATGTGTGAATACATAGAAAACAAAGTGTCACTAGTATGCCTCTACTTGACTAGCTCGTAAATCAAAGATGGTTAAGTTTCCTAACCATAGACATGAGTTGTCATTTGATTAACGGGATCACATCATTAGGAGAATGATGTGATTGACTTGACCCATTCTGTTAGCTTAGCACTTGATTGTTTAGTATGTTGCTATTGCTTTCTTCATGACTTATACATATTCCTATGACTATGAGATTATGCAACTCCCGTTTACCGGAGGAACACTTTGTGTGCTACCAAACGTCACAACGTAACTGGGTGATTATAAAGGAGCTCTATAGGTGTCTCTGAAGGTACATGTTGGGTTGGCGTATTTCGAGATTAGGATTTGTCACTCCGATTGTCGGAGAGGTATCTCTGGACCCACTCGGTAATGCACATCACTATAAGCCTTGCAAGCATTGCAACTAATTAGTTAGTTGCGGGATGATGTATTACGAAACGAGTAAAGAGACTTGCCGGTAACGAGATTGAACTAGGTATTAAGATACCGACGATCAAATCTCGGGCAAGTAACATACCTATGACAAAGGGAACAACGTATGTTGTTATGCGGTCTGATCGATAAAGATCTTCGTAGAATATGTGGGAGCCAATATGAGCATCCAGGTTCCGCTATAGGTTATTGACCGGAGACGTGTCTCGGTCATGTCTACATTGTTCTCAAACCCGTAGGGTCCGCACGCTTAAGGTTTCGATAACAGTTATATTATGAGTTTATGAGTTTTGATATACCGAAGGAGTTCGGAGTCCCGGATGAGATCAGGGACATGACGAGGAGTCTCGAAATGGTCGAGACGTAAAGATTGATATATTGGACGACTATATTCGGACTTCGTAAAGGTTCCGAGTGATTCGGGTATTTTTCGGAGTACCGGAGAGTTACGGGAATTCGCCGGGGAGTATATGGGCCTTATTGGGCCATACGGGAATAGAGGAGAGAGGCCGAAAGGAAGGAGGCGCGCAGCCCCCCTCTGGTCCAAATTGGACAAGGGGTGCAGCCCCCTTTTCCTTCCTCCTCTGCCCCTCTTTCCTTCTCTCCTACTCCAACAAGGAAGGGGGGGGGGAGTCCTACTCCCGGTGGGAGGAGGACTCCTCCTGGCGTGCCCCTCCTGGCCGGCCGACCCCCTCCCCTTGGCTCCTTTATATACGGGGGCAGGGGGCACCTCTAGGCACAACAACAATTAAATCCCTTGGATCTCTTAGCCGTGTGCGGTGCCCCCTCCACCATAGTCCACCTCGATAATATCGTAGCGGTGCTTAGGCAAAGCCCTGCGACGGTAGAACATCAAGATCGTCACCACGCCGTCGTGCTGTCGGAACTCTCCCTCGACACTCGGCTGGATCGGAGTTCGAGGGACATCATCGAGCTAAACGTGTGCTAGAACTCGAAGGTGCCGTAGTTTCGGTGGTTGATCGGTCGGGCCGTGAAGACGTACGACTACATCAACCGCGTTGTGCTAACGCTTCCGCTTTCGGTCTACGAGGATACGTGGACACACTCTCCCCTCTCGTTGCTATGCATCACCATGATCTTGTGTGTGCGTAGGAATTTTTTTAAAATTACTACGTTCCCCAACAAGAAAGGCATGACGGACGGGACCAAGCCCTTGTTAACTCGAATGAAGTCCATATCCACTTATGTTTTTTTGGAAACGGAGGTATACCCCCGGCCTCTGCATCATGATGATGCATGCGGCCCTTTTATTAACAATACAGAAAGTATCAACACAAAGGTCTTACAGCTCGCAAACGGAGCAAAAACAAAGCACATAGAACTGAAAAATAGAAGCGGACAAAGACAACTGGTACGTTGATAATAAGGACAAGCTCTCTAGACTCCTATCCTGTTATGCGAACACCATCCAAACCGGTTGAATATAACCCGAGCCACCATCTCCCATTGGTTGCACCCAGTAACCAAAGGCTCCCTGGAGTCCGTAGGAGTGAGTAAGGATCACGTACGGATCCAAGCTGTAGCTCTAAAGATAACCTACAAAAAAGTTAAGTTGTGTAGTCTGTTAAAAATCATATCATTCCTGCAGTTCCATATAGCCCATAATAGAGCACATATTCCAATCCGAATATGAGCTGTCGTGATCTGTTCAACCCCAGCTAACCACGTCCCAAACAAAGACACAATATCTACTGGAGGATTGATATTAAAAGCTATATGAATCGTTCTCCAAAGTAACTTGGCAAGTGGACATTCGATAAATAAATGTTGTATTGTCTCATCCTTAGTACAAAAACAACACCGCGAGTTACCTACCCATCGCCTCTTAAGTAAGTTGTCCTTTATGAGTATTACTTGCTTGTGGACAAACCACATGAAAATTTTAATCCGCAAAGGAACCTTAACCTTCCATATATGAATTGACCTTGGGATGGGGCCGGAATTAATCAGATCTGTATAAAAAGATTTCACCGTAAATATCCCATTTTTAGTTAACTTCCAACGTGTGGAGTCCGGCATGTCGGAGAGACGAACTTCAATCAATCTCCAAACCAAGTGCATCCAGGCTATCCATCTCTCACCCACTAACGTACGTCTGAACTGAATGTTCAAGGGAATAGTTTGAAGGACAATACCTACGTAATCTTCCTTACGTTGCACAATATTGTAAAGGGTAGGATATTGTAAGGCCAGAGGTGTCTCTCCTAGCCACGTATCCTCCCAAAATCTTGTTGACATCCCGTTGCCAATCAAGAATTTGACCCTAGGAAAGAACATATCCTTTGTTCTCATAAGTCCCTTCCAGAACGGTGAATCAGTTGGTCTGATGGTTACCTGGGCTAGCGTTTTCGAGTGCAAATATTTATTGCGCGGGATTTGAGCCCACATGCCCTCCAGCTCTGTCTCTAACCTGTACAACCATTTCCTCATAAGGCATTTATTCTTAATTTCCAAGTTCTCAATACCGAGGCCCCCTTGGTCTTTAGGTCGACAAAGGATATCCCATCTGGCGAGACAGTATTTCCTCTTGGCCTCATCAGACTGCCAAAAGAAACGAGATCTAAAGAAATCAAGTTGCTTTCGGACTCCTTTCGGAACATTGGCATGCTAGTCAATACCGAGTTAATCAAAACTAGTCGACCTCCATATGACATCAACTTGCCCTTCCAGCAGTTGAGGTTTTTTTTCAATTCGTTCTTCAATACACTTCCATTCCTTATTGGATAGTTTACGGTGATGAATCAGAATACCCAAGTAACTGAATGGTAAAGCACCTAATTCGCATCCAAACAATTGTCTGTAAGTATGTTCCTCGTCTTTGGCTTTCCCAAAACAGAACACCTCGCTCTTATGAAAATTGATTTTTAATCCAGACAATTGTTCGAATAAACATAAGATAAGTTTCATGTTACGTGCTTTAGCCATGTCATGTTCCATGAAAATAATACTGTCATCAGCATATTGTAGAATGGACACCCCCCCATCAACCAGATGAGGAACTAGACCCTCTACATGGCCATGATGCTTGGCCCTGCCAATAATGACGGCCAACATATCTGCCACAATATTGAACAGAAGAGGTGACATGGAATCCCCTTGTCGCAACCCCTTATGTGTCTGGAAGTAGTGACCGATATCATCGTTCACCTTAATTCTGACACTACCTTTATGGACTTGAGTATCCACCTGGTGCCTCCAGGTTTCAGTAAAACCCTTCATACGCATTGCCTGCTGAAGAAAAGGCCATTTGACTTTATCATAAGCCTTCTCAAAATCCACTTTTAAGATAACCCCATCTAGTTTCTTCGAGTGAATCTCAGGAAGCGTTTCATGTAGGACAACCACTCCTTCGAGTATGTGTCGTCCAGGCATGAAAGCTGTCTGACTAGGCTGAACCACTGAGTGAGCAATTTGTGTCAATCTATTGGTTCCTACCTTTGTGAAGTTTTTAAAACTCACATTCAGCAGGCAGATGGGTCGGAATTGTTCTATCCGGACCGCCTCATTCTTCTTCGGTAATAACGTCATCGTACCAAAGTTGAGGTGAAACAACTCCAAATGGCCATCGAAAAAATCGTGAAACATAGGCATAAGATCATCTTTAATGATATGCCAACATTTCTTATAGAATTCAGCTGGAAACCCATTTGGTCCCGGTGCTTTATTCGGCTTCATCTGAGTAATGACTAGATGAACTTCTTTTTCAGTAAACGATGCAGAGAGAACATCGTTCTCCGCTGCCTGTAATTGAGGTATATCATCAATCACAGACTCATCAAGAGACACCATCGAAGTATTCGGAGGTCCAAAAAGGCCTTTATGATAGTTGGAAATATATGCTTTCAGATTCTCATGCCCCACTATTGTTCCCTCGTCCTGTTCAAGCTGTATGATCTTCTTCTTCCTATGTTTACCATTTGCAACCATATGGAAGAACTGTGTGTTGTTGTCCCCTTGGACAACCTTAAGCGTTTTCGCATGCAACGCCCACTTAGTTCCTCCTCTCTCAAGAGAGCACGTAGGCCTTGCTCAGCCTCGATCGTACTTGGTTCAATGCTCATTAATAGAAAGAAGCGTGGTTTCAGCCTTTACATCTAGTGTCTGAATGAGTTGAGTTAGACGTTGCTCATAACAACAAGCACCCCATCCTGGCCCTCCTAGCCAGGCACAACAGCAGTGGGGTGAGCAGTCATCGCCACCTGCCCTTGGCCGTCCTGGCCTTGGCTAGTGGCAAGAACAGGGGCTGGAGCTGCCCCCCCGGTCCTCCTGACCAGGGACACCCCCCCTAGGAAGCTCGCAGATGCAGCAGGGGGTCGGCCCATCTGGCTGAGCTGCTGCACTCCCTTGTTGGAAGCCCCCCTTACCGCTAAACCCTGGCCCTCCTGGCCAAGGCTAGCGTGGATGGGCGGCCCTCCAGTCCGGACCACCTGGCCCGAAGCCGGCAGGGAGGGCATATGACCCCGGCCCTCCTGGCCGAGCAAAAGCCCTCCCTGGACTTGACCTCCAATCATCAGGATAGTCGTCATCGTGGATGACGCAACCCCTTTTTCTTGCACAGTGAAATCATTTACAGCTTTGGTGAAAGTGCACTATATCGACTAGAGGGGGGGGGTGAATAGGCGATTTTTATGAATTCTTCACCGAGGAATTTGCTGGTGAGGAAATTCCTAAATGAAGAACTACTTGCAGCGGAATAAGTACTCAGAAAGGAACATAACAGAACACAAGCATAGTCATGATGATGAAATGAAGACAAGCACAGAGTACAGAAAGCGTAAACATAGGATAACACAAGGAAGAAGACAGACATACTGAAGAAATAGAACTGAGGAAATTGAGAAAGTCTTCAGTCAATGTCTTCAAACAGATATGAACAGGCACACAACAACATACATGAGGAAATGAAAGAGTTGAGGAGATAGAACTAGTTAGCTCGGCGAAGACAATGATTTGGTAGACCAGTACCAACTGCTGTCTCAGTTGTACATCTGGTTGGAGCGGCTGAGTATTTAAAATCGAGGACACACAGTACCGGACACACAGTCCTCACCGTATTCTCCTTGAGGTAAGGTCACACAAACCTCGCCCAATCACTCGTGGTAAGTCTTCAGGTGACTTTCGAACCTTCACAAACTCGGTCACTCGGCGATCCACAATTCCTCTTGGATGCTCTAGACCTTGATGCCTAACCGTCTGGAAGAAGCACAGTCTTCAAAGGAAACAAGCATCGGATCCACGCAGGATCAATCTCTTCAGTGGTGCTCAATCACTTTGAGTTTGTAGGTGTTGGGTTTGGGTTTTCCTCACTTGATGATTTTCGCTCAAAGTTTTCGGAGGATGGGATGCTCTCAATTGACAAGTGTCAGTTTCTCTCGGAGCAGCCAACCAGCTAGTGGTTGAAGGGGGTGGCTATTTATAGCCTAGGGAGCAGCCCGACATGATAAGACATAAATGCCCTTGTCTGATATGACCGTTAGGTGGGTAGATATTTTGGAACCGCTGGCGCATAGCACAGCAACGGTCGGAATTTTGACTCTCAAATTCCTCAGGGTTATCATGTTCCTCACTGTGTAGGCAATTCACACTGGTGAATTCCTAACTCCTCAGTCAGAACAAATTCTTCAGAGACCAGAAGAACTTCGTCTCTGTCACTGAAGAATATGACTGAACTATATGAGATTTCCAATGGCTTCACTCGAAGGGATTGGTAGGTGTAGGATTTTGAGTTGAGCATCACATGGAAAATTTTCCTTAGTATTTCCTCGACCCCCTTTAACAGTACGGTGTTTCCTATGACTCAAGAAGGAGAAAATGAAACTACGAAAACAAAAGTCTTCACGCTTCATGTTCCTCGAATGATTGCCTAGTCTTCAAGGTCACACCAATTTCTTCATCTTCAAAGTCTTCAGAAATCCAAAGTCTTCAGTTGAAGAACTTCATTTTAGGGGTCAACTTTCTCTATAAATATCAAACTCCTCATAGACTTGTAGACCTGTGTACACTCACAAACGCATCAGTCCCTTAACCTATAAGTCTTCAATACACCAAAATCACTAAGGGGCACTAGATGCACTTACAATCTCCCCCTTTTTGGTGATTGATGACAATATAGGTTAAGTTTTCGACGGGGATAAACATGTGAAGTGTAAATACTGATATTGAGGAATTTGATTGCAAGATATAGAAGAACTCCCCCTGAAGATGTGCATAGTGAGGAATTTGCTTTTGAAGCAATGCACACTTGAAGAGTATAATCATGGAGATCTCCCCCTATATCTTGTAATTCATACACGCATTTGATATATAATATGAAGAATTTGAAATGCGTGATGAAATATGGTGACTGATGTAATTCAGCATGCATGCATTAACATTAAAGAGAAATAAGCATGCAGAAGAACATAGCAAAAGTATCAGGTCACCATAGAGTTTAAGATTACAACTCGATCCAGCAAAGTAATCAGAAGAACGAGAGTTGTAACTTAGCAAAAAACACCCATATAAGATAGACCCGCTTGAAGACTAACTCAAATTTCTCCCCCTTTGTCATCGAACGACCAAAAGGGTTGAAACTAAGGACTAACACCCCTGAAGAATATCATGCTGATGGAGGAGCGCCAGCGTTGTCAGGGTCTTGAGTCATTGTAGGGCCTACTGCAGTGTCGTCCAAGTCTTCATGCTCGTCCATGGTGCGTGAAGAAGAATATGAGCTGGCCACCAAGGAAGGAACCTTGACTTTCTTGAATCTCTTCGGTGGAGGTGCAGACCAGTCAAAGTCTTCCTTGAAGCCCATTTGCTTCAGATCTTCTTCACCATATAGATGTGACAGAATAGCCCAGGTGCGATCAAACACTTCATAGAGGTAGTAGTGGTTTTTTTCACTGCATTATGTGTAGAAGTCATGTTGTGAAGAATAGAGCCAAACTGACGCTTAACCCCACTTGTGGTTTTGATCCACCTTCTGGTGAAGACTTATCAGTAGTTCACGATCAGTCAGCACACGAGGAGCAGTAGCTTGAGGACTTGTCTTGGTAGAATTGGCAGCAGTATCATGAGTGGCAGAGTCATCATTGGTGGAGTAAGATGCAGCTTTGCGGAACTGACCATCCAATGGATGAATGCCTTCATCGATCACGGCTGGTGACTTGCCCTTCTCATCGGATGAGGAAATTTTCCGCTTGAGGACTTCAATAGGGGGCAAGTAGCTGAGGTGATTCTGAAAATCAGCCTTGTAGTTGAGTGAAGACCTTGTAATGAGGAATCTCATGATCCACGACGCGTAAGGCTTCAGCTCAAATGGAGAAAGTGCAACATTCGCCAGAGTCCTCATGAAGAAATCATGATAATTTATGGGGATGCCATGCATGATGTTGAAAAGCATATTCTTCATCATTCCGATAATTTCTTCATCAGATGAGTCATGGACTTTGATAGGACTCATGGTGTTCGTCAAAATGCGGTAGATGGTTCTGGGCACATAGAGCAATTCCTTCACGAGGAATTTGGTCCTTGGGGCTCTACTCGGCTTCAGCGGCTTCATGAGCACTTGCATATAGTGATCAGTGAGTTCAAGCCCATCATACAGACAACGAGCACCGTCAGGTGGAGGACTGATTGGTAAGGCACGAAGCAATTCAAAGGCTGGTGCCTTGTAATGAGTGTTTTCAGTCGTCCAGTCCAACACCCACGAGTTGGCGTCAGCAGCATCACCTGTGATATGCAAAGTTGCGTAGAACTGAAGAATAAGCTCTTCATTCCAATCAGCTATGTCAGAGCAGAAATTGAGCAAGCCAGCGTCATGAATCATGCTGAGGACTTGAGATAAGCAAGGCATGGATTCCATGTCCACATGAGGAATATGCTCATGATTGAAGACTTTGTCCTTGTTGTAAAGCACTGAGGAATAGAAGTTGGCATGGCTGGCAGTCCAGAAATGCTTCCTTCTAAGAAGAGCAGTCATATGGGTTGAATTCAGTGAAGAATACGTGCTCGCCGAAGAAATCATCATCCTTGAATTTTTGCTTCATGGAGAAAGGGTCCTTTGGCTTGGGCTGAGGAGTGTCAGTCAATTGCAGCACCACCTCAGGAACCGCAATCTCGAGTGCCTCAGGCTGAGGAATTTCAGGCTCATCTGCAGCTTCAGCCTGTGTTGTCAATTCTTTGTTGACAATTTCTTCAGCACTAGTGGCTGGAATTTCTTCATGAACACTTGGGGTTGCATGAGGTTCTTAAGATCCCATTTGTACTTCAGTGGCAATAGGGGACTGAGGAATAGCTTGGAGTGGAGTGAACATTGGAGAGTTTGGATGTTGACTGTCCCAAAATTCATCATTGAGCACAGGAGTGGTACACCCAATGTCCACATCCTCATCTTCAATTTATTCAACACCTGCCTCTTCAGCAGTAAACTGAGTCATAGATGAGGAAATGACTGGGGTTAAAGGGATCTTATCCACTTCAATTTCTTCGTCCAACTGCTCTGTCAAAGCAGCAGAAGGAGTTTCTTCATCAGATTCATCAGGAATCACATAATCTTCACCAAAAGGAACAAGGTCCTTTGATGGCATTGATGAGACTGGAACGACATCAAGTTGATGCCTTGGTCTTCTTCGCATCTGATGCAGATGGAAGGCTTGGAGTTGGGGTAGGCGCGGGAAGTGCAGAGGACTTTGGTTCATTTTCCTCAGGCACAACTGATGCAGTTGTCCTGATTTGTTCACTTTCCTCAGGCGCATCACTAGTGGATGCCCTGGCAATATCTTCAGCGGCTGGAGTGGAGTCATCAGCCCTGGCACTCTCATTTTCTTCAGCAGCCTGAATGTCATCAACGGTGCTAGCAAGTTCTTCAGTAGGCTGAGCAGATGCCTCAGCCTGAGTAACTTCAACGTGCACAAGTGGAGCAGCACTTGAGGTGAATTTCTTCGTCAGATTGATAAAACGCACCTTGGCGCCCTTCCAATCAGCATAGTAGCAATCAAATTCATCGCTCAGTTGTTCGATTTCCACTTGCAAAGCAAGGAGCTGATCAGGAGTGAGAGTGAGGACATTGTCCTTGAGGTAGCGTTGTTTCTTGTACCGCGCTTTCTTCAAACTTCTGCCTTGTTCAAATTTCCATTTTTCTTCCTCAATGAAGGCAGTCAGAACATGACTTTGACCAGGAGTGAGGTTCATCTCCGGCAAAGGCGTGTTAGGATCCTTGTGCCACAGATCAATGTAGTCGAGGATCAACTTTGGATCCAACATCAGCGGCACATTGCTGCCTTTGGCTCTAGCGGCCCTGGCTTACCTATTTCTGATGATTTCGGCAAGTTCTTCATCATCCGCCTCATCATCATCAGAGGGCACTTGGAAAGTGACTTGCTTCTTGTGAGGACTTGGTCGAATACCTCGTCTAGCAGTGGCCTTTTTCTTCAGCAGTGAGGGACCAACTGAGGAAGGTCGAGCAGTTGAGGAGCTTGCAGATGCTCCTGAGGCAATAGAGAAGCCTTGAGTCCTTTGGCACGTGGCAAGATGCACAGGTGCCGAGGATTTTGTCGGAGCAGCTAAAGATTTTGATGGAGGAGCTGAGGACTTTGGAGGAGCAGTATGAGGAATTTGCCGTGAGGGCCTTGAAGAATCTGGCCTTGATGGCATAGCAGAGGAGCTTGACCGTGAGGGCATTGAAGGTGAAGCACTGGATTTATGTGCAGGCTTTTTGTGCATTGCCTTCTTTGGCTGACTAGCAGAGGCCTCAGCAGAGGCAGCAACAGTAGTAGAGTCTGCGTTGAATTTCTTCACTGCTTCCTTTGCTTGCTTAGCCAGTTTGGCTTGGCGCTTTGCCCATGCATCAGGATAATCCTCACCGCGCTTGAGGCTGGTGGGATCTGCCAACTGGCCTGGTGCCAATGGAGGTCTTGGGCATGGAGGGTTGAGTGTGAATTTCTTCATATACTTGGGAGTGACATATCTGTACTCCCTCCATTCTCGTGCCCATCTCCTTTCTATCTTTTGAATGCGCACCTTGCGCTGATTTCTATCTTCCTCAGGGGGTGTGCAGTACCTAGCATAGATGTCCTCAGGGATTTCAAACGCAGTATTGACCTCATGCCTCTTTCCTCCCTTCTATGGCCTTTTGTCACCCATTTTCTTCAGCTGAGGAATATGAACAACTGAATTTTCTGAAGAGGTATGCAACTTTTCTTCGAGGAACGCTGCAAATGAGTTAAGTTGATGAGAACCTAGTGATGCAGCAGCGGATATTTGTACCTGTGAACAGAGTATAGTTGCCAGGAATTTGGAGAGGTCATATGCATTCTCAGAAGGTTTTTCAAAAAGAATAGGTTTTGAGGAATTTGGCTAGATGAGTCTTGAGGAATTTCACTAAGCGTTTTTGTCTTAGGTTCCAGAGTTGTATAGATTGAAATCCACACAATTGAGGAATCTTGAAGAAAATCATTGCTTAGAGAAACGAATCAAGAGCAGATGACATGTGAGGTGTTAATGTGTGTGAAGATTTGAAGAATAAACACCTTTGAAGATTTTTTAAGAAAACTTGGGAATCAAAGCGAGCAATAAAAGTAGCTTTTAATTACCCGAAGTGAAGAGCATGACGAACTGGGAAGTGTAGATGTGAAGTTTGTCAGTTCAGATCTTCCACGCCCTAACTCGGTAGAGGAAGACGGCTACGGCGGCGGCGGAGTGAAGAAATCCGCAACCGGCGCGAGTACGACGGCGACGAGGTCGAGGCAGTGAAGCTCTTTCTCACCAGCGACGATGAAGTAGTGGCGGCGCTAGGGTTCTGGGGAAGCTCGAGCAGGAGAGAGAGCGAGCGAGGTGAAAGTGAAGTGAGGAAGAGACAGGGGTATTTATAGAGAGAGTGAAAAACTGTTCAACCGAGGAAATCGGACGAACATGCCCCTGGCCCCTTCTCATTAGCTTGACATGTGTCACTCACATACTGAGAGGTGGCGATCGTGTAGGATCGTGGGTGAATAGATAAGTATTTGTCGTGAGAAGCGGAACAGTTTGAGTGGCAAAGCCGAAAATTCAAATAAGATAGGTTTTAAAAGTTGCGTCCGCCATTTCTTCAGCTGTCAAGGACACAGTAAAGATTTTGAACAAGTTTCAAATAGAACGCATATGAAGAATTTGTTAATAGACTGGGTTGAGTTTAGCATAGAGGGGGAAGGGTCCGATCACATTCACTTAGCAGAAGAAATCAACTTGAAGAAATAACAATAAGTGAATGCTGTAGAGGACATAAAACTCAT
>NC_041389.1:699761525-699777924 GCF_002162155.2 Triticum dicoccoides | reverse complement strand
TATATCCAAATGAAGAACAACACAGGAAAGAGTGAAGACAATGCAAAGTTGAAGAATTTGAAAAACTGAGGAATTTCAAAAACGAAGAAAAACTCAAATTGAAGATTTTCGACTTTGGGTGGTGGCGTAACCCACCGTATAAGAAAGCTGATTTCAGACACCGCGTACAATTGTCGTATGGCTTTGAGAATCAATTTCTTCATTAATTTCTTTACACTTAGAGGGTTAGTCTTCATTGATTGAAAAAAAACGTTACTTCGTGTGTTGCACATCTAAGTCATCAAGTCAGCATAAGTGTTAGGAGGTGTGTCCATTTCAGAGAACATACGAAGATTCGAGGATATTTAGCTCACACCGCAACTTGCTAAATCTCTTCTCATCCAATGGGCTTAGTGAAGATATCGGCCAGCTGATCTTCAGTGCTGACGTGGTCGATGGAGATGTCGCCCTTCAACACATGGTCGCGAAGAAAATGATGACGAATTTGGATGTGCTTGGTCTTCGAGTGCTGAACTGGGTTATGAGCAATCTTGATGGCACTCTCATTGTCACAGTAGAGAGACACATCTTCACGTTGAAGCCATAGTCCTTGAGAGTTTGCTTCATCCATAGTAATTGAGCACAGCACGATCCAGCAGCTATGTACTCAGCTTCTGCAGTGGAGAGAGATACGCAGTTCTGTTTCTTCGAGGACCAACAGACCAAAGATCTTCCGAGGAAATGACATATACCAGATGTTGACTTGCGGTCCATGCGATCGCCAGCATAGTCAGAGTCTGAATATCCAATGAGATCAAAAGTAGAGCCCTTGGGATACCATAATCCAAGTGTTGGTGTGTGAGCTAAGTATCGAAGAATATGCTTCACAGCCTTATGGTGTGATTCCTTCGGTGTAGCTTGAAATCGGGCACACATACAAACACTAAGCATAATATCCGGCCTAGATGCACATAGGTACAATAAGGAACCAATCATGGAGCGGTATACCTTTTGATCGAAGTCTTTACCATTTTCATCAGTGCATAAATGCCCATTTGTGGGCATTGGAATTTTGACCCCTTTGCAATCTTGCATGCCGAATTTCCTCAATACGTCCTTGAGGTATTTCTCCTGAGATATGAATATCCCATTGCGTTGTTGACGAATTTGAAGACCTAAAAAGAATTTCAATTCACCCATCATAGACATTTGATGGTCTTCACTCGTCATATAGGAAAATTCATCACTATATCGTTGGTCAGTACAACCAAAAATGATATCATCAACATATATTTGGCACACAAACAATTCATCATCATAAGATTTAGTGAAAAGAGTTGGGTCGAGTGAACCGGGTTTGAAGCCTTTCTTCATGAATAATTCATTCAAAGTATCATACCACGCCCGAGGGGCTTGCTTGAGGCCATATAGGGCCTTGTTGAGTTTGAAGACTTTGTCGGGATTCTTTGGATCTTCAAAACCTGGTGGTTGAGCAACATATACTTCTTCCTCAAGCTTACCATTGAGGAATGCACTTTTCACATCCATTTGTTGTAAGATAATATCATGATGGTTAGCATATGCAAGTAATATGCGAATAGCCTCAAGTCTAGCAACAGGTGCAAAAGTTTCATAGAAGTCAATTCCTTCAACCTGTGTGTAGCCTTGAGCTACGAGCCGTGCCTTATTCCTCACCACAAGGCCATTTTCATCTTGCTTGTTGCAGTAGATCCACTTTGTGCCAATAATGTTGTGCTTGCGAGGATCTGGACATTTGACCAGTTCCTAGACGTTGTTGAGCTCGAACTGGTGTAATTCTTCTTGCATAGCTTGAATCCACTCAGGCTCCAGAAATGCTTCATCTACCTTAGTGGGCTCTGTGATAGAGACAAACGCAAAGTGCCCACAAAAGTTAGATAAATGTGAAGCTTTTGAGCATGTGAGAGGACCTGGTGCTTCAATGTCATCGATCATCTTCTCGATTTGCATTTCGTTTGCAATACGAGGATGAGCGGATTGTCTTCGAGGAATTTGATCTGCATTTTCTTCACGAGCATTTTCCTCAGCACCATTTTCTTCAGGTGCGCCAGCTCGACGTTCATCACGTTCTAGAATGAATTCTTCAGCAGATTCTTCAGTAGGAATGACATCCTCAGTGGCTTTGAACTTGATGGATTCCTCAGGTGCTGGTGCATCTATCACAGAAGGTAGGTGCTCTCTTTGCGAGCCATTAGTTTCATCGAACCGCACATCCACAGTTTCAACAACCTTGTGAAGAACGTTGTTGAAGACTTTGTAGGTGTGCGAGTCCTTTCCGTAACCAAGCATGAAACCCTCATGTGCTTTCGGTGCAAATTTAGAATTGTGATGAGGATCTCTAATCCAACATTTAGCACCGAAGACTTTGAAGTAACTCACATTGGATTTCTTGTCAGTGAGGAGTTCATAGGCAGTCTTCTTGAAGAATTTGTGAAGATATACTCTGTTGATGATGTGGCAAGCGGTATCAATTGCATCAATCCAGAACCGACGAGGTGTCTTGTATTCATCAAGCATAGTGCGAGCCATTTCAGCGAGGGTTCTGTTCTTGCGCTCCACGATGCCATTCTGTTGAGAAGTATAAGGAGCAGATAACTCATGAGTAATACCAAGTTCATCAAGATAGTCATCAAGACCTGAATTCTTGAACTCAGTTCCATTGTCACTCCTGATGTGCTTGATCTTCACACCAAAGTTGGTTGAAGCCGTCGAGGAAAATCGTTTGAGGACTTCCTGCACCTCATGTTTGTAAGTGACAATGTGTACCCATGTGTAACGAGAATAATCATCAACAATAACAAAGCCATATAGAGATGCATAATTTGTAACAGTAGAATAATGATTAGGACCGAAGAGATCCATGTGAAGCAATTCAAATGGTCGAGTGGTGGTCATGATAGTCTTTGCTGGATGCTTGGCCTTTGTCATCTTCCCAGCTTCACAGGCTCCGCATAAGTGATCCTTGAGGAATTTGACATTCTCAATGCCAATGACATGCTTCTTCTTCGCGAGCTTGTGCAGATTCCTCATGCCAGCATGACCTAGTCGCCGATGCCATAGCCAGCCTTCTGAAGCCTTTGCAAGTAAGCATACGGCCGGTTGTGGTCCTGTAGAGAAATCAACAATGTACAAGCCTCCTCTCCTAAAGCCTTCGAAGACTTTGGAATTGTCAGCTCCCATGATCACAACACAACGATACTTGCCAAAGACAACAACCATATCAAGATCACAAAGCATTGAGACAGACATGAGGTTGTAACCTAAGGAGTCAACAAGCATGACGTTGTCCATGTGTATGTCCTTAGATATTGCAACCTTACCTAGACCCAATACCTGACTTTTGCCTTTGTCAGCAAAGATGATATGCTTCAGATGTGATGGTGATAAGGGAGCATCCATCAATAGATTCTTGTCACCAGTAATGTGATTTGTACATCCACTATCGAGGACCCACTCATTTGCTTTGGGTTGATCATCCTTGGCACCCTTTGCCATGAAGCAATAGGTGGGAGCGTAGTCATCATTGCCTTCATCAGCCTTGTTGGTGAAGTTGTTTTCTTCAGAGTTGAAGATAGACTTGCTGACGAATGCAGTAGCGAGAGCTAGGCTCGCCACACCAGACTCGGATTCCTCAGATGCCTCCTCGTCCTCATGTTCCTCAGGTTCAGCCTTAGAGTCCATTTCCTTGCCAATGAATGCTCGAGCCTTCTTGGAGCTGCTCTTCTTGTGAGATGAAGACCTAGAGGATTTTGATGATGAAGACTTTGAAGATTTCTTATTCTTCTTTGCGTCATCAGAACTGTAATCCTTGTATTTCTTCTTCTTTGATTCCTTATCCCACTAAGGACAATCTTGGATGTAGTGACCAGGTTTCTTGCATTTGTGGCATAGCCTCTTATTGTAGTCACTCGATGAGGAATCATTGCTCCTTGAGGGTTTTCCAAAGCGACCACGTCTTGAGAACTTCTGAAATTTCTTCACGAGCAGTGCAAGTTCCTGGCTTAGTTCTGCAGGGTAACCAAGGCTGCTAGCAGAGTCTTCATCTTCAGACTCAGAGACTGCCTTGGCCTTCAAAGCACGTGATCTGCCATAGCTTGAACCGTAGAGATCTCTCTTCTCAGCAAGCTGGAACTCACGAGTATTTAGCCTCTCGAGGATATCAGCGGGATCAAGTGACTTGTAGTCAGCACGCTCTTGGATCATCAGTGCCAGAGTATCAAATGAAGAATTGAGCGATCTCAGCAATTTCTTCACCACCTCATGATCGGTGATGTCAGTGGCGCCAAGTGCTTGAAGCTCATTTGAGATGTCAGTGAGGCGATCGAAAGTTTGCCAAACATTTTCATTGTCGAGTCTTTTGAAGCGGTTGAAGAGATTGCGAAGAACGTCAACACGAGAGTCACGTTGAGTTGAGACCCCTTCATTCACTTTGGACAGCCTATCCCAAATAAGCTTAGCAGTTTCCAAAGCACTCACTCTTCCATACTGTCCTTTGCTCAGATGGCCACATATGATATTCTTCGCTTGAGAATCGAGTTGCTTGAATCTCTTCACATCAGTAGCGTTCAGAGAAGGTGTGACTGAGGGAACACCATTTTCCACAACATACCAGAGATCGTTGTCAATTGCCTCAAGATGCATTCGCATCTTGTTCTTCCAGTAGGGGTAGTCCGTTCCATCGAAGGTAGGACACCCAGCAGAGACCTTGATCATACCTGCGGTCGACATAACTAAAACTCCAGGCGGTTAAACCAAAATCACACAGAACAAGGGAGTACCTTGCTCTGATATCAATTGAAAGTGCGTTATATCGACTAGAGGGGGGGTGAATAGGCGATTTTTATGAATTCTTCACTGACGAATTTGCTGGTGAGGAAATTCCTAAATGAAGAACTACTTGCAGTGGAATAAGTACTCAGAAAGGAACATAATAGAACACAAACATAGTCATCATGATGAAATGAAGACAAGCACAGAGTACAGAAAGCGTAAACACATGATAACACAAGGAAGAAGACGGACAGACTGAAGAAATAGAACTGAGGAAATTGAGAAAGTCTTCAGTCAATGTCTTCAAACAGATATGAACAGGCACACAACAACATACATGAGGAAATGAAAGAGTTGAGGAGATAGAACCAGTTAGCTCGGTGAAGACAATGATTTGGTAGACCAGTTCCAACTGCTGTCTCAGTTGTACATCTAGTTGGAGCGGCTGAGTATTTAAACTCGAGGACGCACAGTCCCGGACACACAGTCCTGACTGTATTCTCCTTGAGCTAAGGTCACACAGACCTCGCCCAATCACTCGTGGTAAGTCTTCAGGTGACTTTCGAACCTTCACAAACTCGGTCACTCGGCGATCCACAATTCCTCTTGGATGCTCTAGACCTTGACGCCTAACTATCTGGAAGAAGCACAGTCTTCAAAGGAAACAAGCGTTGGATCCACGCAGGATCAATCTCTTCAGTGATGCTCAATCACTTTGGGTTTGTAGGTGTTGGGTTTGGGTTTTCCTCACTTGATGATTTTCGCTAAAGTCTTCGGAGGATGGGATGCTCTCAATTGACAAGTGTCAATTTCTCTCGGAGCAGCCAACCAGCTAGTGGTTGAAGGGGCGGCTATTTATAGCCTAGGGAGCAGCCCAACATGATAAGACATAAATGCCCTTGTCTGATATGACCATTAGGTGGGTAGATATTTTGGAACCGCTGGCGCATAGCACAACAACGGTCGGAATTTTGACTCTCAAATTCCTCAGGGTTATCATGTACCTCACTGTGTAGGCAATTCACACTGGTGAATTCCTAACTCCTCAGTCAGAACAAATTCTTCAGAGACCAGAAGAACTTCGTCTCTGTCACTGAAGAATATGACTGAACTGTATGAGATTTCCAATGGCTTCACTCGAATGGATTGGTAGGTGTAGGATTTTGAGTTGAGCATCACATGGAAATTTTTCCCTAGTATTTCCTCGACCCCCTTTAACAATATGGTGTTTCCTATGACTCAAGAAAGAGAAAATGAAACTACGAAAACAAAAGTCTTCACACTTCATGTTCCTTGAATGATTGCCTAGTCTTCAAGGTCACACCAATTTCTTCATCTTCAAAGTCTTCAAAAATCCAAAGTCTTCAGTTGAAGAACTTCATTTTCAGGGGTCGACTTTCTTTGTAAATATCAAACTCCTCATAGACTTATAGACCTGTGTACACTCACAAACGCATCAGTCCCTTAACCTATAAGTCTTCAATACACCAAAATCACTAAGGGGCACTAGATGCACTTACATTTGGTTACTTTGACCACCATTCCTTCGGTGGCCCTGGAGATGCTATTGTTACTATAACCAGTGAACATAGCTTTTCTACTAGCTGTTTGACCTTTCTAGTAAGCCTCTACACTGAGATTTTTGCAAATTTAGCTATTCTACTCTCCTTAGGGATACTACAAAACCTCTTTGACATATGTCCTACCAACCCACAACATTCACAATACGATGGCAATTTTTCATAGCAAACATCAAACTGAAGCTTTTCTTTACTACCTAAAGGGGTGAATTCTACCCTACTCTTGATTGGCTCATATAGTGGGATTTTCAAACGCACACGCAAGTACTTCTCAACAATCAAATGATCCTGGTGTGAAACAGTGATCACTTCACCGAGTTGCCCCCCTAGAGACCGACCCACATCCTCAGTATTAAGCTCAAATGGTAGGTCACGAACCTGGGCCCATATAGCCATGGATCCAAGGTCCACCTCCGCTGGGTCGCCCTTGCCGTCGAACTTGGCGAAGATGATCCCGTCACGGTTGTGGTGCCATGGCTGGGCCTTCAACATGAAACGTCTGTCAACGTCGTTGGAGAAGTTGAGGATGAACCTCCCGTCGGCGCTGGCCACCTCCTGAACAGTGACCCTGCCTTGCAACCTCCAGGCCGACGATGCACGAAGGTCGTCAACGAGGATCCGAGGATTAACTTGGAAAGGCGAGAGGAATCGCCCTACCACCAAGTATCCTCTGACCGCTCTCCGCGCGCCCTCCATGTCGATGATCAGAGGGGAGCCATCTCCACGGGGCCGCCTCGGCGCTGTCTTCCCCACGCCCTCAGGCGAGGAGGCCAGAGCAGGAGGATTCTTCTCCATAATCACATTCACACTTTCGGAGCTCTTTCCTACCTCCTATGTCTCCCCTTTCCTCTCCATCTCTCCCCTTTTCCCCAAACTAGCAGGTCTAGACAAGAAAACCCGATAGGAAGAAATAGGCTTTTTTCCTGTATGATGAACTGCGACCTCGAGCAATCCCCCTCGGTGTTATAATAGTGTCTCTTCACCACAAACGGGACGAAATTCGTGCATTTAAAGAAAAATAATGGGTCTTGAAAGAGCAGTTTCTTACTTAAAATCCCCCTAATTTCTCTCTTCCCCCTATATGTGCAGATAAAAGCCCTCCCCTGATTTCCCTCTTCCTTTTCTATAATTCTCAATGAGAAAATCTCTCTAGGAATCTGATCAGCAGCATTTCTTTCCAAAACATTAGCACTCAAATCCACAAATCCTACTATGGACGGGAGCACTTCCTTTGGAGAAGATCTCCTAATATATGGCAGTACCTCCTGATTGTCGCTGTTGCCTCTTTCGGCCGCCACTCTCCCCTTCTGATGGAAGCGAATCTCACCTGGGATCCCGTCCATCAGCTCCTTTGCACGCAACTTCATTCGCCTCCAGCAGGTCTCCCAATCTGGAGATCGCCGGAGGATACGCCTCGACTCCGTCTTGATGGATTCCCAATCCAGCTTGCTGGCTAGGCCCCCGAAGAAACCCCCCTCGCTCATGGCTTCACTAGCCGCCGGGAACTCCGCCGCCAGGGTCCCCGCCGGGTTCGCCGCCATCACTCCCCTCTCTCTATTTCCGTCGCCGCCAGATCGCCTAGCGATTGCGGGAGCTCCGTAATAGGCTAGACTTTATTTTGTGCTACTCAGGTTTTCGCCCCATAACACTCGTTTCGATGGCAATGGCAAGCGAGTGTGGTGGGTTTCCTGGTAGTGCTGGAACTCGCTCTACCTCTTTCCCTTCTCCTGACTTTTCTATTGGAACTGGTTGTATTTCCGTTCTATGCAATGGAAAGGGGTAAAGCCCGGTTCTAAAAAAACATGATATTGAATATTTAAATCAAAATACCTGAAGCAAAATAACAAAATCTAGGGAAACACAAAACATGATTTTGAAAACCTTGAATAAAAAGATGACATGTAAAAACATAAAATTGATTGTCCTTCTAGATTTTCCTTTGAGAAACCGTGATTTCAAGTTTCAAGCAGTTGGATGGCTGGCGTAGTGCCTATGTTGCTACTCGCCTTTTCAATTATTATTTTTTAAATGTTATTTTTTTAGGTTTTGTTTTTTGAAATGTTGCTACTTGGGCCCTGAAAAATGTTGAAATCTAAAAGCCCAAAGCCTAAAAAAAGAAAGCCCAAAGCCCAAAAGTAGAGGCCAATCAGAGAAAACTGAGCAGCACACAACACATCCGTTCCACCCAGCGCACCAGCCCAAAAAATTTCCCCGCCCGAAACCCTGGCCGCCGCCACGCCACCGACCATGCCACCGGCGCCGCCACCGACCATGCCGCCGGCGTCGGCGCTGCCGGATGAGCTTCTCGAGGAGATCTTCCTCCGCTTCCTGCCGGACGAGCCCGAGCACCTCGTGCGCGCCTCCCTCGCCTGCAAGCTCTGGCTCGGCCTCCTCTCCAGCGCCCGCTTCCGCGGCCTCTACCGCGACTTCCATGGAGCTCCCCCCATGCTGGGATTCCTTTACAACTGGATCTTTAACCGCGGCTC
The DNA here is from genome assembly GCF_002162155.2 of Triticum dicoccoides. Taxonomy (NCBI): domain Eukaryota; kingdom Viridiplantae; phylum Streptophyta; class Magnoliopsida; order Poales; family Poaceae; genus Triticum; species Triticum dicoccoides. Next base: position 699,769,070 of record NC_041389.1, on the reverse strand, counting down.
CAAGGAGGATGACCCCGTGGCAAACTTCGTCCCCGCCGCGAAATTCGGCGCACTCATCTCCGCCGCCGATGGCTGGGACCGTGGGTACGCTCCGTGGGACTGCCGCCATGGCCGCGTCCTCCTTGGGAACTACACGGGGCTCGTCGTTTGGGACCCCATGACAGGCCGCCGGATGAAGCTGGAAGCGCCCGTTGGCTATGTTGGCGCGGCGGTGCTCTGCGCTGTGAGGGGCTGTGACCACCGTGCATGCCATGAGGGCCCCTTCCAGGTGGTCTTCATCGGCCTGGACACGAACGATGATGATGGTGATTGTGTTGCACATGCGTATGTGTCCTCGCCCATGCCGGCCGAGTGGAGTGACTTGGGCTCTGATTCTCTTTTTGATGGATGGAGCAAGCCGTGCTCTGGTCTTCATCTTATTACGGCCGATCCATTCATCGATTCACTGCCCCCTGTCCACGTCGAAAACGCACTTCACTTCATGCTTAGGTATGATGATAAGCGTGTAGGGATTCTTAAGTATGACTTGAGCTCTAATTGCTTATCACTGATTGATGCGCCGCTTACCGGGTCGGCCATTGTTGGTCCTGCTATCCTCATGGCAATGGAGGATGGCGGCTTGGGGTTGGCACACTTGGACGGGTTAATCCTCTACTTATGGTCAAGACAGATGGGTTCCGACAGAGTTGCGTCATGGACTCGGCGTGAAGTCATCGATCTCAAGGAACTTCTCCCCATTCAAAATCCCAGGAAAAGAATTAGTGTTATTGGATCTGTGGAGGGCCATGATATCATTTTCGTGACCGTGGATCTTGGCATCTACGAGATTAATTTGAAGACGCTACGGTGGAAGAAGATATGGAAGAGAGAGAAATTTCGCTCTTTGATTCCGTACATGAGCTTCTACAATCGACAAGGTATATCTATATGCCCTTTTCTTCTGTGATTTGGAACAGTTCTTCAGTAATGAGTATACTAGTTGGCGGAACAATTTAGTTTCAATGTTTAGACAGATGGGTAGTTATTTTTTATGTACCATTTTCGGGAATATATGCTCGAGCAAACTTTCAGTGCTATGTAAACTCGAATGTTACACCTAATTATGCTTATGCCTACCTATGAGTGCAACTTAATTTAGCACCATGTCTTCTTCTTTTTGGAATCACACTGATAAATCCATGTTTGCAGAAAAGGTGAGGCCCTGCAACACATTGACAACATATGGTTGAATATGCTTAAGGGCAGGAGTTCATTCTCATCAACATGAGAAATGACTATTTGAAGGCGACATGGCTCCTGTGATCGGTGTCAGTATTTGGCAACTGTTTTAATGCAGTGGGGCTTGTTTTCTCATAGTGGTGTTGGATTTTGTCAAGTTTGGGATTTTCCCCACGTTACTGGTGTGTGTAAGCAGGCTAATGAATTATCTCGTAATGAACTTCCAATTTCTTGCAGCATCGGTTATGTGCTTAGTTTTTTAATCCGCTCGAAAATGTACCGCATGGACTAGCTTTGTCTTACCATTGTAAAAAATCTACAGTTTGCTTTCGTACCTTTGAGCCAAAACAGAGAACATGGATGATGGCATGTTTAGAGTTAGTGATTTCCGTTGCGAAGAACTTGCGATGGTTTCTGCATGTTGGCTCATTGGTATGACTTAATTAATTTTATGAATTTGATCAGTGCTAGAGGTCAAGTGTTGATATTACTGAAGAGTAAAGAGTATAGCGTGCAGTTCCTTTTTTATATACAGCAAGCAATGTTACTGAAGAGTGAAGAGTATAGCATGTAAACTGAAATATTGAGCTGTAAGTTGAGGGAACTGACAGTGTGGCAGAATCTGAGTTGCATGAAGATCTCAGAGGTTTTAGTGCTACAGTTGCTCCACAAATCTGTTAGGTATTAGGTTGCTATTTGTTGCATATTTTTAGCCTGTGGTGGATATAATAGTAGACTGCAATACCCATGTAGTGAGATGAAGATGTATATGTTTTATCACATTCTGCTAGGCTACACATTTTCCTTATTTCTTAGACAAGATCTTTCACTCAAAAGCATCAACACACATTTCTATGTGCATTCGTGACCTATATTTATGGAAGAGGCAAGGCTCTGTTCCAAATGCCTGATACCTAATTAACTCTCTTCATTCTTCATCGGCAAAATTAGTTGCCTCCTCTTCTCTCTAATATTTTTTTCATGTGTGGGTGTTTTGTGGTTGGTAATCTGTTTTCTTTACAGAGGGATAATATATCCGTTATGTGCTAGACTCGACCGGACGGGATACATTCTGAAGCTTAACATTAGTAATTTGTTATGTCGCTGGGACTCGGTATTCATCTATTTTCACATAGTAGCTTTCCTATGCTTTTGATTGCACATGGAAGATTCAGTATACAGAATGCTGCAGTTAACTCTCCTGCATATACTTTATAGTGGGTAGAGAGTTCACTAAGCAATCGAAGGTTATTACTAAGATAGTATCTTAACGAGCGAGATCATTGCAAATTTTTAGATCAGCTAATAGGCTTTCCTACATTTACCAAATAACAAAAACATTTATCAAGAATTCAGAGGCTAGTTTATAATCCACAAAGGGGACTCCAGCAGTTCAAAATAATACGAAAGCTTCATATGTCAGCAGTTCAAAATAATACGAAAGCTTCATATGTCATGGTTTTGCTTCAGGCATGATGTGCAGTTAGCACATCGTGTCCCTGTCCCCACCACAAAAAGAAAAGGCAGAGCTTTCTTTACATTCTTGCCAAGATATGCAATCTTGGAAGTATTGAAGATTCATCTATATGTTGTGCAAATACGAAAGCTTCGTACATCACAATTCACGTTAAAGATATACTATATTTTGAACTTACTTAGGAGACTTGGCAGCTGAGCAAAAGTGAAAAGGGAATTCCTGTAGTTCCTGTATTTTCATCCGGACTAAATGAGAATCTTGATTCCAAAGAGATGGTTCACTTCTGGTATGCAGCTCTCAAGGTGGACAATACTGGCCCTGTCTTGAGTTTCGAGGCGATAGATATGCATAGCTCAAAGAGCACACAACCGACCAACAAGGCAGTGACGCTACTGCCCATGACAAGGACATCACCCTGGCCATCCCTCCGGTGTTGGATGGCTGTACCAAGGTTCTCAACGCTCATGGAATGGAAGCAGCGACGAACGATGACTGTTCAAATGCAGCAACTTGATTGGAAGATTTCAAGACCTCAGCGAATTTAATTCATGTTGCTTGAAGATACCATTTCATTTATCGGGTCAACATTGAATTTGGTTGAAGAAATTATCTCCATGGATAAATCTTGAGGCTACAAACAGGATCTGTGAGTAGCACCAACAAGAACACGGACCTTCTTTTTTTTTAATCTTTGATGGCAAACTGAAATTTCTTGCTCGCAATTTGTTGGTGGGAGTTCCCTTAGCCTATGACGTGATGTGACTGTTGTTGGAAATTAATTCTGTGTATAGCAAGGATAAGATGTTAAGCTTGAAATTAGACATTTAGGGCTTACACTATTGTTCGCATTTCACGTTTCTTTTAAGTAGCTTTCTCCTGGTACCATTATGCGCCAATACCTGATAAAAAATATGATCCAAAATTATGTGGTGTACAGAATCTCAAAAGCTCTTTGGAATTGATAAAAGTAAAAATTGGTTTGTTGTGTGCAGCAAGGATCTTGATATGGTGTTTAAAAGCACTAACCCCTTCTTCATTGTTCACATACATTTTTTGTTCCTTTACTGATTCACTTTTCTCGACATTTTTTTGATGTTTCCGTTTTTATGACTAGCTTGACCATAGATCTGGAAGGAATCGTTCAACTCAAAAAGAGCAAACAATTTGAGACTGCTTTATCTTTCATAGAATAGCTCAGATTCAACAACCAACTTTAGCCAAGAACAAACCATCAGCAAGGAAGTGTAACCTGGGATAGGTGTGCAGAAATCCCTGAGAAAAATGATAATCACAGCGATATGCTACTTTCTAGTGATTTATTATGGTCCTTCAATTTTTCAATAGGGAACTCAAAAGGTTTATTGAGAGAGGAAGTTGATTTTCTTCTTGTTGCACTTTTTCCCCCTTTGTTTGTGTTTCTTGAATGAAAGCTAATGCTATTGCATTGTCTTTTTCTTTTACCTTTTCATTTCTGTTGGGAGAAAGATGATGCTCTTTCTTGAGAAATTACTTATTAGATGTAACAATAGTCCGAATATTCACAGGCGATGAAGAGTTCGCCTAGTCATGGACTCGACAACTCTTGCCTTGTTTCGAGATGTGGGAAGCATGCGATATTTCCAAGTATGTACGATAGTTTTATAATTAATGAAGTACAGTAGTATAACGGACCGAAGCGGTAACATTTTTGACGCGCGGCTACAGACGTCTGTCCGTCACGGTCTCACGGACCGCGTCTTGTTTATATGGTTTGAATGGGGGGCGTCGGCCCGCTGGCTAGGCAGCTGGGGTAGCTGCCAGTCCACCCAGGTTCGAGCCCTGGCTCGGACGCGCGGTGCTCGCGGAGTTTCTTCTATTAAAAAAATCTCTACTTCTAATGGAGCAGTTGGTAGTCTCGCTTCCAGGTTTTTTTCCGTCCCACCACTTTCATCCGGTTTTTTTTCGTAGGTTAACCGTCGTAGATTTTTTTCGTTGCCTCCCCCACTTCATCGGTTTATTTTCACTTCACCCTCTCACACAACGAAAAAAACTGAATGGATCAGAACTTTCCATACTGACGCAAATTATTTAGTAATGTCTTTATGTAAAAGAATCAATCACAATCAATCTCTAAAGATCAAATCTAAATTAATTAATCTTCATAATGTTTGTTTCCTTCCGAATCACGTCCATAACTTTCCTTCCTTGTTTGGGCAAAAACTGTTTGGTAGCAGAGATTAGGAAGCTTCCTATGAGTGTAGTAATAGGAAGTATTCTTTTTCTTGATGATTCGTTTCCATACTGACGCAAATTATTTAGTAATGTCTTTATGTAAAAGAATCAATCACAATCAATCTCTAAAGATCAAATCTAAATTAATTAATCTTCATAACGTTTGTTTCCTTCCGAATCACGTCCATAACTTTCCTTCTTTGTTTGGGCAGAAACTGTTTGGTAGTAGAGATTAGGAAGCTTTCTATGAGTGTAGTAATAGGAAGTATTCTTTTTCTTGATGATTCATTTCCATGCATGATGATAGTAAATTAGGCCAACATTCACCACTATTTATCAACATCATCAATCGTATCCATTCCTACCAGTTTTAAGGGAATCTGCTCGCTATGTCTTTTTTAAGGGGATCCGCTCGCTAAGTCATTGTGGCACGTTATTTTCACAAGCAATTCCCCTAAAAAAGGCGTGGGTATTGGTAGTTGAACGCCCGCTAGGTTTTCCGCCTGTCCCATCCTTGCGCTATGCCGCCGCCACCCGCCGAATTTCCAGCCGTCCGAGCCCGTTAACTTCGCCAGCCATCGGGTCGACTGCCCCTGCCCCAAACCCCCATCCCCGAGCACTAGCTATCGCCGCGTTGCCGCCCCAAGCTCCACGCCACCGGGAACGAATCAAGCGCCGTCCCGACACCGCCGTCGCCGGCCCAGCACCTCCAGCCTTGCATGGACAGCTTCAATGTGCAGTCTCCCTTGCTGCCTGACCTTCTGCCAGCGCATGCAGCGGCGGGGTTGGACGCGTGCGTGCTTGCTAGCTTGCTCTCCGTGCGTACGTACTTGCTCTGCGTGCGTCGCACCGGCCAATGCGCATGATGCGTGTGTGCCTGCTTTTCTGTATGTGTATGCCAGCGTGATGCGTGTGTGCGTTGCTGTGTGTGTATGATATAGATGGCCCGAGTGTGTGCATGCTGTGCTCTGCTCTCTGCTGATCTATGTGTTGGTGCTCCTGCTATATGTTCATGCCATACAAATGAAATTTCTGTTAATCTTCTGACATGTTGAGTTGGTTCTCTCTGTCTTCTGAGGGGGTGAATGCAAAGCAGTCTATTAAGCTAGGCACTATTGCTGAGCTAAATTGACAAAAAAATATTGATAGCCATAGTTGTAGTTTAAGTAGTAGCGAGTTGTCTGATATGTATAAAGAGCCCGTTGCAACTGAGCCCGTTGCTAAATTGATAAAAAAGGTCGCCAGTGTCACTTGATATGTATGAGAATATTAAATGTATTATTAACATGATTAATATTGAACTCTTAAAGTTAATGTGGCCCCGTTGCAACGCACGGGCATTCTTCTAGTGTAGTTAGCCCTTGGGTTGGTCTCATTTTTTTCTTCTTGTTTATATGGTGCCTATTCTCAGGGCTAGGCCCCACCACGTGCGGCCAGGCTGAGCGCACGCCCCCGCCGCATGCAGGCATTGTGAACGAGACTATAGTAATTTATTCATATTACAGTTTAGTAAATCTGATTAGCTTAAAAGTAAAACATGATTATTGCGCCAGATTTCACGAATAAATGCTCGCTCCGTTTCAAAATAAGCGTCGCAAAATAAGTATTGTTGATTTAGAACAACTTTGTACTAAAATTTTACTAAGTGAGCTACAGTTATTTGGGGATGGAGGGATTATTTTACATATTTCAACCCTGCAACAAACCAATTTCAACCGTTTTAGGAGAACTTGTTACATATCCTTCACAATGCTTAATCCAACAATCTCAAAAACTGATTTTGAATTTTTTCAAACAGATTTAATTATTTCATGAAGCTAATTTTACTTAGTTCAAAAATACCGATACCAACCATTTGAAGAAATTGATCTTAACAATCTCAAAGGAGGGACGTAAAAAATCAATTTTTCATTTCAAAAGAGAAATAAATAATTTCAATTTCTTTGCAAAGTGAGTTAAGTGATTCAAATTTCATATTTCACAAAAAGATTGGAACTGATTATTTCATAAGAATGACATAAGGAATTTCAATTTTTATTTTTACAAAAAGACCGAAACTGAAAAGCGACATAAGCAATATGATTTTATTTTACAGTGGTATCTGTGATTTCATTTTCTTATTTTTACAAAAGAATTGAAACTGAATAGCAACATCATTTTTTATTGTGGTATGGAGGTGTGAAATTCCTTTAAAATTCGGACCAAGGTAAGAGATTAGTAAGTAATTATGCTCTACCAATTAAAATTTGTCCATTGACTGTTCCCAGTCCACCGCGGGAAGCTCAGGCTTCAGCGGCCAGCAGCGGGAACCTGTCCAAAACCAGGTCACGCACAGCAAACTACGAATTTCAATCCATCCCTTCATCCCAACCCGGCCGGGGCTCTCTGTTTAACTGACGAACGCCGTCAAGCCTAGCTATCGCCAACTCTGTCACGCAGATCCTACGGACCGACGACTGTGCCCGCACTGTTCGCTCTGTGTATACCGCCCATGTATTCTCTGTTAGCCATAACTGCGGTCCCCATGTGGCCTTGTCCCATTGGTCCACAATAACAGGAGCATGCGAGCCCGCCCGCTGCATCGCCGCTCTCAACAATAGTCACCTTAGAGCATCTCCAGCCGCGCCCCTAACAGGCCC
>NC_041389.1:699756796-699761078 GCF_002162155.2 Triticum dicoccoides | reverse complement strand
TGTGTGGGTCCGCCCTGTCGGCGAGTCGAGCGCCTTTTCCCACCGTTTCTTCCCGCTTTTCCCCCACTTCCCTCCCATGCCCTTTCCTCCCGCCATTCTCCCTCCCACTCGCCTCCCAGCCGCCCGTCATGCCGCCGAAGAAGTACGTCGTCCCCCGCGCCGCGGCCATCGCTACCGCCTCCGTCGCCCAGCCGAAGCAGAGGAAGCCGAACGCTGACTTGAGGGTGGAAGTACAGCGACGGGAGGCCGTCACCGCCGATCGGCGGAACAGGGCCCTCGTCAAGAAGGCCCGTGACAACGCGACGCGCGCGGCTGCGGGCGCCGCTACTGCTGACCAGGCCGAGGCCGAGGCGGCTCGCGCGGGGATGATGAATCCCCCCCGGCAACCACGCGCGGTACGCGCCCTGGGGGTTGCCTGGCTACGCCGACGGGGACGCACACGGTGGGTTCAACCCCAACGTCGCCTTCCCCCATGGCCACCCGGCCCAACGCATGCCCTCGCTCGCCTTCGCCCGCGTGCAGTACCCTCCATACAACTACTCGCCGCCCGTGTACGCGTCCTCCCCGACGCCCCCTCTTCGCCGTTGGACGCTGCCCTTCTCTCACCGCGGCGGCGCCGACGAGACCGAGGCCGACATGGACGAGATCATCGCGGAAGGTTCGGCCACGGCCGCCGCGTCCCCCGGTTCACCGCGGACGAGGCATTGGATCTCAGCGGCGGCATGGAGGGCGAGCTCGGCTACGTCTACGGCGATGAGGAACAGGAGGAGCAGGACGAGGAGGATGAGGAGGACGAGGAGGAGCCAGCGAGGGGCCGCAAGAAGAAGAAAGTCGTCTGCCTCGACCCGACCACCGGCGTGAACCAGAGCCTCGAGACGTACTGGGCGCGCATCAAGGCCGAGTTTGACGTGCGCAAGCTCGTCGACCCCTACTTCAAAGGTGACTAAATGCAGCGTGGGGCGAAGGCGATGGCGAACCATTGGGGGCGTATCCAGGGGGCGTGCAACAAATGGCATGGGATCGTCGAGGAGGTCGCCGGCCGCCCGGAGAGCGGCGCCAGCATGGAGGATCAGGTATGCCACGCCGTTCACCCGCCTCTTGTCGCCGTTCACAAGCCGACTGTTTGTTCGTCCCGCGCAGTTGCTACACATGTTCGGCCTGTACCGACAGGGCAACAGCGACGCCGAGTTCAAGTACCTCCACGTCTACAAGCGCATCGACAAGTGCGACAAGTGGGAGGAAGTCCGGCGCAGCATCGAGAAGGCCAAGGAGACCTACAAGCCTGACGCGCCGACTCCGGGCGCGTCAGATGGGCGGCCGGACGGCAACAAAGGTGCCAAGAAGGGGAAACACTCCGACGCGGCCACATCTCGCGTGCAGGAGTCCATCCAGCATTGCCTCGCCGACGCACAGGTCCGGGCCGCCCTTCGTGAAGAGAAGACCGAGGCGCGTTGGTCGGTGTTGATGTCGACCAGCGCCGTCAAGCTCAACCTACTCCGGACCAACGTCGCCGCGAAGAAGAGGAACACCGACCTGGTTTTCCTGCTCGGCGGGGCGGACATGCTCCAGAGCACCGACGAGGCGGTCAAGGCGTGGTACAGGGCGCATGTTGGCCTCATCCTGGACCAGCTTCCCTCGGCGACGCCACCCACGCCGCCCACGCCCACGACGCCTGCGCACACGCCGCCGCCAAGCCCGACCGCTGATGATGCCGAGACTGCCCGCAGCACAGAAGCCACGCCGCCAAGCACAGAGCACGAGGCCCCGTCAAGCCCGCGCACGCCGACTCCGGCGATGCCGGAAGCCGACCTCGCCGCCTGATGCGCGATTCCGTCGCGGTGCCGAGACTGCCCGCTTTTTTAAATGCCGAACATTTAACTCATCCGGCCGCCGATCGCCACTTGATCGCCGGATTGTGGCATGTATTTTGGGGCGGGAACAACTATGTTTGAATTTTGCCGTGGCTTGGGGGGAGGGCGTGATTGGGAGCTAGGCTGGCCCCAGGGACCGAACTAGCGCCGGCTCGCCCCCAGGCCGCGGTTTTTCTGCGTCCTGGGGGGCCGAACGGCTGGAGATGCTCTTACAAAGCGAATAATCGCGAGTGGACATGCCACCACGCGCGGTTGGTATCCACACCGCATCTTGCCACGCGATTCGTGCAACCTTAATACCATCTGGACGTATAATGACTCGTATAGCAATCTGTATAGCCGCGTATTTGGAGCTGACACATGCGGCAGCACACGCATTGAACTGTCTTGTGGCTTGCCAGAATGACAGTCCCAACGGCTAGCTTCAGGATACTCCCCGCGGCCTTTATAAACAGCATGAGTGCTCGTAAATTCATTCGGAAAAAAGTTCATTTTAAACCTTGAACTCGTAGAGGTTTGACGAAACGAACACCGAAGTCAAAATCCCGATCAGTTGCACCCTGAACTATGCAATCCCGATCTAAATCGAACCCTCGACACTCCCTTCCTTTATATGTAGTCAAGTAAAAGCCCTTGGTTGCCAATAAAAATGTCCCACAAAAGAAACAACGACTCGCCCGGGAATCGAAGTCGCGACAATACAGCGCGCGCGCTAGTACCACTATGCCAATCGGTAGCTTGTCAAATCATACAGGCTTATAGCATTTTATAAAATAACTTTAGACACGTTCGATTTTTCTACCCCCAAATATAAATTCTGCCGCCCGCAAGGATTCGAACCTGGGTCCCGAACGAATTTGCAGAGCGTATGCTAATCACTATGCGAATCGATGGGTACGAGCGTTTTACTGGCTTACGCTTTTTGGGATTGACATGATAATGAGGTGTGTTAAGACAGCCGGTTCTCAGTTAAGCTCAACGGTGGGCTGTGAGAATTGTTTCTTCCCTCTCGTGGCCTCAGACAGGGGGATCCGCTATCGCCGTACCTGTTCTTGCTATGTGTTGAAGGTTTTTCTGCCCTCCTGAAGAGAGCCCAGCAGGAAAAAACGATCAGTGGTGTTTCATTTGGTGGCACTGGCCCCCATGTGACCCACCTCTTGTTTGCCAATGATAGTATTGTGTGTTCTTGGAGGGGTCGCAGGGCAACTTGGAGACACTCCGGAATATCCTGCAAGTGTATGAGCATGCGTCCGGTCAGAGAGTGAACTTACAGAAGTCCTCCATATTCTTTGGTAAAGGAAGCACAGAGGATAACAAGACCATGCTAAAGGGGGTTATTGGCATCAACTCGGAGGCGTTAAGCGAGAAGTATCTTGGCCTACCGACGGCGGTGGGCAGGTCAAAAGATGGTACCTTCAAGTATGTGCGTGAGAGCTCTAAAGGAAAAGTGATGGGTTGGAAGGGACAGGGGCTCTCGAAGGCTGCGAAAGAAGTGCTTGCGAAATCCGGGCTGCAAGCGACACCGACATTCACAATGAGTTGTTTTCAACTCTCCAAGCAAATGTGCCGGAACCTGACATCCATCTCCTCTAACTTCTGGTGGGGTTCAGCTCATGGTGAGAACAAGGTGCACTGGGTGGCCTGGGACAAGATGCGCCTGTTGAAGCGAGAGGGAGGCATGGGCTTCCGAAATTTTGAGGCTTTCAACCAGGCGCTGTAGGGAAAACAAGCGTGGAGGATTTTGCAAGAACCGGACTCCCTTTGCGCTAGGGTTTTGCGAGCAAGATACTTCAAGGATTCATCGATCATGAATGCTACTTGCCCTTCCAGCGGGTCATTCACCTTTCGCAGCATCCTCTTTGGTCGCGACTTGCCGCGGGCTGGAGCGGTGTGGCGCATCGGGGACGGATCCAAAATCAACATTCATCACGTACGATACTGGATCCCTCAAAGCGGCAGTCTCCGGCCACTGGGCCAAACTTTTCTCTAGGGCACGACTCGAGTGGTGCATTTGCTGAATGCTGAAGGTAATGCGTGGAATGAGGCCAAGGTGGTTGAGATGTTCTCTGCGGGTGATGCGTCGGATATCAAACAGATCCCTATTGGAGGATGGGGTTTACTCGGTTCGTTCGGCCTATCACCATGCCATGACGATAAGACGAGCCAGGCTGGGTCGCCCAGGGTCGTCTTCTTCGGTTGACACTCATAGAAACTGGTTATCGTTGTGGAGTACCCATGTCCCCAATAAAATTAAGGTGCACTGTTGGAGGATCATGTGCAATGGGCTGGCCACTGGGTCGGAATTGCTGCGAAGAAAGATAAAGCCGGGGGTCTTTTGTACTGCATGCGGGCGGGAGGAGACTCTACTCCACCGATTTTGGAGCTGCCATCACTCCAAGCAGTTCTGGGTG
>NC_041389.1:699750706-699756515 GCF_002162155.2 Triticum dicoccoides | reverse complement strand
GGGGGGGGCTTTCTTAGAAACGAAGTGTTCCCGCCCCCTCTCCCCCTGACGTCACCTCCTCTAACTATGCTGTTAGCCGTTGGCTATGGAGTTGGATGGGAAGGTGCTAGGGAGGAGGAAAAGGAGATGCTCATTCAGGGCCTCTATGGGCTCTGGTTGGCCAGGAACGAGGCTCGCGGCGGGGTGAGGATCAAGCACCCTATTGATATAGCTGACTCGGTTGCGGCTTATGGATGAATGGACCGAGGTTGTGGCCAGGAAAGCTTGGGCATCAGTTAAACCTCCGTCGGAGAAATGGAAACCGTCGAAGACCGATTGGATGAAATTTAATGTTGACGGTGCAGTCTCACTGTCCACTGGCGATGGAGGAGGTGGTGTGGTCGTCCCCCGGGACCATGTGGGGGCATTTCGCGGGGCCCTGGCCCAACCTTTCCCAAACTGCTCCATACCGGAGATTGTTGAGCTAATGGCGTGCCGCAAGGCTCTTTTGTTTGGCCGTGAGCTAGGTGCCCAGCGGATCCATGTCGAGATGGACTCCCGGGAGGCGGTATGCATGGTTAACTCGGCGCCACCGAATCTGTCGGTGGTTGGGCCAATTGTGGAAGACATCAAGGATCTTATGCATGGCTGGATGGGTTGTAAGATTACTTGGAGAAGGAGATCTGCGAACCGAGCTGCTCACACGCTAGCTAAGGTGGCTGTAGCCGATGGCTTTTCTCTAGTTAATTTGGAGGCACGAGCCCACCGATTGTATCCTTTCTGTAATAGCGGACGAGATCCCTGACTTTGGTTAATTAAAGTTTGTTGTTTCCCTCAAAAAAAAAGTATGTCTTTTTTATTTTCGGATTTCTTTTATCCTTTTTTAGATCTTGGGTATTCTTTGGGTTTTTAATTTGGGAAGCTCTTCAAATCACCCGGCGGATCGCAGCCACGTGTCCGTCGCCTTGTCTATACACCACGTGTTCCATGGCCACCACCACTAGTTTTTGCAACAGGCTCACTGTTGCAATATGTCATTGCAACAATGGGTCTATTCAGGATCTGGATCCTTGAGAGAAGTCGTCTCTCGTGCTACCCCCGAGCTCCCCTGAGTAGTTGCCTCCCTGCTTCGACAGAGGGGCGGAGCTACATGGTGGCCAGGGTGGGCCGCGGCTCACCCCTGGTATTTTGTACCGACCTATATAGTTATACATTTAGTGATGGGCCAGAGAAGACAAAAACAACCCAACAACAATCCACACCCAGACGTAAGACACAAAGAGACGCCTAGACGCGCCACGTGGTCAGAGGAACGCGAGACCCTGCACGAGCATAGCCGCTGGCCGGCGTCCGCCCCATCCCCGCCTCCGGTGAGGCTGCGTCGCCACCCTCGAAGGTCACCGGCCGCCCAGATGCCTGGAGGCTCGTCCGCTACTTCCTCTCCATCGCGCCTGTGGCCTGCCCGTTGCTTGGCGCCAGCCGCGCCCCCGACAACCTGCGACCCTACCCTGCCCCCGGCCGTCTAACGCCACTACAAGCTCGCCAATTTGAGGTACCAGCTCGCCAATTGACCATTCCCCGATTTTTGATTTAGGGTTTGCTATTTGTTGTGCACTATCCATATGGAGTACATGAGCCGTCGAACACACACATTATTTTGCACATCTTTTCTGTTCAATTGTGTCATTATGAACTTATGATTGATAGAATGTAAATTCTTATTGTAGAAGTATTGTAGAATGAAGAGGAAAGGAGATATTGCAAAACTTTTTCACAAACATGCTATGAAGTTAGGGAAGAAAGATATATGCAGGATGTGACCGAAGAGTAAAAACTTGTGCTTATGCCGGTTGTGGTTGAAGAGTAAACTCAAGAACCAGCAGTCACTATGTCGAATGTGACCGTATAGCAAACTAAAGATGACAAATGTAGTAAGGTATGTACTGTCTAGTTTTTTAATGCAAAATTGACACTTAATTGAGAAAATTAGTATGATTGTAAGACGATATTGATCTATATTTCTATGTGGTATTGGTAATTACTTAGAGTGAAGACATGCCATGTTTGTTGTAAAAAAAAATAGGACCACCCTGGTTTCAAATCCTAGTTCCGCCACTGCTTCGACGCCCTTGAGCTCCCGTCCAGTCGCAGCCTCCCTGCGCTGCTCCAACTGCCGCCAGTTGTGCTCACCGCCGACTACCACGCCGGCGAGTTGTTGCCTCCCCGTGCTACTCCGACCATCGGGGCTTGGCGCTGGCAAGCACACCGACGAGCTGCACGCAACTACCACTAGAATGCTCTCTGCAACATGTCCGATGTTGCAAAAGGTTTTCTGGAACACGACCTTTGTTGCACAAAATTTGGTAAAACTCGGTCAACAACATTTTCTGCAACACATCCTTTGTTGCAAATATTTCTGCAACATTATTTTTGAGGCAAAGATTTTTCAGTAAAAAATAAATGCTTCGAGGTGATTGCAACAAGCATCATATTGCAGAGGGCCTTTTGCTACACCACTCTTGTTGCGCAGGGGTAGCTGCTTAGGTGAGTAGATCGAATGGCCATTAGCTTGTCCATCCAATGGGCAGCGATGCTGCCGATATTTCCTCTTTATCCGTCGGCTGACGCGTAGTGTTGCCCTTTTAATTTTTGCATATTTCTTTTTTATATAGGCCTGTAATAAACTGTGTACGTCTTTTCACTATTGTCGACGTATTTTTAATTTACACTATATTTTTTATTATGTAAGATTTTTTAAAATACAAACTTAAAATTATTGTATAATATATGAACAATTTTGTTATATCTAGTGAACATGTTTTAATATTACATCATATTTTTCATATTATGCAATATTTTTTGAAAGTACGCCCTTAACATTACTGCATAATTATATGATGAATTTTTAAAATTATACAATGAAGTTTTTAATATATATTGCACTTTTTTATATTATGTGGTATTTTTTAAATTACACTTGAACATTATTGTATAAATACACACTGAACATTAAGTTCGTCGATTTTGAAAAAGAATCACGAATTTAAGAAAAAGACGGAAAGAAAGAAGAATAGAATAAAAAGGGAGCAAGTGTTGTGCGCTTTGCAAAATCCCACCAATCCCGGCCATCCTTTGCCATGTGGACAATCCCTGTTTGGGAAATGACCTGAAGGTTCGATTTAGACCAGGATTGCATAGTTCAGGGTGTAATCGATCAGGATTTCGACTTCGGGGTTCATTTCGCCGAACCTCTACGAGTTCAGGGTTTAAAATGGATTTTTCACAATTCCCATCCCGCTCAAGTTGCATATCATCTCTGCTTTCCCCCCGTCTTGCAAGCATGTGTTCATCCAAGTCCTAGGTTAGCTCCTCACTCAACCAATGGTTTGTGTGTTTTCCAGTTTGGTGGATGCACATTTTGAAAGTGGGAGAAAAAGTACATACGGTACTTTAGCGCCCGCTGGGGACACCTGATTTGACATGCATCTATGTATCGGCGCGTCACACTGCTTGAACAGAATCAAGCATGGGTGAAGAACATTTTCATCTTGGGCGTCGCCAGCATGCTGCTACTGGCCATTCCCTGCATCCACAAGTTCTGAAGCGCCCCCTCGTGTGATGGATTTCTTCTTCCATTATGCATTTTTCTTATTCGCCTGCTCCATGTAATGCATCTGTCCTCCCAGCTCCCGTCGCAGACAGACATATGTATGCAGGCGGCTGAATTATCTTTAGGGTCTGTCTAGGTCACATCTAGATGTGACATAAGTTATGTCACATCTAAACTGATGTCCACTCTGTTTGTGGTCTATTTTTTTTCCTACTTTTTTTTTCTTGTTGATGCATTATATATTTATGGAAGCTTAGAAGTGACATTCTTGAAAAACATCTAGATGTGAATTAGATAAACTGTCATTTTTAATATATATCCATCGTTTATGAGCATTTGTGAATTAAGTCCGACTAATCTCGCGGGACGATACAAATTTATTTAAACCACGGCCAGACACACGCATGGCATTAACCCCATGCAGTGCGTGTGCACCACACCCAGGCCAACGGCAATAATTCATCGCTCCTCCAGCCCACATGCGATGCATAGTAAAGACACATCAGAAGAGTGAATACGCCCAGCTGCCCCTGCAAAATGTAAATGCACCCAGCAATCAATTGATGATCCATCTTCAGCAACACCCTCAACAGAATTTAGCAAATCCGCAAATCTGCCGTCTGGGTCATCTTCAGCAACCTCTCGCAGTGTACCGAGGCGCGCCGATTGATTTGCAAAAACGAGGCAAACAGACGGGGATGGCGGGTCCGTCTCACCGGCTGACCCAGATCGAGAATTCGCCGCCAACAATGACTTTTAAGCTAGGGGATCCAACCAAAATCTAGGTCAAACACATGTGGAAGCAAGACACCCAAAGGCATAGGTGAAGAACGAATCAGAAAGATGGTTTCAACGGCCTGACCTGATCTCCGTTTGTGCAGAATCCATCGCCAGACCTGGCTCTGTTCGTCCACAGACGACGGGAAGACGAGATGAGCAGTGCGAGAAATGAACTCGGGCGAGCACACAATTATGTCCACCCAGGGGCGGAGCCAGTGTACAGCTGTTGGGTTCAGCTGAACCCAACGAATTTTTCTTGCCATGTATCTGTGTGTACATAATCCTTTGGTATGAACCCAGTAAAATGTGAGGCCTGAACCCATCGAATGAAATGCACAAGCACGAAACCTTTCAGTCCGTATAAAATATTCTAGCGTAATTAGCCCAAACAAAGGCCCACGAGTACATTGACCGGATTGGATCGATTTTGATCGATGGATTCCATGTCTCTCTCGTACGCGCATAACGCACGCCGCACACAGCGATTTGACTCGATCGCTTGATTTGCTTCCTAACTCGGCAACTCCCCACAACTGTCTCGTCTCCCTAATCCTCGAAAAGAAAATGTCTCGTCTCCCCCGTTCAGTCGTTCACCCAGGGTTCGGCCGCCGGACACAAGCCGTTAATGGCAGATCCCAGTCCGAATTCAAGGTATTGAGATCACATCACCACATCTACTCCGTATCCCTCTTGTGCATGTTCAATCTAGTTTGCCTAGAAGAAGAGTTTCTAATCATCTTTGCCCTAGATTTCTCACTGGTTTTTCATGAACTTTGATTGATCTAGGTTATCAAATAACTTTCTAAAAAGAAATCAATCATCAGGCCACAAGGTTCAGATAATGGTGCTGCCACTTCCAGGTTCAAAAATAATGCTAGATGTTGACAAAAGATTAAATATCATTGTTGCAAGTAGTATCCCTAAGCCATATATTAGAGAGAAAACAATTTAGATGGTCCGCCTTATGATTAGATTGATCGGAAGAGAATATCAAACTACATAAGAAATCCTATAAGAAGCAAGATGAGATTAGACAAAGATATTTAACTAGCGAACCTTACACCAGGGCCTAATTTTGATTATCCACCTAGGGTCATTGTCTAATTTTCAGTGTGGAGAAATATATGTTTACTATCACTTACAATGATGATGTGTTTGATGTTTTTTTGCTTGATGGTACTTATTTTAAATATGTCAAACTAACTTGTATCTTTATTTAATGTTTTCAGAAAGATGCATGAAAAATGCAATTAATTTCATCCACCTGGTACGTATTGCTCTCTTTGGTTTTTAAAATATAACAATTACATGCGAATGGTGATATGGTTGTAACAATTATATTCTTTATGTTGCCTCTGAGTGCTATAGTCTTTGTAAGACAGTGTGAAATTGGACTACGCACTAATGAACTCATACCAAATCCCTGTAGTTGGCTATGCG
>NC_041389.1:699743188-699750603 GCF_002162155.2 Triticum dicoccoides | reverse complement strand
CCAATGAATGAACCCATCGGCTAAATTTTCTGGCTCCGCCCCTGTGTCCACCCAACACAAAGAGCAATTATTCCATTGCATGAGCGTTGCATGGCTCGTGTATTCGGTATTGAATGCGAGCCTGGTCCACACTATGTGCCGTATAATCATGTATTCCCTAATGTCCTATTAAAAGTAGTCATCACGACGCGCGGGCGGACGGGCTTGATTGCAGCAGCGCGTGGCCGCATGTCCCAAAAATTCACGTCCCCTTACAAAATTCTTTCCCAAATGTTTTTATGTGCGCAACTACTATCGGTTTCCTTAGTCATTTATTTTACAGTTTTATTCCGCAGAAGCATCAAAATAGTTAATTATGAAGATGGCGAAAGACTACATATCTTAGATGCCAGAAGCTGGGTTATCAAAGCAATCTACATGATTCATTTCTGCCTATGTAGTTTTTCTTAGAGCATCTTCAACAACCGGCCAAAAACTACTCCGCGCGCTAAAATTCATTTTTTTTCTGCGCCGGACAGCTTCAGCAGAAGCTGTAAAACAGTGCGCACGCAAAAAAATGGTTGAGCGTGCGCTGAAAAACACTATCGCATGTTGCAAATTTGAGGCGCCGGATTACGCGCGCTTCACAATTTACATCGCGTGTCTTTTTGTGCGCGCGTTTTTTGGCATCTAGTAAAGCAACTTTGGGTCCGGCGCGCTAAAAGTGCTACAATGACGCACTAAAACTATTATAGGGCGCGAAACTTTTATGATCCTGGGAGATGCTCTTACAGAAGTTTTTGACGAAATAGGGTTTCCTCCGCTTTGTATTACAAAGCAAATCATCAGCATACAATCAGATAGGTGCTGGGGCGGAAGCAGCACAAGCACGCCCAGAAGAAATGAAAGAGAAAAAGGAAAGAAACAAATGTCGACACCGGCGGATCAACAAAAACGAAGAAGCTTCGCGACCGCCGCGGCCACCGGGGATCCTCCACCAAGCTCCTATACTCCGAAGCGCCGGTACCAATCAGTACCTCCAAGAAGGGACGCGACGATGACGACCCTGCTGCCAAGGGTTTCCTACGGTACACGACGAGGAGAGAGGAAAGGTACCCCCGACGCCCTCCAGGAAGGTCCGGCGACACCCTCAGGCACCACCGCGTCGGTGTCGGCTCGGCCGACAGGGATTTCTCCCGATCCCAACCTTCACCCCGGGCGCTCTGGAGCACGCCACCAAACAAACCACCACTCTGCGCCAAAACGGTCTTTGGTTCATGACTACTAATATAAATACTAATAAACATAATACCATAGATTTATTAATGTGTTGATTATTTTCAACACAATAAAGATGATGGCCTCACATCTTTAGAAAGAACAGATTACAACAATACCAGATCATCCACTCAACAGTCCTGCAATTGCAAATTATACTAGCAGCACACAACATCAAATACACACCACAGTACTGGTGCTCGAACTTCAAAAGATTGAAAAAAAAGACAGTACTGGTGGCTGCATGCACATGCACCACCTCTTATTACAGCAAATGAGCAGGCGATGGAATTTTCACGGCGCTGAGGCTGAGCTCGGTGATGAGGCGGACGAGCCGCTCCAACTCGGACGACAAGGAGCCCCCCTCGGCGACGTCCAGCCTGAGCTGCCGTGACATGGACTGGGCCGACGCCCGGATCTGAGGGGACTCCATGGCCTCCCTCACCATCCTCTCCACCACGGCCCTTTGGCACACGTCCTTCATGTCCAGCCCCGTCCTCCACACGGCCCCCACGAAGCGGCTGTTGGTCTGCTGGTCGGCGAAGAAGGGCCAGCACACCGCCGGCACGCCCTCCACGGCGGCCTCCAGCGTCGAGTTCCACCCGCCGTGCGTCAGGAAGCACCCCACCGCGCGGTGCCGCAGCACGTGGTGCGCGTCCCGCTGCAGCGCCCACTCCACCACCAGCGCCCTCTCGCTGCCGGCTGCTGCCACCGCCTCCACCGCTTCCCGCAGGGCCACGGAAGACTTGCTAGCGCCAGTCATTTGGTGGAGCATGTCCTGCCGGAACACGCCCAGGAAGGCGTAGCCGGCGGCCACGAGGCCGTGCAGGAACTCGGCCAGCTGCTCGCCGGAGACGATCGTGAGGCTCCCTAGGTTCACGTACACCACCGACCGGTCCTCGTGGCCGTCCAGCCACGCCGACAAGCTCATGTCGTCGCTGCTCACGTGTTCTGCGGCGTGTCTGGCGGCTGGCCTGGCGTGGAGGGGGCCGACGGCAAAGACGTCGCGCATGTGCGGCGCGATCCGCGAGAGCGCCGGGCCCTCCATGGACGCGGCGGTGTTGAGTATCAGCGCCCTTGACTCGCCGCAGCGAGCGGCGGTGTCGGCGATGGTCAGCAGCACGGGAACGGGGTCGCCGTTTCCAGGTCCGGGTGGCAGTGGCACCACACGCGGAAGGTCTCGGCGGCGTAGGAACCCCTCCATCCCGGGGACGCCGCGCACCTGCTCGTCGGAAGGGACGGGCGTCTCGCCGAGCTCGAGGAGCCTGGGCACGGACAGATACGCGAGGAAACCGCACGCGCTCTCCGTGCGGAACGCGAGCGCCAGGACGCCGAGCTCCTCGGCGACGCTGACGGCGAATGGCATCACGCCGTCGGTGATGACGCACGTCACCGCGTCGTCGTCGTCCGAGTCCACCATCCGTAGCAGCAGGGCGCGGTACGCTGCGCTGCCCGCCGTGCGCATGGACTCCACGGGCTCCATGAGGCCGCCCACGGAGCGGGGATGGTGGTCGGGGAGGCCGTCGGGGATGGACACCAGGCGGAGGCGCGGGTGATGAGGCGGCACTCGGGTGAAGCGCCGGAGGTTGTGCTCCGTGTGGAGGAAGGTGACGCGGAGGCCGGCGTCGAGGAGGGCGGAGGCGAGGTGGAGCATGGGGTTGATGTGGCCTTGCAACGGCCACGGGAAGGCCAGCACGTGCGCCGCCATCTTCCCCTCAGCCAGCGACCTCTTCTCTTGTAGCTAATGTCGTCTCGGCCGGCCGGGTGAGCATGCTGCTATCTACTACAGTAATAAGCTAGCGGTTTATATAGGACCGCGGCGGGACGCATCGCCGTCGCTGTCGCCGTCGGCCAATTTACTCACTGATTTGGCTTGTCTGCTCCTATACAATTAACTGATTAGTTTATATGTTTCCTCAAAGTTTCTAATAAAATATTTTGACGTAGCAATAACAATGCAAGGTCATATACTCCCTTCATTTCTTTATATAAGGTGTATTTGTTTTCTCTACTATCTAAAAGAAACGTAAAGTTTCCTCTCCCCTCTTACGTCGCTCCCTTTCGTCGAACTCTCCCTCCGGGCATCGTTCCCCAGCCACGTCGTCGTTCCTTATGTTCCCTTTTTTTTTCTTTTTTCTCAAACCCAGTTTGGTGCGTCAAGGAAAAAAAAAACATAACCCTTCCCCTGATCCCAGCTGCCCGCTCCTCAAGCCGTCCGCTCGTTCAGTCGCCTTCCTGTAAGGGTTTCCACGCCTCCATAGGAGTGGCGGCGGCGGCCGCCGCGGCCGGTCACACTTGTGCCAAGGGCAGGGATGAAGTCAATTAGGGCACCTGGGCACGGATACAAATCAAGGCCGCTCCACCACTCTTGTCGGAGCAGTGGCAGCACCGGATTCGACCGGTCGAGGTGGACAGAGCTGGAGCCGAGATCCTTCCTGTCAACTCCCCCAGCCGGCCGTACTCCCCTACCAGCGGTCCTCCCTCATCACGACGGCGTCGTGCGCCAACTTCCCTCACCGATGATGCTCTTCAAATTTCAGGCTCATACTACAACCACCTTCTCTACGCAGGTACTCCAATTACTCCCCATGGCGAAATTGACTTCCACAGATGCTTGTTAAGATAGGTAGAAATCATTTTTTAGTTCTTTTTTTGAACGGGAGATGGGCAAAGATCATCAGACGAGAAGGGCCCATGCTTACAGCAAGCGCGGTGCACACACACATTCATGTCATCTTGACTGCACTTGCGATCATCCTGTCCATCGATGCCATGTGGAGTACTTAACTGAGCGATCTCGAACATGTCATGTGCTACCATACTCCTTAATCCTTTATACCACGACCTAGATGTATGAACCTACCCCATTGTGGCTGCGAAGATATCTATGATAACGAATCTGGGTTTTCATGATAAATGTTTATTATTCATGCTAGACTCTAATGCAAGTGGGAGACTGAAGGAAATATGCCCTAGAGGCAATAATAAAGTTATTATTTATTTCCTTATTTCATGATAAATGTTTATTATTCATGCTAGAATTGTATTAACCGGAAACATGATACATGTGTGAATACATAGACAAACATAGTGTCACTAGTATGCCTCTACTTGACTAGCTCGTGAATCAAAGATGGTTAAGTTTCCTAGCCATGGACAAAAGAGTTGTCATTTGATTAATGCGATCACATCATTAGGAGAATGATGTGATTGACATGACCCATTCCGTTAGCCTAGCACTTGATCGTTTAGTATGTTGCTATTGCTTTCTTCAAGACTTATACAAAGTTCCTGCAACTATGAGATTGTGCAACTCCCGTTTACCGGAAGAACACTTTGTGTGCTACCAAACGTCACAACGTAATTGGCTGATTATAAAGGTGCTCTACAGGTGTTTCCGAAGGTACATGTTGGGTTGGCATAATTGGAGATTAGGTTTTGTCACTCCGATTGTCGGAGAGGTATCTCTGGGCCCTCTCGGTAATACTCATCACCTAAGCCTTGCAAGCATTGTAATTAATGAGTTAGTTATAAGATGATGTGTTACAGAACGAGTAAAGAGACTTTCCGGTAACGAGATTGAACTAGGTATTGGATACCGACGATCAAATCTCGGGCAAGTAACATACCGATGACAACGGGAACAACGTATGTTGTTATACGGTTGACCGATAAAGATCTTCGTAGAATATGTAGGAACCAATATGGGCATCCAGGTTCCGCTATTGGTTATTGACCGAGAATAGTTCTAGGTCATGTCTACATAGTTCTCGAACCCGTAGGGTCCGCACGCTTAACGTTACGATGACAGTTTTATGAGTTTACAAGTTTTGATGTACCAAAGTTTGTTCGGAGTCCCGGATGTGATCACGGACATGACGAGGAGTCTCGAAATGGTCGAGACATAAAGATTGATATATTGGACGACTATATTCGGACACCGGAAGTGTTCCGGATGATTTCGGAGAAAACCGGAGTGCCAGAGGGTTACCGGAACCCCTCCCGGAGAGTTAATGGGCCACATGGGCCTTGGTGGGAAGAGAGAGGGGCGGCCAGGAAGGGCCGCGCGCCCCCTCTCCCTCTGGTCCGAATTGGACTAGGAGGGGGGGCGCCCCCCTCTTTCCTTCCCCTCCTCTCCCCCTTCCTTCCCCTCCTAGTAGGAGTAGGAAAGGAGGAGTCCTACTCCTACTAGGAGGACTCCTCCTCCTGGCGCGCCCAACAAGGGCCGGCCGGCCTCCCCCCTCCATCCTTTATATACGGGGGCAGGGGGCACCCCATAGGGACACAAGTTGATCTACGGATCGTTCCTTAGCCGTGTGCGGTGCCCCCCTCCACCATATTCCACCTCGGTCATATCGTCGCGGAGTTTAGGCGAAGCCCTGCGCCGGTAGAGCATCATCATCGTCACCACGCTGTCGTGCTGACGGAACTCATCCCCGAAGCTTTGCTGGATCGGAGCCCGGGGATCGTCATCGAGCTGAACGTGTGCTGAACTCGGAGGTGCCGTACGTTCGGTGCTTGGATCGGTCGGATCGTGAAGACGTACGACTACATCAACCGCGTTGTCATAACGCTTCCGCTTACGGTCTACGAGGGTACGTGGACGAACACTCTCCCCTCTCGTTGCTATGCCATCACGATGATCTTGCGTGTGCGTAGGAATTTTTTTGAAATTACTACGTTCCCCAACAACCACGACCACGATGGAGCTCCCCCCATGCTGGGCTTCCTTCACACCTGGCTGGAGAGCTGGGAGGATCAAGGCCCCGTCCCACACCTCACCTCCACCACGAAATTTGGCGCGCGCATTCCGTACCACGAACGCGACTACTCTCCGCTGGACTGCCGCCATGGCCGCGTCCTTCTTGGGGATGATGTGAATCAGATACCCATGGCGCTCGTCGTCTGGGACCCCATAACGGGCCGCCGGAGGGAGCTGGAAGCACCCGACCTGGTGGTGGTCTACAGCCACGTGGCCGCCGTGCTCTGCGCCGTGGGCGGCTGCGACCATCGCGCTTGTCACGAGGGTCCCTTCTAGGTGGTCTTTGTTTGCATGGGCTCGAAAGGAGATGATTATTATTATTATTATTATTATATTTCCTTGTTCATGATAATTGTCTATTATTCATGCTATAATTGTATTAACTGGAAACCGTGATACATGTGTGAATACATAGACCATAACATGTCCCTAGTGAGCCTCTAGTTGACTACCTCGTTGATCAACAGATGGTCATGGTTTCCTGACTATGGACATTGGATGTCATTAATAACGGGATCATATCATTAGGAGAATGATGTGATGGACAAGACCCAACACTAAGCACAACACAAGAACGTGTAGTTCGTTTGCTAAAGCTTTTCTAAATGTCAAGTATCAGTTCCTTAGACCATGAGATTGTGTAACTCCCGGATACCGTAGGAGTGCTTTGGGTGTACCAAACGTCACAACGTAACTGGGTGACTATAAAGGTGCACTACAGGTATCTCCGAAAGTGTCTGTTGGGTTGGCACGAATCGAGACTGGGATTTGTCACTTCGTATGACGGAGAGGTATCTCTGGGCCCACTCGGTAATGCATCATCATAATAAGCTCAATGTGACTAAGTGGTTAGTCACGGGATCATGCATTATGTAACGAATAAAGTGACTTGCCGGTAACGAGATTGAATGAGGTATTGGGATACGGACGATCGAATCTCGGGCAAGTAACGTACCGATTGATAAAGGGAATTGTTTACGGAATTACTTGAATCCTCGACATCGTGGTTCATCCGATGAGATCATCGTGGAACATGTGGGTGCCAATATGGGTATCCAGATCTCGCTGTTGGTTATTGGCCGGAGAGCTGTCTCGGTCATGTCTGCGTGATTCCCGAACCCGTAGGGTCTACACACTTAAGGTTCGATGACGCTAGGGTTATTAGGAAGACTTGTATGTGATTACCGAATGTTGTTCGGAGTCCCGGATGAGATCTCGACGTCACGAGGAGTTCCGGAATGGTCCGGAGGTGAAGATTTATATATGGGAAGTTGTCATACGGTCACCGGAAAAGTTCAGGGGCATAACGGTATTGTACAGGGGCCACCGGAGGGGTTCCGGGCGTCCACCGGGAGGGGCCACCTCTCCCGGAGGGCCTCATGGGCTGTAGAGGGAA
>NC_041389.1:699739317-699742895 GCF_002162155.2 Triticum dicoccoides | reverse complement strand
GCCGCCGCCCCCTCCCCCCCTCTAGATCTCATCTAGAGGGGGCCGCCCCCCTTCCTCCTTCTCCTATAAATAGAGGGGCGAGGGGAGGGCTGCAGCACCACATCCAAGGCGCAGCCCCTCCCCTCCCCAACACCTCTCCTCCTCCGCAAGAGCTTGGCGAAGCCCTGCCGGAGTACTGCCACTCCATCACCACCACGCCGTTGTGCTGCTGTTGGAGCCCCTCTTCCTCAACCTCTCCCTCCTTCTTGCTGGATCAAGGCACAGGAGACGTCACCGGGCTGCACGTGTGTTGAACGCGGAGGTGCCGTTGTTCGGCGCTAACATCGGAATCCACCGCGATCTAAATCGCTTTGAGTACGACTCCCTCATCCGCGTTCTTGTAACGCTTCCGTCTTGCGGTCTTCAAGGGTATGAAGATGCACTCCCCTCTCTCTCGTTGCTAGTTACTCCATAGATTGATCTTGGTGATGCGTAGAAATTTTTTATTTTCTGCAATGATCCCCAACAAAAGGCTGCCAAGGCAATGCGACATCGATCTTGCTGGAGCGGCGTAGATCCGCCAGGAGGCGGCTCGGACGAGGTCATCGGGCGGCCGTGGAGAGACGACCAACTACCGAGGAGATGGAGCATGAGAGCGGTCGGGCCCGTCGATGGAGGAGAGGAATGAAGAGGAGAGATGGGAGGGCCGATGAAGAAGGAGAGCATGCTCATCCACACCGGCACCGACGTGTCTAGTGGCGTGCATGTGTGGAGGTCGTGGGGATCCAGATCTTGCAACAAGCTAGTTGTTGCGGGGTGAAAATTGTAACAATGGTCCAGTTGCAAAGCTAACTGTAAAAAAAAATACTACCAAACCATGTGATTGAAAAAATATCCGACAACCATAAAGGCGATGGATGCGTGCAGAAAGATCGATGGGTGGTGAAAAAAAGATACTCCCGGACCATGTGAGTTAAAAAATATCCGACAGCCATAAAGGCGATGGATGGGTGCAGAAAGATCGATTGAGTGGTAAAAAACATACTTCTGAACCATGTGATTAAAAAAATATCTGACAAACATAAAGGCGATAGATGCGTGCAGAAAGGTCGGTCGGATGAAGAGAAAAGTTTCCCTTCTTTTTTAGGTAAAAAAAGAATAATGACCCCATCGCACAGACTACACTCCACATCGATCCCCTCTCGAAACCCTCGCCTCCGCCACCCACCATGCCGCCGCCGGCGGCGGCACCAACGCTGCCGGACGAGCTCCTCGAGGAGATCTTCCTCCGGCTCCCGCCGGACGAGCCCGAACACCTCGTGCGCGCCTCCCTCGCAAGCAAGCTCTGGCTCGGCCTCCTCTGCGGCCCTCGCTTCCGCGGCCGCTACCACGACCACCATGGAGCTCCCCCCATGCTGGGCTTCCTTCACACCTGGCTGGAGAGCTGGGAGGATCAAGGCCCCGTCCCACACCTCACCTCCACCACGAAATTTGGCGCGCGCATTCTGGACCACGAACGCGACTACTCTCCGCTGGACTGCCGCCATGGCCGCGTCCTTCTGGGGGATGATGTGAATCAGATACCCATGGCGCTCGTCGTCTGGGACCCCATGACGGGCCGCCGGATGGAGCTGGAAGCGCCCGGCCTGGTGGTCGACAGCCACCGGGCCGCCGTGCTCTGCGCTGTGGGCGGCTGCGACCACCGTGCTTGTCACGAGGGTCCCTTCCAGGTGGTCTTTGTTTGCGTGGGCTCGAAAGGAGATGAGGACGATGATTGCATTGCGTATGCTTGTGTGTCCTTGCCGGAGACCGGTGACTGGAGCAAGCAGTGCCCTCTATTTGATCAGTGGGGCGAGCCATGCCCTCCTCTTCTTCTTCCGGCCGAAACATTCTTCGAGCCAATGCCCCCTGTCCTCGTCGAAGAAGCAGCACTTCACTTCATGCTCGAGGTTGTTGATGATGATAGTGTAGGAATTCTGTAGTATGACTTGAGCTCTCATAGCTTGTCACTGATTGATGCACCGTTTGAGGGTTCTCAAATTGCCACTGCCTCTATCCTCATGGCCATGGAGGATGGCAGTTTGGGGTTTGCACATGTCAGTGGATCAACACTCTGTCTGTGGTCAAGACTGATGGGTTCTGATGGAGTTGCTTCATGGAGTCAACGTACAATTATCAATCTCAGAAACCTTCCCCCCATCCAAAATCCTGAAGAAAGCCTTAGACTGGTTGGATCCGTGGAGGGCCGTGATGTCATCTTCGTGACCACGGAGCTGGGCATCTATGAGATTAATGTTGAGTCGCAGCGATGGAAGAAGCTATGGAAGAGAAAGAAATTACATGCCCTGATTCCATACATGAGTTTCTACAATCCAAAAGGTATAGTTGTATCTAGATGTCCTTTTTGTGATTGGGGAACAACTGTTAAGCAATACTGTATATAGGTTAGTGGAGCAAACAAAATAATGAATCTCTGATCAGATAGTATAAAATTACATTTCAACTGTTCCCAATCAAACTTTGAGTGCTTGGTAATTACAACTAGTCATGATTACTTAACTGTCAATTTTTGCAGAAAGGGTGATGCCCAGTGACACGACACGTTGACAAGGTATGATCGAATATGCTTAAGGGCAGGAGGCCACTCTCATCAAGAAGAAATATGACAAGGTTGGAGGCGAGATGGGCCTTGTGATGAATTATCTTGTAATGAACCTCCAATTGTTGCAGATGCAGTAGAAACCATGTGCCCTGTTGTTTTATTTGCTTCAAATGCATCTGCAGACAGCAGCTTTGCCTTACTATTTTGAGAACTCTACAGTTTGCTCTCCCAACTCTCTAAATTTATCTCTGGAAGAAGTACCTTTGAACTTTGGTGAGTTGATAATGATGATATGTCTTGAGATGATGATGGTTTCTGCATGTTATCTCACTGATATGCCTTAATAATTAATTTGATGAAGTGTTCACTTTTTAGCAACGCAGTGTTACTGACGAGTATAATCTGTAAACTGAATCTTGAGCTGTATGTTCAGGGAACTACAGATATGAGCCTGCATTGCTGCCTGAAGATCTTATAAGTTTCTATTTTGCTTCAGTAGCTCCACAAAACTTCATGAAGATCTTGAGTAGTTCGTTATTTGTTGCATAAAGTTTGGCCTACAGTACACATAATAGTAGACTCAGTGTCGATGTAGTGAGATGAAGATGTTCATATGTTTGGTCAGAGTGGAATGCTACAGTGATCATTGCATCTGTTTTTGGTGTAATTCTAATTTTCAGTTTGATTCCACTGGTTTTCCTTCTTAGATAAGATCTTTTACTCAAAATCCGGAACACATATATCTCTATGTTTTTCTGTACCTAAATTTCATGGAAGAGGTATAGTAGTTCGTTGTTCGATGTTGTTCGTCCTTGATGGGAAAAACAAGTTGCTTTTGTAGTTTGGCTGTTTTTCTGCACTCACGTGTTCCTCATATTCGGATCTTATTAGTGCACATTGCTAGATAATTGCTTGTTGTTCTGGGGTATATCTGGGGCTTCGGTAAGATATCATGTCCATTAAGGCATACACGCATCAACAATGGTTGGGGTATGCT
>NC_041389.1:699735320-699738998 GCF_002162155.2 Triticum dicoccoides | reverse complement strand
GTACATAGGGTAGTATAGCATTTACAGGCAATTTTTTGTGATAAAATGTGCTATTTTGTGTTTTCACAAAATGTATATGCCTGAATTTGTCAGCAAGTTTGGTAAAAAAAATTGTGCATTCGTAAGGGTGATCCTATATGTGCATGGCTTGATTATAGATCTTAATTAACCATATATGGGAGGGCACGTCCAGTAAGCATTTTTGTGAAAGGGGGCATCAATTGAAAATGCATCAATTTAGTCTTACCATTTTGAAAACTCAACTTTTCTCTACCTTTGATTAGCTGGTAATGATGGCATGTCTAGAGAGTGTTTTCTCTAACCCAATAGATGATGATGGATGTTGGCCCCACTGATATGCGTTGACTAATTTAGTCAGTGTTCTTTTTCTTACCAAAGCAATGAGTATAAGATGTAAAAATAGAATCTTGAGCTTTATGTTTAGGGAACTATAGATATGGGGCCCATATTGCTGCCCGACGATCTTCTAGCTCTATCTTGCTTCAGTAGCTCCACACAACTGCATGAAGGTCTTGAGTAGTTCTCACTTTGTTGCATATTTTTGGCCTACAGTGCACATAATAGTAGACTGCAATGCCTATGTAGTGAGATGAAGATGTTCATATGTTTGGTCAGAGTGCAATGCAACGGTGATCATTGCAACTCTTTTGATATTCACTGATTTTCCTTCTTAGATAAGATCTTTTACTCAAAATCATGACCACACATTTCTTTATGTTTTTTACCTATATATAATATATAGAAGATATGGTTGTGTTTCAGATGTCTGATAGCTATTTAATTAATCTTGTTCATTCTTCATGGAAAAACGAATTGCCTTTTGAGTTGTTTTTTATATGCATTCACCTGTCTCGTATTTGGACCTTATTAGTGCCCATTGCTAGGTAATTGCTTGCGGTGCTGGTATGACTGAGGCTTCAGTAATATATAAATGTTTATTATGGCATAGAGCTGCTAATGCAATTTTCAAGGTTTATATCACACACCTCGAAAATGGTTGAGTATGCTGTAGGGCAGAGTGCTCGACATGGATTTGCTGAACCCAATCTGGTTTGGGCAGTTCAGAAAAATCTGAGAATTGTGTTTCTTTTTTGACCTTCAACATTTTCTAAAAAGAGTCGCTCGTGTACATAGGATGTTGTTAGCATTTATGTGCAAATTTTTGTGATCAAAAGTGCTAATTTGTGTTTTTTCGCAAAATTTATATGCATGATTTCTTTCAGGAAACTAAGATACATATAGGATCACCCTTACGGATGCACAATTTTTTCAGAACTCAGATACATATAGGATCACCCTTACGGTAAAATAAATTTATATGCATGATTTCTTTCAGGAACTCTTACTTTTGCGAGTAAGTTTGTACTTTTGTCGTGTCGTCTGTAATCGGGATCCTATATGTATCTGCATGTAGTACCATTTTAAAACTGTAGGTTTTGCTCTTCGACGAGCTTTGGTCCAATCTCTAAAATCCTTTCCCAGAGTAGTTTCAGATGATCAGCAGAGTATAAGGGATTGTCCTGAGCTAGGATTTTCTGCCGCTCAGCAGATGATGATGGCTCGATTTTAAACCTTAACTAGATCATTATTAGCGCGCGTTGCTGCGCCCATCTATTTGGGCGAAAATATATAGGAATTTCTATAAAAGTATAAATGCAAGGAGACAAAAGGTAAACATAATTGAATTATAAAGTATTCAAAAGCATAAAATAGTCTGACAAAAGTTGTTTCATAGAAGTTTGTGCATACAATGTTAAATGTCCATTTGTAGCTTATGGCTACCTTAAATGAAAAGGTCAAAAAATAAATTGACGCAATACCTCTCACTTTAACTTAAACAACATCACCTGACTACTATGAACATGCTTTATAAGAAGAAAATCATGCATGTGTGCACCTTTGATGAATGATCATCATAATAATTTCCACAAGGAAAGAAAACCATCCATGATTATCCTTATGTTCAACAAAATAAAGGGTATATATAAATGCTTCATCTTTGTTTTCTGATGTCTAGATTGACTAATGGTTTTCAGGTGTCTTGGAACAATCCATGTGAAGATGTGTACATCATATCAGCTAAAGTCATTTGTACAATCCAGAAGACAAATAACTAATTAAATAGACAACTAAGCTTACATGTAAATAAACCGCAAGAAGTTACAAAAATAAAGTAAGCAAGATGTGAGCATATACATGTAGTAGCTTCTGAAGGGCCTTTCTTTGGCAAGAAAGCTTCTGCCTAAGGTTTTCTAAAATCTCTAATCATTGGTAGACATGAAATTTACTTTTAAAAGCATAACTAAGAGACCATAGTACTGCTCAGTAATAAATACGTGGTTCGGTACCGCCTTAACAATTGATCTCTTATCGTAATCCAGATCAAGCAATGTCCACAGAAACTTGAAAAAGAATCAGAGTCAGTGTATCCTTGCCATTGGACCAAAAGTAGAATGATTGAATCATCATATTAGAAGCAAATACCCATGATGCATGATCTGCAACACCCATGCGTCATTTGCAGCAGGTGATGGTTTGTCAATAGGCAAGTTTTAAGTACGCATGATAGAACCATCACCCAAATATATAAACTGTACAAGTTACAGTACCTGACCATCTCCCAAATACTACCTATATAAGAACACATGTTCCTCGTAACATATTTTTCATTAATTAAGAAATATCAACTTAACTTTCCTTGTTGAGTATAATGTTTATTAGGAAAGACGAGATAGACTAGGATTTGTTCTGGCTTGTCTTGTACTCCAAGTAGATCATTGTACTCCTATATATATGCCAACGAGGCTCAAGCAATACAACAAATATTCCACCAAATCTCTCTCTCCCTTCTAACATGCTATCAGTTTCCGGGTTCTAAACCCTAGCCGCCGCCGCTTCCGCACCCGTGCGCCGCCCCTGGGTGGTCGGCCTCCATGACCGCCGCCGGGGGCCGCGCCGCCCGTACCTAGGGTTCGTCCGCCGGCCGTGTTGGCCGGCTGCCCTAGAGAGTCTTTTTCCCGGTCCTTTGATCCGGGTTTTTCTCTCTCGCCGGTCGTTTTGATCGGCGTCTACTTTTTGGTTTTCCGGTCTATGTGATCCGGTTTGTGTCGCCCGCCGCCACCGTCGACCCCGTGCGCCTCTACTCCAACACCGGCACGATTGGCCAGCTTCTTCACCGACTCGGCGGCCTCACGTTCGTCCGTGCGTCTGCCCGTCGGACGCCCCGATGCGGCTGCCTCGCCGCGTCGTCCACACATCGGCCCGCCGGTCGCCCCGACCCGGCGGCCTCACGTCATGCGGCGGTCCTTCACCGCCGCCATTCGCGCGACGGCCCGCCCGTCGATCTACGCCGGCCGTCACCGCCCTACTCCGACCGGGACTCCTGCATCACCCCGACCTGGCGGCAAATCATAGCCGCCCTGCCGCCCGCCGCCGCCGGCTTCATCTCGGACTTCTCGGACTCCGCCGCCACCACGCCTCCACCGAGCGGCGTCCCGGCCCTCGCGCGCGATCGGCTTGATCACCCGCTCGCCGCTGCGATCCGCCTCATCTACACCGCACGACCGACCTGGCCCGTCAGTTACGCGCACCTCCGCAGGTCCCGTGAAGATCGTCTCCGAGTTCAGCGCGCCCCTCCGCCGATCGAGCAACGGGTTG
>NC_041389.1:699712206-699735143 GCF_002162155.2 Triticum dicoccoides | reverse complement strand
CCGCTGCGTCGCCCCTTCGGGCCGTAGTGCCGCGGCCCGCGGTCTACCGCCGCCCCGAGGCCGTCCGCTCTAGGCCGTCCCCGTGGCTGCACCGACCCTCGCGCCGCCGCTGCGTCGCCCCGTCGGGCCGTAGCGAGCGTGGCATGTGGTCCACGCAGCCGTCTCGAGGCCGTCCACACGGTTGCACCACCCCGTGCTCCACCGCTGCGCCGCCCCTTCGGGCTGTAGCGTCGCGGCCCGCGGTCCCTGCGACCGTCCCGAGGTCTTCCGTCGTCGCCCCGACCTGCCCACCGCCGCTGCGTCGCCCATTCGGGCCGTAGCGCCGCGGCCCGCGGTCCACCGCCGTCCCCGCGCGTCGACTTCCTGTGGCATGCGCCGCACCACCTCCTTTGGCGCGGGAACGCCACCGTCCGCGCCGGTCTTCGTCACGCTGTCAGGGTTCTTCGCCTACTTCGAGCATCGCCGCCGCGCTCATAACCTAACCGCCGCCGCCGCCGTCAGGCCGCCGCCGCCGCCGCTCTTCTTCGGCCGCCGCCGCTGCTACCCCCGTAGCCGCCGCCGCCGCCCGTCCACCCCGTTCGTCTTCATCCAGCACCAGCCCGTCGCCAGCGTCACCGTCATCTACCCCGACCGCTTCATCTACTCCGACAACCGCGGGCGACATTGGCCCCGCGCCGATTGGCGCCGCAACCGTCGTCGAGTTCTTCTCTACTGGCCTCTCCGACTTCTTCGACATGGCGTACAGCTTGTGCAGGTCCGAGTCTATGCATGCCCGGTGCTGGCAAAACCGCCGCGTGCCTTCGTCCACGACGTGTCCCCGGGCCTGGCAAGCCTGGCGCGGCGCTTCGTCAACTTCGTCTTCGTCCATCTACGCATGCCTGGTGTTGGCAACACCGGTGCGTGCCTTCGTCCATGATGTGTCCCCGGGCTTGGCAAACCCGCCGCGACGCGTCGTCAACAACATCATCTTCCTGGCGCACCCCTACTTCGACACCACTGCGCCCATGCTAACTCGGCGCCCCCTTGCGCCCGTGGCTCTACGGCGACTTCCTCGACACAAACCACCCTGCCTCGACATCGACCTCGGCATTCTTCGCACGGCTACCTCGACCACGGCTCCACCACCCACGCTCTCGGCTACCTTGACAAACGGCACAAAGGGCTATCGCCTTGCTTGAGCAACCTCGTCGGTTGCCACTCCAGCCATGACTCCGTGATGCATCGACCGTTACGACTGTGGGGGGGTGTCCGTC
This sequence comes from Triticum dicoccoides, assembly GCF_002162155.2. Lineage (NCBI taxonomy): Eukaryota > Viridiplantae > Streptophyta > Magnoliopsida > Poales > Poaceae > Triticum > Triticum dicoccoides. Next base: position 699,733,890 of record NC_041389.1, on the reverse strand, counting down.
GGCTTGCCTTCGGATTCTTCTCCAGTCTCACCGTCTGCGTCGCTACCGTTGTGACTGCGGGGGGATGTCAAGTATAATGTTTATTAGGAAAGACGAGATAGACTAGGATTTGTTCTGGCTTGTCTTGTACTCCAAGTAGATCATTGTACTCATATATATATGCCAACGAGGCTCAAGCAATACAACAAATATTCCACCAAATCTCTCTCTCCCTTCTAACAACTTTGTACCAAGTTATAAACCCTCATTGACCTAACCTATAGAGAATCAAGAGAAAAAGAAAGGAAATATGGACGGGGATTGAGATGGACTTGAGAAGTGGAAAAAACATACCTAGAATAAATTCAGTTCCACACCATGATTTTGTTTTTCCCAGCCACCATCATCACTGATCTCCCCATCAGCAACGCCGTCGCGCGTGGCCTTCCCATGCTGCAATGAGCATGCGTGGGGGAGGAGGTGCCAGCTCTTGAACAATTTGATGTAAATTTCACATCCCTTGGGTATACTTAGATAGCTTTAACTCTCTGCTCTATCATTAAGACAAAATGATAATTTGACTCGGTTACAAAGTAATAGTGATGGTTTTGACATTAGTTGCCAATTGTGGGTCACAAGATGGCAAAAACTATTCCTACCGCACATTTTCAAACTTGTATAAACTATACCCACAAAAGTTAGCTAGAGGAGATGCCAATTCTAATAATTGATTGATGATATAAAAAGTAAGCATAGCAGGTGGAAAGAATTGAAAGTCCAAACTGGTGTCGCGCAAATATAACAAAAGAGATATGTACCTCTAGAACTTTGAGCTTTGTTATTCATATGCTACAGATGTTACGTACTGACAAGGTTAAAGTTACAAACTTATGATCATAATTATGCCCACAGCTAGAAACATCAATAAAGCATAACTAATCCTCACAAGTCATGGCTTCCTTGATTAGAAGAACCACATTACGTGACCAGATCTCATGTTATCACTGTCAAGAATGTTCTATTTTCTAAAATCCAGCACAAATTTTGCCTCGCCCAAAGAAAAGGACATTACTGCTGAGCTTAAGTGGCTACAACTGATCTTGGCATAATGGCCTTGTTGGCTTAAACCTGACAGTAGTTAAACAGTTGTTAGTGCAATGTGAACACTGTCATGTGATTGTGTGCATTTTAGACTTGCAGCCTGTGTGTGTTCGTGGACAATTCAGGTTTGGCTAGTCTAGGATTAGTGTGTACTGCATATGTTGCAGCCAAGTCGGCCCCTAGCAGTGATTAAAATCGTGTATAAATAAGAGTGGGCATTCGTTGCTCAGCTCAATTGTTGTATCTGTTACAGCGGAAAAAAACAAAACAAAAAGAAAGGCATCCGTTGCCTAAATAGAAAACTTCTCTCTCTCTCTCTCTGAACCTATACTACTCTGCTTTTCCTCTGCTTCCTGTGTGTCCCAGTGAATTGAATCCAGCTCGCGTGTGTTGTGTGCGCATGTGAGGAGGGACAAGAGGGAGGGCCAGTAGCTATCAGGACTCAGCTCGAGCACAGAGATGCATCGCGGCAGGAGGCCAAACTATGGTGAGAGAACAACTTACCATCCTGCTCGCACCACCAGGGGAAGGCACGACTGGCGAGGAGTAGGCCGAAAGCATGGTTGCCGTCTTGGACAGCAGAGATCCTGGGGATGCTGGTGCATTCAGCGCCGCCACCGGGCAAATCGACGAGTCGCGGTAGGTGCCACCGCTTGCTCGGGGTCAATGGAGAGGTGGCAACGCACTGGGCGGGCTGATAAGCGGCGGAAGGCGTTGCCGGGCGAGGTCGGGATCGGAGGAGAGGCGACACCGCCGCCGCGCCATGCTTTCGGCCCCCTGTAGACTGGGTGCCTCCGTTAGGGTTCACGACGCAGTGTGAGAGATGATGGGTGAAAAGGTCTCTCGTATGGTTGGATGGATATGTGGGCTTCACTCGGTTGGCCGGCCCAATTAACCAGAATGCTGCGATTTTTCCACCGGAGTAGCTGCCCTTCAGGAAAGTCGGTCCATTTAGCGGTAACAATCCAATCCAACGACCAGAAATGACTCTGACATGAAATCGGACGGCTGATATCGCTAATGACGTGAGAGGCCGGGGATTAGGCTCAGTTTTAGTGTCCTTAACTAGATCATTGAAGGCGCGCGTTGCTGCGCCCGTCTATTTTTACTATGGATTCATAGGAATTTTCACAAGTATTTGAAGAAAAAATAAAAAGAAACTTAAGGCTATTCAATCTCATCACTGGCCATCCTAATCGTTAATTTAAGAATAAAGCATGCAAGCTGGATCATTAAAAGAATCTCATGACATAAAACTTACTTTTCTAGCCCTAGCATACAAAAAGGACCCATGCCTCACAAGATGCTTTACAGCTTACACATTATACTTGACAAAACATATATCTGAAGTTTATGCAAAAATATGTTCATTGGTCTTAAAAACAAGCTTGTCTAACCTGTGTAGGGATGTGGAATAGACTCGTTCGTTGTTCAGGTCTCAGTATTGCATTACTGCACAGAGTAGTTGAGTAGAATCAGGAAGATATATTATTTTTCCATGCCGGTGCCGAGAAATTGTAAGAATATGGTCTTGCATGGGTGACGCTTTCTAGTAAGATCGTGGATGAGAAGGAAATACATGTCAACTTCCATGATGCTAGTACAGAATATATATGAGACCATATTCTGAAGATGCAAAGTTTCATATTGCAATAATAACTAACTAAAAAAACACTTCACAGAAACATTAAGGTATGTAGATGTAGAATTATCTTTGCACTGCAAAATATTAAGTGTCTGCATTCTTCATGTAAGCATAGTCCTACTAAGAAGCATAATTCTCTATGCTGCGAAATTCACATCCATGCAGTATTTTGCGATAACTGATGTAAAGCTTATTTAATATAATGGTTCACAAAATTAACACCCAACTAATTTTAAGCATAATCTGTCAGTTCACCTCACAAGTTGAATAAGATCATAGGAAGAGATTCAGGGTATGTTCTCTTGTGGGGTCTTATACCAAAGGTTTTCAACTCTGCGTATGGTTTGCCCATGACTGCATGATTCAGTACAACCGATCGTTCCTGCATGGTTCCTACCATTGTATCATCAAAAGGTGTCTCATTAATCTTTTTTGCGGCTGGGCTGAAACTACAGTGAAACATTAGGCAATATAATTCAGTTCAATGGTTAAGACTTAAGACTCAAGAGGATAGGTGATGAGAACCTTACCCTTGCCATTGGATCAAGATGAGGAGGATGGCCACGGGAGCAGTGCACGGCAGGAACCGCAGGCTGCAGTGCCATTTGTGTTGTGTCTTCGTCAATGAATCGTGGAGGAGGAGAAATGACACTGGGAATTGGGCTGAGGGTACCTAGGCAGCGGACACTAGTAGAAAAAGGACCTAATATGAGACACATTAGTGCCGGTTTGGTTTTGAGCCGGCACTAATGTGTCCATTAGTGCCGGTTCCAACGGCTAGCCGGCCGTTCTCATTAGTACCGGTTCGTGCCACGAACCGGTACTAAAGAGGGTGGTGGCAGGGTGTTGTCAGTCTGGGGCCCGTTCAGCACCTTTAGTACCGGTTCGTGGCACGAACCGGTACTAAAGGTCGACGTACATAAACCCTTTGCCCCCCCGAGCCACTCTGTTCCTCCCCTTTCCCCTCACTTCCTCTGTTCTTCCCCCTCTCTCCTCGAGCTCCTCACAAATTTTGCCCAAAATTTGTCAAGATTTGAAGGCCCCCATCCATTCAAATGATCACAAAGGTTAGCAACTTTGTCCTTTCAACTCTCATTGCTAGATTAGCTCTTGCAATGCTTTGTATAGTGATTAATTTGGGAGGAATAATTATATTTGCTAGTATTTGATTTATATGCAATTTGAGGTCAAAAATAACACTTAGTTTGCATATGTAGGTGTGGTTTACTTAGTGCCTTCTAAATCTCCGTCGTAACCACCGTCGATCGCCCGCACCGTCCCGTCGCCGGCACCATCTTCTGGTGAGGCTCTTGTTCATGAATGTTTTACATTACCAAATTGATGTTTATGTGATTTGGATATATAGTTACTCGTATAATTATCTTACCCGTACGTTGTTTGTTATACATAGTGCCATGGTTTTGATATCCGTCCCCGTCGGCCCTCGTCCTTGTTATGATTCGGATGTGGTATATTCTCTTTTAAAACTAGTTGTTGCATTTCGTGTTTATGACAAATTATGCCCATCAAGTTGACATAGATATTTTTATCTAGGAGGTATGTGAACCGGAAATTCCAACCGACCCTATTGTCGAGAGGTTAAATTTAGTTGAAAGAGAAAAGGAGTATTTGAAAGAAAAATTGAAAAGAATTGAGGGGGAGAAGATGGAATTGGAGTTGCATGTTGCCGATGTCGTCGATGATCACACGATCAAGATGGAGAAAATGAGGTTGAAGATTAGAAAGATTAGAAAATATGCCATTGATAGTGTGGCTTGGTATCATTATGCTGTAGGATCAATTGTTACCTTAATTGCGATCTTCATCGCATTTGGTGTTGCATTTAAATTCTTTAGCTAGAGAGTTATTTGTATGTTGCATTTAATTAAGTGTTGTATATGAACTTTATGTATGAACTTGTATTAATTTGGTATATTCGGTGTTGTGTAATGAAGATGAGCCGACAATGGATGTATGATGACAGATGCTCTCCCGAGTTCATTAATGGTGTGCATACTTTTTTGCTTGCCGCTGAGGCAAACAAGCGGGCGGATGGTTTTATGCCTTGTCCATGTGCTGGCTGTAAGAATGGTCACAATTACTCTACGTCAAGAACCATTCACGTCCACCTATTTGAGTCCGATTTCATGCCCCACTATAATGTTTGGACCAAGCACGGAGAAATAGGGGTTATGATGGAAGACAATGAAGAAGAAGAGGACGACGACGACTATCCTGGCCATGGGTTCCCTGAATACGATGATACAACAATGGGGGAAGAAGCTGAGCCGGCAATGCAGAAAGAAACTGAAGAAGAGGCATCAGATGAGCCCGCTGATGATCTAGGTCGGGCCATTGCCGATGCAAAGAGAAACTGCGCAAGTGGTCTGGAGAGGACGAAGTTGCAGCGCATGTTAGAGGATCACAATAAATTGTTGTACCCGAATTGCGAAGCTAACAAAAAAAAGTTGGGCACCACACTTGAATTGCTGCAATGGAAGGCAGAGAATGGTGTATCTAACAAGGGATTTGGAAAGTTGCTGGTAATGATAAAGAATATGCTTCCAAAGGACAACGAATTGCCCGAGAGTACATATGAAGCAAAGAAGGTTGTCTGCCCTCTAGGGTTAGAGGTGCAAAAGATACATGCATGCCCTAATGACTGCATCCTCTACCGCGGTGAGTACGAGGATTTGAATGCTTGCCCGGTATGCGGTGCATTGCGTTATAAGATCAGCTGCGATGACCCTGGTGATGTCGAGGGTGAGCGCCCCAGGAAGAAGATTCCTGCCAAGGTGATGTGGTATGCTCCTATAATACCACGGTTGAAACGTTTGTTTCAAAACAAAGAGCATGCGAAGGCGATGCGGTGGCACGCAGAAGACCATAAGAAAGACGAAAAGTTGAGAGTACCCACTGACAGTTCGCAGTAGAGAAAAATCGAGAGAAAGTACTGGGAGGAGTTTGCAGGTGACCCAAGGAACGTATGGTTTGGTCTAAGCGCAGATGGCATTAATCCTTTTGGGGAGCAGAGCAGCAACCATAGCACGTGGCCTGTGACTCTATGTTTGTATAACCTTCCTCCTTGGTTGTGCATGAAGCGGAAGTTCATTATGATGCCAGTGCTCATCCAAGGCCCTAAGCAACCCGGCAACGACATTGATGTGTACCTAAGGCCATTAGTTGAAGAACTCTTACAACTGTGGAATGGAACAGGTGTACGTGCGTGGGATGAGCACATGGGGGAAGAATTTGACCTAAAGGCGTTGCTGTTCGTGACCATCAATGATTGGCCTGCTCTCAGTAACCTTTCAAGACAGATGAACAAGGGATACCGCGGATGCACGCACTGTTTGCATGATACCGACAGTATATATTTGAATAGTTGTAAGAAGAATGTGTACCTGGGATATCGTCGATTTCTTCCGAGCAGGTATCCCGTAAGAAAGAAAGGCAAGCATTTCAAAGGTGAGGCGGATCACTAGACGAAGCCTCGCCACCGTACTGGTGCTGATGTACATGATATGGTCAAGGATTTGAAGGTAATCTTTGGAAAGGGTCCTGGCGGACAACCTGTTCCAAAGGACGCTGACGGACGCGCACCCATGTGGAAGAAGAAATCTATATTTTGGGACCTGCCATATTGGAAAGACCTAGAGGTCCGCTCCGCAATTGACGTGATGCACGTGACGAAGAATCTTTGCATGACCCTGCTTGGCTTTTTGGGCGTGTATGGGAAGACAAAAGATACACCAGAGGCACGGGAGGACCAGCAACGTATGCACAGAAAAGACGACATACATCAGGGTCAGGCCAGCTATGCGCTTACCAAAGAAGAGAAGGAAATCTTCTTCGAATGCCTGCTCACCATGAAGGTACCGTCTGGCTTCTCGTCGAATATAAAGGGAATAATAAATATGGCAGAGAAAAGGTTCCAGAACCTAAAGTCTCATGACTGCCACGTGATAATGACGCAACTCCTTCCGGTTGCATTGAGTGGGCTTCTACCGGAAAATGTTCGATTGGCCATTGTGAAGCTATGTGCATTTCTCAATGCAATCTCTCAGAAGGTAATCGATCCAGAAATCATACCAAGGTTACAGAATGATTTGGTGCAATGTCTTGTCAGTTTCGAGTTGGTGTTCCCACCATCCTTCTTCAACATCATGACGCACGTCCTAGTTCACCTTTGCGAAGAGATTAATGTTTTGGTTCCTGTATTTTTACACAATATGTTCCCCTTTGAAAGGTTCATGGGAGTCTTGAAGAAATATGTTCATAACCGTGCTAGGTCAGAAGGAAGCATCTCGAAGGGCCATGAAAATGAGGAGGTCATTGAGTTTTGTATTGACTTTATTCCTGACCTCAAGCCGATTGGTGTTCCTCAATCGCGGCATAAGGGCAGACTGGAAGGAAAAGGCACGCTAGGAGGGCATCAAATAATATGTATGGACGGGCATTCTCTCACTGAAGCACACTACACAGTTCTACAGAATTCCGCCTTGGTGGCTCCGTATATGGAGGAACACAAGAATTTTCTACAGTCCAAACACCCGGAGAAGTCTGACGACTGGATTACACGCGAACAAACGAGGACTTTCGTCGGTTGGTTGCTGAAACGTGCCCTGAATGATGGCGATATTCAAAATGATCTGTACTCGCTGTCCCAGTTACCATCTTCGAATATAATGACTTTCAAAGGGTACCAGATAAATGGGAATACATTTTACACGATCGCCCAAGATAAGAAGAGCACCAACCAAAATAGTGGTCTCCGCTTTGATGCAACAACCAACACGGGAAAGGAAACATATAATGGTCACATAGAGGACATATGGGAACTTAACTATGGATCAGGTGATTTGAAGGTCCCTTTGTTTCGGTGCAAATGGGTCAATATGACACGAGGCGGGGTAACGGAAGACCCGTGGTACGGAATGACAACAGTGGATCTCAACAATTTTACGTATGCAGACAAACCATTCGTCCTAGCCAATGATGTGGCGCAGGTTTTTTATGTGAAAGACATGTCTACCAGGCCAAGAAAAAGAAAAGATAAGGAAGCGAATGGATCATACGACGAGCCAAAGCGCCAGATAATTCTTTCAGGAAAAAGAAACATCGTGGGAGTGGATGACAAGACAGACATGTCAGAAGATTATGAAAAGTTTGATGAAATTGCTCCATTCACAGTGAATATTGACCCGAGCATCCAGTTAAATGATGAAGATTTTCCATGGCTACGGCGCAAAGGGACACACGAGAAGAAAAAGTTTCACACCCAAAGATCTGGGATGTGATCGGCTTCACTATCATCACTTTCTTCTGTGTTTCACACCTAGGAGGGAATGTCTGTAATAGTTAGGGTAGTTAATTATGTGTTTTGGCATTTGAAACGCGAAGAAATTTTATGTGCAAACAAATTCTTTTCATGCATTTACTGATTTTTTTCCAGCTAAATGACCCTGAAATTGAAAAGCATTTGAAATGAACTCAGAAAAGGTTGAAAATTGGCATGGTATCATAATTTCATACAAGTAGCATGTGCAAAAAAGTAGAGAGGGTTACGGCAAAAACTAGATACACTTCGTGTACAAAATGGACAATCTTTTTCGAAGTATCAGGGTTTCTGACGAAAACTGAAATATTACAAAGGCATTTCATTTTTTAAATAACCTAAGCATTACCAAATTGAATATAATGATAAAATACACTAATATTAAACATAAGAAAAAAGAATCACTAAAAAATCTTTTCACAAAGTTAAGTTATTCACAAACTAGTGATTCACACAAATTTCAAATAATTCAAAATTTAAACTATTCAAATTTGAAAACTACCGGCACTAACAGATCAAAGTTAGTAAATTTTTGTACCTAAAGCAAAAATATTCACAAAGAAACTCTAAATACAGCAAAAAACTGTTGGGGAACGTTGCAGAAAACAAAAATTTTCCTACTCGTTTCACCAAGATCATCTAGGAGTTCATCTAGCAACGAGTGATTAGATGCATCTACATACCTTTGTAGATCGCGAGCGGAAGCGTTCAAAAGAACGGTGATGATGTAGTCGTACTCGACGTGATCCAAATCACCGATGACCAGCGCCGAACGGACGGCACCTCCGCGTTCAACACACGTACGGAACAGCCACGTCTCCTCCTTCTTGATCCAGCAAGGGAGGGAGGAGAGGTTGAGGGAGATGGCACCAGCAGCAGCACGACGGCGTGGTGTTGATGGAGCTGCAGTACTCCGGCAGAGCTTCGCTAAGCACTATAGAGGTGGAGGAGGTGTTGGAGAGGGAGAAGGAGGCAACCAAAGGCCAAGGCGTTCAGGTATGAAGTCCCTCCTCTCCCCCACTATATATAGGGGTGCCAAGGGGGGGTGGCCGGCCCTAGGAGATCCAATCTCCTAGGGGGTGCGGCGGCCAAGGGGGGTTTCCCTCCCCCCCCAAGGCACCTAGGAGGTGCCTTACCCTCCTAGGACTCTTGCCCCCTTAAACCCTAGGCGCATGGGCCTATGTGGGGCTGGTGCCCTTGGCCCATTAGGCCAAGGCGCACCCCCTTACAGCCCATGTGGCCCCCCGGGGCAGGTGGACCCACCCGGTGGACCCCCGGGACCCTTCCGGTGGTCCCGGTACAATACCGATAACCCTGAAACTTGTCCCGATGTCCGAAACAGGACTTCCCATATATAAATCTTTACCACCGGACCATTCCGGAACTCCTCGTGACGTCCGGGATCTCATCCGGGACTCCGAACAACATTCGGGTTACTGCATATACATATCCCTACAACCCTAGCGTAACTGAACCTTAAGTGTGTAGACCCTACGGGTTCGGGAGACAAGCAGACATGACCGAGACGACTCTCCGGTCAATAACCAACAGCGGGATCTGGATACCCATGTTGGCTCCCACATGCTCCACGATGATCTCATCGGATGAACCACGATGTCGAGGATTCAATCAACCCCGTACGCTATTCCCTTTGTCTATCGATATGTTACTTGCCCGAGATTCGATCGTCGGTATCCCAATACCTCGTTCAATCTCGTTACCGGCAAGTCACTTTACTCGTACCGTAATGCATGATCCCGTGACCAGACACTTGGTCACTCTGAGCTCATTATGATGATGCATTACCGAGTGGGCCCAGTGATACCTCTCCGTCATACGGCGTGACAAATCCCAGTCTTGATCCATGTCACCCAACAGACACTTTCGGAGATACCCGTAGTCTACCTTTATAGTCACCCAGTTACGTTGTGACGTTTGGCATACCCAAAGCACTCCTATAGTATCCGGGAGTTACACGATCTCATGGTCTAAGGAAAAGATACTTGACATTAGAAAACTCTAGCAAACGAACTATACGATCTTGTGCTATGTTTAGGATTGGGTCTTGTCCATCACATCATTCTCCTAATGATGTGATCTCGTTATCAATGACATCCAGTGTCCATAGTCAGGAAATCATGACTATCTGTTGATCAACGAGCTAGTCAACTAGAGGCTCACTAGGGACATGTTGATGTCTGTTATTCACACATGTATTACGATTTCCAGATAACACAATTATAGCATGAATAAAGACAATTATCATGAACAAGGAAATATAATAATAATGCTTTTATTATTGCCTCTAGGGCATATTTCCAACAGTCTCCCACTTGCACTAGAGTCAATAATCTAGTTACATTGTGATGAATCGAACACCCATGGAATTCTGGTGTTGATCATGTTTTGCTCTAGGGAGAGGTTTAGTCAATGGATCTGCTACATTCAGGTCCGTATATACTTTACAAATCTCTATGTCTCCATCTTGAACATTTTCACGAATGGAGTTGAAGCGACGCTTGATGTGCCTTGTCTTCTTGTGAAACCTGGGCTCCTTGGCAAGTGCAATAGCTCCAGTGTTGTCACAGAAGAGCTTGATCGGCCCCGACGCATTGGGTATGACTCCTAGGTCGGTGATGAACTCCTTCACCCATATTGCTTCATGTGCTGCCTCCGAGGCTGCCATGTACTCCGCTTCACATGTAGATCCCGCCACGACGCTTTGCTTGCAACTGCACCAGCTTACTGCCCCACCATTCAAAATATACACGTATCCGGTTTGTGACTTAGAGTCATCCAGATCTGTGTCGAAGCTAGCGTCGACGTAACCCTTTACGACGAGCTCTTCGTCACCTCCATAAATGAGAAACATTTCCTTAGTCCTTTTCAGGTACTTCAGGATATTCTTGACCGCTGTCCAGTGTTCCTTGCCGGGATTACTTTGGTACCTTCCTACCAAACTGACGGCAAGGTTAACATCAGGTCTAGTACACAGCATGGCATACATAATAGAACCTATGGCTGAGGCATAGGGGATGACGCTCATCTCTTCTATATCTTCTGCCGTGGTCGGACATTGAGCTGAGCTCAATTTCACACCTTGTAACACAGGCAAGAACCCTTTCTTGGATTGATCCATATTGAACTTCTTCAATATCTTATCAAGGTATGTGCTTTGTGAAAGACCTATGAGGCATCTCGATCTATCTCTATAGATTTTGATGCCTAATATATAAGCAGCTTCTCCAAGGTCCTTCATTGAAAAACTTTTATTCAAGTAGGCCTTGATGCTGTCCAAGAGTTCTATATCATTTCCCATCAAGAGTATGTCATCTACATATAATATGAGAAATGCTACAGAGCTCCCACTCACTTTCTTGTAAACGCAGGCTTCTCCATAAGTCTGTGTAAACCCAAACGCTTTGATCATCTCATCAAAGCGAATGTTCCAACTCCGAGATGCTTGCACCAGCCCATAAATCGAGCGTTGGAGCTTGCACACTTTGTCAGCATTCTTAGGATCGACAAAACCTTCCGGCTGCATCATATACAATTCTTCCTTAAGGAAACCATTAAGGAATGCCGTTTTGACGTCCATTTGCCATATTTCGTAATCATAGAATGCGGCAATTGCTAACATGATTCGGACGGACTTCAGCTTCGCTACCGGTGAGAAAGTCTCATCACAGTCAACCCCTTGAACTTGTCGATAACCCTTAGCGACAAGCCGAGCTTTATAGATGGTCACATTACCATCCGCGTCTGTCTTCTTCTTAAAGATCCATTTATTTTCTATGGCTCGCCGTTCAACGGGCAAGTCAGTCAAAGTCCATACTTCGTTCTCATACATGGATCCTATCTCGGACTTCATGGCTTCTAGCCATTTGTCGGAATCCGGTCCCCCCATCGCTTCTTCATAGTTCGAAGGTTCACCGTTGTCTAACAACATGATTTCCAAGACAGGGTTGCCGTACCACTCTGGTGCGGAACGTGTCCTTGTGGACCTTCGAATTTCAGTAGGAGCTTGATCAGAAGTATCTTGATCATTATCATTAACTTCCTCTCTAGTCGGTGCTGGCACCTCAGGAACATTTTCTTGAGTTGCGCCATTTTCCGGTTCAAGAGGCAATACTTCATCAAGCTCTACTTTCCTCCCACTTACTTCTTTCGAGAGAAACTCTTTCTCCAGAAAGGACCCATTCTTGGCAACAAAGATCTTGCCTTCGGATCTGAGGTAGAAGGTGTACCCAATAGTTTCTTTTGGGTACCCTATGAAGACGCATTTTTCCGATTTGGGTTCGAGCTTTTCAGGTTGAAGTTTCTTGACATAAGCATCGCATCCCCAAACTTTTAGAAACGACAGCTTAGGTTTCTTTCCAAACCATAATTCATACGGTGTCGTCTCAACGGATTTCGACGGAGCCCTATTTAAAGTGAATGCGGCAGTCTCTAAAGCATAGCCGCAAAAGAAAGCGGTAAATCGGTAAGAGACATCATAGACCGCACCATATCTAACAGAGTGCGATTACGATGTTCGGACACACCATTACGCTGAGGTGTTCCAGGCGGCGTGAGTTGTGAAACTATTCCACATTTTCTTAAGTGTGTGCCAAACTCGTGACTCAAGTATTCTCCTCCACGATCTGATCGCAGAAACTTGATTTTCCTGTCACGTTGATTTTCAACCTCACTCTGAAATTCCTTGAACTTTTCAAAGGTTTCAGACTTGTGTTTCATTAAGTAGATATACCCATACCTACTTAAATCATCAGTGAGGGTGAGAACATAACGATAGCCACCGCGAGCCTCAACACTCATTGGACCGCACACATCGGTATGTATGATTTCCAATAAGTCGGTTTCTCGCTCCATTGTTCCTGAGAACGGAGTCTTGGTCATTTTACCCATAAGGCATGGTTCGCACGTGTCAAATGATTCATAATCAAGAGACTCTAAAAGTCCATCAGCATGGAGCTTCTTCATGCGTTTGACACCTATGTGACCAAGGCGGCAGTGCCACAAGTATGTGGGACTATCATTATCAACCTTACTTCTTTTGGTACTCACATTATGAATATGTGTAGCATCACGTTCGAGATTCATAAGGAATAAACCATTCACCATAGGAGCATGACCATAAAACATATCTCTCATAAAAATGGAACAACCATTATTCTCAGATTTAAAAGAGTAGCCATCTCGAATTAAACGAGATCCCGATACAATGTTCATGCTCAAAGCTGGCACTAAATAACAATTATTAAGGTTTAAAACTAATCCCGAAGGGAGATGCAGAGGTAGCGTGCCGACGGCGATCACATTGACCTTGGAACCATTCCCGACGCGCATCGTCACCTCGTCATTTGCCAGTTTCTGCTTATTCCGCAGCCCCTGCTTTGAGTTACAAATGTGAGCAACTGCACCGGTATCAAATACCCAGGAGCTACTACGGGCACTAGTAAGGTACACATCAATTACATGTATATCACATATACCTTTTGTTTTGCCGGCCTTCTTATCCGCTAAGTACTTAGGGCAGTTCCGCTTCCAGTGACCGCTTCCCTTGCAATAAAAGCACTCAGTCTCGGGCTTGGGTCCATTCTTTGGCTTCTTCCCAGCAGCTTGCTTGCCGGGCGCGGCAACCTCCATGCCGTCCTTCTTGAAGTTCTTTTTACCCTTGCCTTTCTTGAACTTAGTGGTTTTATTGACCATCAACACTTGATGTTCCTTTCTGACTTCTACCTCTGCTGATTTCAGCATAGCGAATACTTCAGGAATGGTCTTTTCCATCCCCTGCATATTGAAGTTCATCACAAAGCTCTTGTAGCTTGGTGGAAGCGACTGGAGGATTCTGTCAATGACCGCATCATCCGGGAGATTAACTCCCAGCTGAGTCAAGCGGTTATGCAACCCAGACATAGTGAGTATGTGCTCACTGACAGAACTGTTTTCCTCCATCTTACAGCTAAAGAATTTGTCGGAGACTTCATATCTCTCGACCCGGGCATGAGCTTGGAAAACCATTTTCAGCTCTTCGAACATCTCATATGCTCCATGTCTCTCAAAACGCTTTTGGAGCCCCGGCTCTAGGCTGTAAAGCATGCCGCACTGAACGAGGGAGTAGTCATCGAAACGTGCCTGCCAAGCGTTCATAACATCTTGTTCTGCAGGGAGAACGGGTGCGTCACCAAGCGGTGCTTGTAGGACATAATCTTTCTTGGCAGCTATGAGGATGATCCTCAGGTTCCGGACCCAGTTCGTATAGTTGCTGCCATCGTCTTTCATCTTAGTTTTCTCTAGGAACGCGTTGAAGTTGAGGACTACGTTGGCCATTTGATCTACAAGACATATTGCAAAGATTTTAGACTAAGTTCATGATAATTAAGTTCAACTAATCAAATTATTAGTGAACTCCCACTTAGATTAGACATCCCTCTGGTCATCTAAGTATTACATGATCCGAGTTAAACTAGACCGTGTCCGATCATCACGTGAGACGGACTAGTCAACATCGGTGAACATCTTCATGTTGATCGTATCTTCTATACGACTCATGCTCGACCTTTCGGTCTTCTGTGTTCCGAGGCCATGTCTGTACATGCTAGGCTTGTCAAGTCAACCTAAGTGTTTGCATGTGTAAATCTGTCTTACACCCGTTGTATGTGAACGTCTGAATAAAACACCCGATCATCACGTGGTGTTTTGAAACAGCGAACTGTCGCAACGGTGCACAGTTAGGGGGAACACTTCTTGAATTTATTGTGAGGGATCATCTTATTTACTACCGTCGTTCTAAGTAAACAAGATGCAAAACATGATAAACATCACATGCAATCAAATAATAAACGTGACATGATATGGCCAATATCACATAGCTCCTTTGATCTCCATCTTGGGGCTCCATGATCATCTTGTCACCGGCTTGACACCATGATCTCCATCATCATGATCTCCATCATCGTGTCTCCATGAAGTTGCTCGCCAACTATTACTTCTACTACTATGGCTAACGCGTTTAGCAATAAAGTAAAGTAATTTACATGGCGTTTCTCGATGACACGCAGGTCATTAAAAGAATAAAGACAACTCCTATGGCTCCTGCCGGTTGTCATACTTATCGACATGCAAGTCGTGAATCCTATTACAATAGCATGAACATCTCATACATCACATATAGATCATTCATCATTCATCACAACTTTGGCCATATCATATCAGAACCCACTTGCTGCAAAAACAAGTTAGACGTCCTCTAATTGTTGTTGCAAGTTTTTACGTGGCTGAATTAGGGTTCTAGCAAGAACGTTTTCTTACCTACGTTAAAGCCACACCGTGATTTGTCAACTTATATTTACCCTTCATAAGGACCCTGTTCATCGATTCCGCTCCAACTAAAGTAGGAGAGACAGACACCCGCCAGCCACCTTATGCAACTAGTGCATGTTAGTCGGTGGAACCGGTCTCACGTAAGCGTACGTGTAAGGTTGGTCCGGGCCGCTTCATCCCACAATACCGCTGAAGCAAGAAAGGACTAGTAACGGCAAGAAAGTTGACAAATCTACACCCACAACAAATTGTGTTCTACTCGCGCAAGAAGAACTACGCATAGACCTAGCTCATGATGCCACTGTTGGGGAACGTTGCAGAAAACAAAAATTTTCCTACTCGTTTCACCAAGATCATCTAGGAGTTCATCTAGCAACGAGTCATTGGATGCATCTACATACCTTTGTAGATCGCGAGCGGAAGCGTTCAAAAGAACGGTGATGATGTAGTCGTACTCGACGTGATCCAAATCACCGATGACCAGCGCCGAACGGACGGCACCTCCGCGTTCAACACACGTACGAAACAGCCACGTCTCCTCCTTCTTGATCCAGCAAGGGAGGGAGGAGAGGTTGAGGGAGATGGCACCAGCAGCAGCACGACGGCGTGGTGTTGATGGAGCTGCAGTACTCCGGCAGAGCTTCGCTAAGCACTATAGAGGTGGAGGAGGTGTTGGAGAGGGAGAAGGAGGCAACCAAAGGCCAAGGCGTTCAGGTATGAAGTCCCTCCTCTCCCCCACTATATATAGGGGTGCCAAGGGGGGGTGGCCGGCCCTAGGAGATCCAATCTCCTAGGGGGTGCGGCGGCCAAGGGGGGTTTCCCTCCCCCCCAAGGCACCTAGGAGGTGCCTTACCCTCCTAGGACTCTTGCCCCCTTAAACCCTAGGCGCATGGGCCTATGTGGGGCTGGTGCCCTTGGCCCATTAGGCCAAGGCGCACCCCCTTACAGCCCATGTGGCCCCCCGGGGCAGGTGGACCCACCCGGTGGACCCCCGGGACCCTTCCGGTGGTCCCGGTACAATACCGATAACCCCGAAACTTGTCCCGATGTCCGAAACAGGACTTCCCATATATAAATCTTTACCTCCAGACCATTCCGGAACTCCTCGTGACGTCCGGGATCTCATCCGGGACTCCGAACAACATTCGGGTTACTGCATATACATATCCCTACAACCCTAGCGTAACTGAACCTTAAGTGTGTAGACCCTACGGGTTCGGGAGACAAGCAGACATGACCGAGACGACTCTCCGGTCAATAACCAACAGCGGGATCTGGATACCCATGTTGGCTCCCACATGCTCCACGATGATCTCATCGGATGAACCACGATGTCGAGGATTCAATCAACCCCGTACGCTATTCCCTTTGTCTATCGATATGTTACTTGCCCGAGATTCGATCGTCGGTATCCCAATACCTCGTTCAATCTCGTTACCGGCAAGTCACTTTACTCGTACCGTAATGCATGATCCCGTGACCAGACACTTGGTCACTCTGAGCTCATTATGATGATGCATTACCGAGTGGGCCCAGTGATACCTCTCCGTCATACGGCGTGACAAATCCCAGTCTTGATCCATGTCACCCAACAGACACTTTCGGAGATACCCGTAGTCTACCTTTATAGTCACCCAGTTACGTTGTGACGTTTGGCATACCCAAAGCACTCCTATAGTATCCGGGAGTTACACGATCTCATGGTCTAAGGAAAAGATACTTGACATTAGAAAACTCTAGCAAACGAACTATACGATCTTGTGCTATGTTTAGGATTGGGTCTTGTCCATCACATCATTCTCCTAATGATGTGATCTCGTTATCAATGACATCCAGTGTCCATAGTCAGGAAATCATGACTATCTGTTGATCAACGAGCTAGTCAACTAGAGGCTCACTAGGGACATGTTGATGTCTGTTATTCACACATGTATTACGATTTCCAGATAACACAATTATAGCATGAATAAAGACAATTATCATGAACAAGGAAATATAATAATAATGCTTTTATTATTGCCTCTAGGGCATATTTCCAACAGACATGACCTAGAACTATTCTCGGTCAATAACCAATAGCGGAACCTGGACGCCCATATTGGTTCCTACATATTCTACGAACATCTTTATCGGTCAAACCGCATAACAACATACGTTGTTCCCTTTGTCATCGGTATGTTACTTGCCCGAGATTTGATCGTCGGTATCCAATACCTAGTTCAATCTCGTTACCGGCAAGTCTCTTTACTCGTTACGTAATGCATCATCCCGTAACCAACTCATTGGTCACATTGCTTGCAAGGCTTATAGTGATGTGCATTACTGAGAGGGCCCAGAGATACCTCTCCGACAATTTCCTCTCTAGTCGGTGCTGGCACCTCAGGAACATTTTCTTGAGTTGCGCCATTTTCCGGTTCAAGAGGCAATACTTCATCAAGCTCTACTTTCCTCCCACTTACTTCTTTCGAGAGAAACTCTTTCTCCAGAAAGGACCCATTCTTGGCAACAAAGATCTTGCCTTCGGATCTAAGGTAGAAGGTGTACCCAATAGTTTCTTTTGGGTACCCTATGAAGACGCATTTTTCCGATTTGGGTTCGAGCTTTTCAGGTTGAAGTTTCTTGACATAAGCATCGCATCCCCAAACTTTTAGAAACGACAGCTTAGGTTTCTTCCCAAACCATAATTCATACGGTGTCGTCTCAACGGATTTCGACGGAGCCCTATTTAAAGTGAATGCGGCAGTCTCTAAAGCATAGCCCCAAAAAGAAAGCGGTAAATCGGTAAGAGACATCATAGATCGCACCATATCTAACAGAGTGCGATTACGACGTTCGGACACACCATTACGCTGAGGTGTTCCAGGCGGCGTGAGTTGTGAAACTATTCCACATTTTCTTAAGTGTGTGCCAAACTCGTGACTCAAGTATTCTCCTCCACGATCTGATCGCAGAAACTTGATTTTCCTGTCACGTTGATTTTCAACCTCACTCTGAAACTCCTTGAACTTTTCAAAGGTTTCAGACTTGTGTTTCATTAAGTAGATATACCCATACCTACTTAAATCATCAGTGAGGGTGAGAACATAACGATAGCCACCGCGAGCCTCAACACTCATTGGACCGCACACATCGGTATGTATGATTTCCAATAAGTCGGTTGCTCGCTCCATTGTTCCTGAGAACGGAGTCTTGGTCATTTTACCCATAAGGCATGGTTCGCACGTGTCAAATGATTCATAATCAAGAGACTCTAAAAGTCCATCAGCATGGAGCTTCTTCATGCGTTTGACACCTATGTGACCAAGGCGGCAGTGCCACAAGTATGTGGGACTATCATTATCAACCTTACTTCTTTTGGTACTCACATTATGAACATGTGTAGCATCACGTTCAAGATTCATAAAGAATAAACCATTCACCATAGGAGCATGACCATAAAACATATCTCTCATAAAAATGGAACAACCATTATTCTCAGATTTAAAAGAGTAGCCATCTCGAATTAAACGAGATCCCGATACAATGTTCATGCTCAAAGCTGGCACTAAATAACAATTATTAAGGTTTAAAACTAATCCCGAAGGGAGATGCAGAGGTAGCGTGCCGACGGCGATCACATTGACCTTTGAACCATTCCCGACGCGCATCGTCACCTCGTCCTTTGCCAGTTTCCGCTTATTCCGCAGCCCCTGCTTTGAGTTACAAATGTGAGCAACTGCACCGGTATCAAATACCCAGGAGCTACTACGGGCACTAGTAAGGTACACATCAATTACATGTATATCACATATACCTTTTGTTTTGCCGGCCTTCTTATCCGCTAAGTACTTAGGGCAGTTCTGTTGTGGAACGTTGCAGAAAACAAAAATTTTCCTACTCGTTTCACCAAGATCATCTAGGAGTTCATCTAGCAACGAGTGATTAGATGCATCTACATACCTTTGTAGATCGCGCACGGAAGCGTTCAAAAGAACGGTGATGATGTAGTCGTACTCGACGTGATCCAAATCACCGATGACCAGCGCCGAACGGACGGCACCTCCGCGTTCAACACACGTACGGAACAGCCACGTCTCCTCCTTCTTGATCCAGCAAGGGAGGGAGGAGAGGTTGAGGGAGATGGCACCAGCAGCAGCACGACGACGTGGTGTTGATGGAGCTGCAGTACTCCGGCAGAGCTTCGCTAAGCACTATGGAGGTGGAGGAGGTGTTGGGGAGGGAGAAGGAGGCAACCAAAGGCCAAGGCGTTCAGGTATGAAGTCCCTCCTCTCCCCCACTATATATAGGGGTGCCAAGGGGGGGTGGCCGGCCCTAGGAGATCCAATCTCCTAGGGGGTGCGGCGGCCAAGGGGGGTTTCCCTCCCCCCCAAGGCACCTAGGAGGTGCCTTACCCTCCTAGGACTCTTGCCCCCTTGAACCCTAGGCGCATGGGCCTATGTGGGGCTGGTGCCCTTGGCCCATTAGGCCAAGGCGCACCCCCTTGCAGCCCATGTGGCCCCCCGGGGCAGGTGGACCCACCCGGTGGACCCCCGGGACCCTTCCGGTGGTCCCGGTACAATACCGATAACCCCGAAACTTGTCCCGATGCCCGAAACAGGACTTCCCATATATAAATCTTTACCTCTGGACCATTCCGGAACTCCTCGCGACGTCCGGGATCTCATCCGGGACTCCGAACAACATTCGGGTTACTGCATATACATATCCCTACAACCCTAGCGTAACCGAACCTTAAGTGTGTAGACCCTACGGGTTCGGGAAACAAGCAGACATGACCGAGACGACTCTTCGGTCAATAACCAACAGCGGGATCTGGATACCCATGTTGGCTCCCACATGCTCCACGATGATCTCATCGGATGAACCACGATGTCGAGGATTCAATCAACCCCGTACGCTATTCCCTTTGTCTATCGATATGTTACTTGCCCGAGATTCGATCGTCGGTATCCCAATACCTCGTTCAATCTCGTTACCGGCAAGTCACTTTACTCGTACCGTAATGCATGATCCCGTGACCAGACACTTGGTCACTCTGAGCTCATTATGATGATGCATTACCGAGTGGGCCCAGTGATACCTCTCCGTCATACGGAGTGACAAATCCCAGTCTTGATCCATGTCACCCAACAGACACTTTCGGAGATACCCGCAGTCTACCTTTATAGTCACCCAGTTACGTTGTGACGTTTGGCATACCCAAAGCACTCCTACAGTATCCGGGAGTTACACGATCTCATGGTCTAAGGAAAAGATACTTGACATTAGAAAACTCTAGCAAACGAATTATACGATCTTGTGCTATGTTTAGGATTGGGTCTTGTCCATCACATCATTCTCCTAATGATGTGATCTCGTTATCAATGACATCCAGTGTCCATAGTCAGGAAATCATGACTATCTGTTGATCAACGAGCTAGTCAACTAGAGGCTCACTAGGGACATGTTGATGTCTGTTATTCACACATGTATTACGATTTCCAGATAACACAATTATAGCATGAATAAAGACAATTATCATGAACAAGGAAATATAATAATAATGCTTTTATTATTGCCTCTAGGGCATATTTCCAACAGTCTTCCACTTGCACTAGAGTCAATAATCTAGTTACATTGTGATGAATCGAACACCCATGGAATTCTGGTGTTGATCATGTTTTGCTCTAGGGAGAGGTTTAGTCAACGGATCTGCTACATTCAGGTCCGTATGTACTTTACAAATCTCTATGTCTCCATCTTGAACATTTTCACGAATGGAGTTGAAGCGACGCTTGATGTGCCTTGTCTTCTTGTGAAACCTGGGCTCCTTGGCAGTGCTTAGGAGAGGAGCTCGAGAGAGCTACCGCACTGGGGCTTATAAACCAGTGCGGTAGCCCTTCGACTAGCGAGGTGGGACTAAACTTGCCGCACCGCACTGCGCCAGCGCACTCCTTTAGTACCGGGTCGTGGCTCCAACCGGTACTAAAGACCCCCCCCTTTAGTACCGGTTGGAGCCACCACCCGATACTAAAGGGGGTGCGCTTCCCGCCGCTTGGCCTGGCCAAAGCAGACCTTTGGTACCGGTTGGTGGCTCTAACAAGTACTAAAGGTCCATCCTATATATACAATAGTTGAAAAAATTCAGTTTCCCTTTGTTTCCTCCCTCCGTCACGCCGCCATGCCCTGATCGACGCCGTCCCCGTCGACGTCGCCTCCCCCGCCCCTCGTCGCCGACCCCGGCCATCCCCGCCCCTCATCGCCACCCCCGTCGATGTCGCTGCCCCGGCCGTCCCCGTCCCCGTCGTCCCCGTCG
>NC_041389.1:699683633-699712046 GCF_002162155.2 Triticum dicoccoides | reverse complement strand
CCGTCGCCCCGGCCGCCCCGCCCCGTCGTCGCCGCCGCCCCGTCCCGTCGCCCCGTCGTCGCCGCCCCATCCCGTCGCCCCATCGTCGCCTCGCCGGTGAGCTCGCCCCGGCCGTCATGTCCACACACACACACACTATACACACACACACACTACAAACACACACTACACACACGCATTATTAGTTTGTTTTGTTAATTTTTTTTCTTCAGTTTTTTAGTTATAGAAATGATAGGAAATTATTCTATTTTTTAGTTATATAAATATTAGAAATGTTAGTTATATAGAAATGTTATAAATGTTTTCTGTTTTTTAGTTATATAAATATTTATAGAAATGTTAGCAATTTTTTTGTTTTTTAGTTATATAAATATTATAAATGTTATAGAAATGTTAGTTATATAATCAAGAAATTTTAGAATTAGTTTTAGTTAGACGAATTAGATTAATGTCAAATTGTTAGAATTTGCATATATATAGAATTTTAGTTATCACAATCCAATCATTAAAAAATGTTACTTTTTGCGGGCATATAGTATTTGTTGTCAACGATATGCCCGGCCCGCATCGTCGCCGTCGACCCGTTCGCGACGACATCATGCTTCAGAGGACCCATGTCCGGGAATGGGCTCTGCCGGGCTGGCACTGGGAGGTGCTACCTGGAGAGGCGCGCCGCTTGGTGAGGAACCCGACCTCGGGTCCCGTCGTCGACCCTGATCTTCTTTGGTGGCGTTCGCGTGGGCCACATTCGATGCAGAGGCAGCCGGCCCAGCCGGAGGTGGTGCGTCGCCGTGTCAGGGAGGAAGATGAGCACGTCCATCGGTACATGGTTGCTATGGACGACGTCAGGTTCTCCACTACTTGGCGGGTTCTTTGGGCAGATGACCGGAGATATGATCCTGTGATGGTTCCTTCTCTTTGGGTGTGCACCGCCCCCACCCCAGGAACCGTGAGTGGCGCCCTAGATTCTTCTGTAGTACTCGATCTTTATTAGGTACCTAGCCAGTGATGTATTCGATATATAATATTCGAGACGATGTATTCGAGATTATATATATTAAGACGATGATGTATTCGAGATTATATATTCGAGACCATGTATTCGAGATTCAGTTTTTCCTTATTGATTAATTGCATCCATGCATTGTAATTTGAATACTAAATTGATTTATATTTCTTCTGTATTAATTAGTAAAGTAAAAGCTATGGCGGACAATACCAGCAGAGAGAGAAGAGGAATTGTTCGACATCATACACAGCCCTCACAGGCTAGATGATCTGAATGATGACGGCTCCCAATATCTGAACAATACCGGAGAGGGTGACGAAAAGATATTCGATCTCGACGACCGAGTTGATGAACTCATGAACTATGATTATGATGTCACAGACAATGTTAGTGATGACACAGACAATGCTGATCTTCAAATAACAAAGACTTCCGGCGAGGTATATATTTATATAAGCATGCATCCTGGTGATCATCACATGTTTTTTTATTGAAGATATATTAACGAATCGATCTTTCTTCTTTCAGCCCTCCAGATCGAGCAAATCTGCTTCTACAGACAGCAAGACAAAGCGAGGCCCGGGCAGATTGTTGAAGGATGGTGTAAAGTACCACATCGAATCCACCAAATTTAGTGGCGAACCCCTCACGCCTAAGAACGTTGCGGACAAATGGACTCGTCAGTGCGGAGTTCTTGTGAAGGACAAACTCCCGATCTCCATTCAAGAATGGAGAGAGCCAAAGACTAAACGTCCAAGTGTTACTTGGGTCGATGGCAGAGCCAAAGAAGACCTGGTGAAATCTCTGATGGAACATTTCACCCTACCAGATCATTTCACTAAAGCAGATGTGGACAAAGTCAAGGCCGCTGCTCTTAAGAAGATGGCAATTGCATTCAACACCCACAAGAAAACTGTACGGGCTAACTACCTCGCTAATGAAAGGAAGACTCCAGATTTCAAGAGAACACTGGAGAAGCAAAGAGAATATTGGGATGATTTTGTGACCTTCAAGGATTCAGAATTATCTAAGGAACGGTCGATGAAAAACAAGGCAAATGCCGCAAGAAAGACGCAGTTCCATAGGCTGGGTCCAGGTGGCTACGCGGTGGGATTGCCTAAGTGGGATAAGTCTGAGCAAGAGATGGAGGATGCAGGGGTCACTCCGGTTACCCGGCACTGGCCCCCCAGGTGCAGAACTTGGCTCTATGCGCATGGGGGAGCGTTGGACCCGAAGACAGGCGGAGTTTCGCGGAAGGCAAGTCTAAAAGGAGCCGAACAAAAGATAATTGACGCAATAGATGAAGCTCGAAGGGGGGTGTTCATGCCCAACAGAGAGAACGACGAGCTTACGCGCGCCCTGGGAAATCCTGAACACCCGAGAAGAACACGAGGCATGGGCGTTATTCCCTGGTATGAGGGCTTTTCAGAATGGAACGAGGACTACAGGAGCCGTGCAAGAAGGAAGATGGAGGAGGAGAAGAAAAGGAAGTTGGAGGAGGAGCAGAGGAAGCAGGACGCAGAACGCCTTCAAGGCCTAGAAGCAAGGCACGCGGACCTGGCACTCAAATTCCAGCAGCAGCAACATCAGATCGACTCACTTAGCCAGGAAAGGGGGTCTTAGCAGTGGCAGCAGCAAGCGGATGATCGTCCAGCATTGGATAACACCGTCCCATCCATGTCGAGAAGCAGCGTTGGTTCTGCCCCGGGCGACACACTGCTGGATAAATACCCTGTGGATGACATCATAGAGAACACTAACTCCGAGCTACACTCCAAAATGAAGAACATATCCATGAAGGTGGCGGACGGCATTGCTTTTCCAGTTACCCCCGAAGCAACCTACCATTGCATCCCGATTCCAGAGGGCTATGCTCGTGTCATGGTTGATGAAGTGGTGGACCCATATTCGGGGCTAATGCTTGACATTCCTGGAGGTGAATACGAGCGCACACTCGGAGAGGCCATACATCGTATCATCCTATGGAGAAAGGATTGCATAATCTTTCGAAGTCCACCGACACCGCGTCGTCTGCCGACTCCTCGAAGTCCGCCACCGAGTCAGCAGACTCCCGCTCCTCCAAGTCCACGAACGCGTGAGACGACTCCTCCTCGAAGTCGGCCACCTCCTCCAAGTCCCCGAACACGTGAGCTGACTCCTCCGGTTTCAAGCCCGGCACAGCGTCATGCCACTTCTCTGGTTGCAAGTCCGGCACCGTGTCAGGCCACACCTCCTGCTTCAAGTCCGGCACATCGTCAGGCCACTTCTCCTGGTCCAACTCCACGTCAGCCGTCTCCGCCGTCTCAGCAATCGCAGAAGAGACATCCCGCAGCTTTGGTGCGTAGCGGTACGAGTCGAGGTAGTTCAGAAAGTACAGGCGAAGGCAAGCGATATAAATATGGTCCAAGCCTCGCTCCTCTTCCTCAGAGGCCTTACGACAAGGAGCAAAACACAGCCATAGTGCAAGCCCAAGTGGACGCCCATTTTGGACCTAAACTGGCACCGCCGCCAAAGGAGAAAGTGCTTGAGAAAGTAATTGACCACTTTATTCGTATGGCTAGAGAACCAGCTCCCAAGCCTGTTGACTCGGACTATGAGCGCCAAATCAGGAAGGCACATCGAGCACAACTACAGAAGGAAGCGAGCTCAAGCTCGAGCCAACAAGCAGCTGGCAAAAAAGCGGGAAAACCGTTCCCCAGTTGGAAGAACAGGCGGCGCAAGCCACCCCCCCGCTTGTTGTGCTAACAACACATGAGAGGAGTAGTACGCGCGCCAAATATTATTGTGGGCAAACCATTAGCGTTCCCCAGCATGGCGATGTGGTAATAATAGAGGATCATATAATGCAGGCTTAAATGCTCAATATCTCTGTTGGACAACTCCTCGAAATTGAGCCCATGCTTACGCTTAAAGAATCGGAAATAGCATGGCAATATGTCCGGGGCAAACCTTTGGTCCATCCAGACAAGGTCAAGGACCTCCCAACGAGAATGTATCAATTGCATCAATGGTACATGAACATTACCAAGATTTCCAATCGAGAGTCCCTCATGGTGAATGTCAATCATGAGCATTATTACCATGAGAAAGCTCTGGCCATTGAGTATCCAGACCTATTTCAGTTATTTAATCAAGACACACTCGACAAGTCTATCGTCAGTTGCTATTGTCTGTAAGTGATTTCTTTCTGTAATTTAAGTCTCAAGCTAGTTATGTAGTGATAATTTTGATCAATCATTACATGTAATTATCCTCACTATATTCTTTTTCTGTGGTATTATATGCAGGATGAAGATGTATGAAATGAAAAAAGCTGGACGCTATGGCGTTGGGTTCATTGACCCAAATACCATTAATCAGGACATATGGGAGATTGAACATTGTCAAGCTGCTGTAGAGGAAAGCATGGTAGAGTTCTTGAAGCGCCTCAATACCAATGAAGATATACTACTTCCTTACAACTTCCCGTTAGTCACACTGTCTTGTACTATAAATTATGTTTTTGCTTACTAGCTAGCTAGATGTTAATAATTAAGTGTATACGATTTATGGTAGTTGATTAATTTTATGCACATGCCCGCTTAATTAAGACATGCAAACGTGTGCGTATGCAGTTGGCACTGGGTCTTGTTAGACATTAAAGTTGAGGAAGGAAAAGTTGAATTACTGGACTCACTAACTAAAGAAGATAAAGACTACACCATCGTGAAGGGGATAGTCAACAGGTAATTTCAATCATTATTAACTATTAGTTCCTGATATGAACTATTTAATAACCCGTTTATTAATTTTCTTTGCCGGCGGGCAGGGCATGGGCAAAGTTCATTGCGGTGACTCCAAGAGAATGGCCAAAAAAGTTGTTTTGGCATCGACCGAAGGTAAGTAATTAAGTAGTACTAGCTAGCTACCATCTCTTTAATTCTTGTTTCAATATCATTAATTAATTATTATGCTTGATTAATCATTATCTGATTCAATTCCATTCTCGTAAAGGCCCTGAGGCAGGCGAAAGGGAATAATCTGTGTGCATACTATGTTTGCGAGAACATTCGCATGATGACGTGCGAAAGGAGCAGATCTGATAGACAGGACTGGGTACGTTTTTGTCAGAACACTATTCACACCATTATCGATATCTAGTCACACAACTAACACACATGCATATTGATCTCCTTCTTAACAGTTCAGATCGGTGCGGGATACGCTCCTACCATCGGACCGCATACAAGCACTTCAAGAGGAAATAGCCGGATTTTTGCTCGACCAGGTCATAGATCTGAAAGGAGAATACTATTACCCGCTACCGCCCCCATGAACCACTTGTCATCGTGCTCCGAAGGCACCAAGGCAACATGTAGGAGAAATTGTATATGTATATGCATGTGTATGTATGAATAGTTAATGGTGTTGGCTGTGAGACATTCGATGATATATTATATATATACATATGCGGTTCTACGTACGAGAAATCTATTTAATATATATGCATAACGTGTACAATTTGTAGTATCGTGAAATACCAGCAAACAAAAAAGAATCAAATGGAAAATAAAGCCAAATTGAAAACACAAAATTAAAGCAAAAATAAAAAAAACACCCAAACATTTAGTACCGGTTGGTGTTACCAACCGGTACTAATGTCCTACACGCACACGGGCTTGGCTCGTGCCACGTGTTTGCACTTTAGCGCCGGTTCGTGACGAACTGGTACTAAAGGGGGGGCCTTTAGTCCCCACTCCACCAACCGGTACTAATGTCCTACACGCACACGGGCCTGGCTCGTGCCACGTGTTTGCACTTTAGCGCCGGTTCGTGACGAACCGGTACTAAAGGGGGGGGGCTTTAGTCCCCACTCTTTAGTGCCGGTTCGCCAACCGGCACTAAAGGCCGTCATGAACCGGCACTAAAGCCTGGTTCTGCACTAGTGGGAGCCCGCCGTTATTTCCCACCACCACCCACTCCTCACGGCTCCTCCATGCCTATGATGCCGTCAGTTGTCGTCGCCTGTCAGAGACTCAGAGGGGCGTCCGTCGTTGCCGGCTCCGTTTAAGGTTGTGAGTGCAGTACTGCTCCTTCCCATCTTCCTTGCACACCGGCGGCCAAGTCGCGAGCCGGTGCCAGAGACGAGAGGTCGGCGGAATTACTTGGGAGGGATGGGTCCGCTCGACTATCCCCTCGCGCTGGATCCCCTCGCCGATCCTCTCGTGGCGCTTCGGCTGGAGCGCGTCTGCTAGACCCCCACGCGCACCTCGGCTGGATCCGTTCATCCTCTGACTGCGCCACGATGATGGTGGTGGCGGCGCATGTGTCATGGGTGAGAGAGATGACATATGAGGATGGGAATTGAAGGGGAGGGACGAGAGGTCAGCTGGAATCGGAGGAAGCGAACAACCACTATTCATCCAGGATCGGATGGCACATAGTAAAAAACAACGAGAGGGCCTGGATTTGGTTTCCGGAGCAGCTGCCCACAGAACAGTTAGCCCACGCGCGGGAGGAGGTGTATCAGACGGCCAAGAATTTTTAAAACACAGAATCCAATGGCAAGGATTGTGGATGCGTGAGAGGGCTTGGTTTAGACTCGGTTTTACTGTCCTTAATAATTAACCTTGTGAACTGAACTAGTACTGCATGTCATTTCTTGTTACTGCAGCAAATTAGCATGTTTTTTGAGCAAAGTAATGTTATTGTAGTACTCTTATGGTCGCTTTTAGCTGTTAGTTTTTCTTACTGAAGATTAGTGATACTTGTTGGCAAGATTATGAATGCAAATTCATGTTCTTGTAGTAACATAGTCCTGTCCAATCTTTTCATATCAGTAGAGCTAAACCATTTTTTTTATCAAAGAAGGGCTCGCCCCTTCCGATTTTCATTACTGAAAACCAACCTTATTACATAATTCGAAAGAAAAACAGCACAAAGAGGTTCAAACTAATATGAAGATTAGAACCGACCAAAAGGGCCAACACAGGCCACAGCCAACCAACGACCTGAGCCCCACCTAGGTCCAGCATGAACAAAGTCCACCATACATCTAACAAAGTCATCGACATAAACCTAGTATATAACAGGTACCAAAGGACTAAAACACAGCAGTAGGAAGACGAAGATGTCATAGCTGATTCATCCAGGGAGCCTCGCCACATTGATCCGCCACCCCTGCCCAGCTGTGTACACCTCATTTGCTGCCTGTTCTAGAACTCTTGCCCCCAGTTCCAACATTTTTTCTTGGTGGCTCCTTTTTCTGCAAAATGGACCAATCAACCAATCATCGAGCCATTAGTTTGATTATCTGGAAAGGATCATTAATCCTTTTCCTCTCAAAAACAATTGCATTTCTACTTTTCCAAATTGCCCAGAATAAAGCAGAAACCCCAATCATCACCATTTTCTTGTCTTCCTTATTGAATTTATTAATCCATCCCCCAAAACAATCTTTGACATTTAAAGGCATGGACTTCAGACCACAAACACATCTGACCAAACTCCAAAGCAAAGAAGCCGCAGAGCACGCAAACAACAGATGATCAATTGATTCATCTTGTCCACAGAACACACATTCTTTCCCCCCTTTCCACCCTTTTTTGAGTAAAACATCCCTAGTCAAAATACTCTTTTTATTAACTAACCACAAGAAGACTTTTATTTTTGAGGGACTTTAATTTTCCAAAGATATTTCTGTGGAAATTTCAAGCCTGACGTAATCAATTCGTTGTATAAAGATTTAACAGAGAATTTTTTATCAGCAGTGAGGGTCCATACGATCTTATCTTCCCCCCCACTCATTTTAATCCTTTCACATCTACTCTTTAAAGCATTCCACATCTCTAGAGTTTCTCCATGCAAAGTTCTTCTAAATTTAAAACCCTTCCATCCTTTTTGGATGGCCTCATATACAGTAATTTTATGATCAAAGCAAATGTCATATATCCTAGGGTAGGCCTCTTTTAAGGGCTTGCCATCCACCCAAATATCCTCCCAAAACCTAATGTTCTTCCCCTCCCCAGGTTCTTTCTTCACAAATTTGTAGAAGATATTCTTAATATTCAAAAGACTAGTCCAGAACTGGGAGTCTCCAGGTTTTTTTCCACCAAAGCTAGACATTCATTTTTTCTATATTTTCCTTTTAGGACATCTTGCCACATCCCCTCCTCTGTTTCCATTTTCCAAAACCATTTAGCCAATAAGGCTATGTTCATTACTTCCAGATTCAGAATCCCTAGCCCCCCCACCTCTTTGGGTAAGCACCATTCCCTCCAATTAACTAAGTGATATTTTCGAATATTCTCATCTTCTTGCCATACCAATCTTGCCCTGAAAAAATCAGCTTTTTTAATGATTCCTTTTGGAACAGCATAGAAGGACATCATAAACAAAGGAATATTAGTCAGGCAAGCTTGCACCAGGGTGATCCTGCCAGCAATAGATCCCAGCAGTTTCCCCTGCAAACACCCACATCTTTTCTCAATTTTATCTGTCACACAGCTCCAATGTGTGTTCCTGATCCTAGAATCAGATACAGGCATTCCTAAATACTTAATGGGCAAATCTCCCATTTTGCATGTTAGTATTTCTTGGTAGAGCAATTGTTTTTCTTTAGCCTTACCAAACAACATCAACTCACTCTTATGAAAGTTTTTTTTTAAACCAGACATCTGTTCAAAAGCCCCTAGTATAAATTTGAGGTTTCTTACACTTGCTTCATTATCTTTGACCAGAAAGATAGTGTCATCAGCATATTGTAACATATTTACACCCTTATTATCATTCTTACTAAGGACTCCCTTAACAATGTCCATTTTTAAGGCATTATTCATTAAAATAGCTAGGGTATCTGCAGCCACATCAAAAAGTAATGGTGACATAGCATCTCCCTGTCTCAAACCTTTATAGGTTTTGAAAAAAGGACCAATTTCATCATTGACCTTGACTCCTACATGCCCCCCTCTCATCGTTTCCATCACCCAATCACACCATTTATCAGGGAAACCTTTTTGTTCTAGCATCTGTATAACAAAGGGCCATTTAATTTTATCATAGGCCTTTTCAAAGTCAACTTTAAAAACTAGAGCATCTTCTTTATCTTTATGAAAAGTGTTCAGAGCTTCATGCAAAATAACCACTCCTTCCATAACGTATCTCCCCTTGATAAATGCAGTTTGAGTTCTGGAAATGACAGGCGCAACACATTTGGCCAATCTGTTCATCAAAACTTTTGTAATAATCTTGAAACTCACATTTAGCAAGCATATAGGCCTGAATTTTTGTATTTGTTTGGCATCATTGGTTTTTGGGACCAGAGTAATAATGTCATAGTTAAGCCTGGCAATATTAATACCCCCCCCTAGCAAATCCCTCAACTAAAGTTTTCAGATCCCACTTAACCAGATCCCAAAAATCTTGATAGAAATCAGCAGGGAATCCATCAGGTCTTGGGCTTTTGTTCCTTTTCATCCCAAAAACTACCTGATGAATTTCATCCAGGGAAAAGGGGGACAATAGCTCCTCTTTGTCCTGCGCAGTTATTTTTTCCATTTCTAAATCTCTCAAGGATATGTTAGACTCTTTAGGGTGTCCAAAAAGATTTTTATAGAATTTAGTAATATATTCCATCAGACAGATATCCCCTTCTATGATCCCTTCATCTTGTTCTAAAGAGATTATTCTATTTTTTCTTCTCCTCCCATTCACTTTTGCATGATAGTATCTAGTGTTTCCATCCCCATTTTTTATCTCTTTGTCTTTATATCTTTGTATCCACTTCATTTCTTCTTGTGTCATGATTCTTTTAAGTTGCATTCTCAGTTCTTTCTGCTCAGTTCTTTCTGCAGCAGTCAGACCCATTCTTTCTGCTCTCTTATCAATATCATCCAATTCTTTTATGATTTCTATTTTAATTTTTTTGTACCAAGCATCCATATTTTTGTTCCAACCTTTAGCTTTTCTCCTCAATTCTCTCATCCTTAATTGCCATCGATCCAACACATCTCCTCTATATTTTTTATTCCAGGTTTTATACATCAGCTCCTTAAAGCCTTCTCTTAAGAACCACCCATTCTCATATCTGAAAGTATATCTAATTGTGTGTGTCTCCCCTGTGTCTAAGAACAGGGGAGTGTGATCAGAAATCTCCCTAGCAAAGGCTTGTAATATAGCCAATGGATATTTTTCTTCCCAAGCAGGACACATCAATACCCTGTCCAGCTTCTCATAAGTGGGCTCCTCCTGGTTATTGTCCCAAGTGTATTGTCTCGCATTTAGAGGAAGTTCTCTCAATCTAGCTTGTTCAATTATAGCATTAAACATAAAGGACCATTGTTCATTTATCATGGGTTTGTTTTTTTCTCTATTGTTTCTAATGATGTTGAAATCCCCTCCAACCAAACAGGGCAAAGGATTGTCATGATATAATCTAGCTAATTCAGCAAGGAAACTAGCTTTTCCTTCCTTCTGTGCATCCCCATAAACTATGACTAAATTCCAATGCATTTTGATATTCTTGTCAAACACCAGAACTCTTAGGAAATATTGTCCTTTTTCAATATGTTCAATATCAAACATCTCTTTATTAATGCCCACTAGGATTCCCCCAGACATCCCTCTAGGGGTGTTCCAGCACCATTGGTAATTTCTCCCCCCATAAAGATTATGTAATTCATTTTTTGTGAAGTCTTGTTTGATTGTCTCAGAAATCCCAACAAAATCTAGCTTATGATCTATGATCATTTCTCTAATATATCTTTTTTTGTGATCTTGTCCAATGCCTCTCACATTCCAGAAAAATCCCTTCATTTTGAGTAATTTCTAGTTTTTATGCCTTTTCTAATCAAGTATCTCCTTTCTATCCAATCAGTTCCAATATACCAAGGTTAGAGACTAATCAGTCTTCTTTCCTTTTTTCCTTCTCAAAACCCTAATCCCAATAGATTGCTTCACACAGCTCAATGCTGGTGAGCTTTTTTTGCCCCTTTTTTCCCAGAGAATAATCCTTTAAGATTTTTATACTGTTGTTCCTCAATCTCAACATCAGAGTGCTCCAAATCAGAGCATAAATCATCTAAATCCACATCTCCAGTATTTATGTATACTGGTGTGTCTCCTCCCTATTCCATTACTCCTTTTGCTCCTCCCACCTCTTCTGTACTTTCTCTTTTAATACTTTGGAAATATATCTCTCTCCTAGTTTTCTCCATTTTATTGATAATATCTACATTCTTTTCAATCATATCAATAGAACACCCTAAATCAATCCCTACCATGGAGCTAATTTGTAATAATGAGGGGTTAGCAAATTCAAAAACAGAATCCTTACCGTAATTATCTCTTTCTTCAGCTCTGATTTTAGCCATCTCTTCTATTTTCTGATCTTCTTTCCCTTTGTTCCTAAGACTTCTTTTAATTTCCACTTCCTTCTCCTCCCCCTCTTTTTCTGTGACCTCAGCACCATGTAAATCTGCTATTTTCTCACCCAGGGTGCCAATTGATTCCTGATTGGCATTATAGTCAGTAGGTTCATTGTATCTCCCAGATTCAGATTCAGTTTTTCTGTGTTGGTTTTCCTTCTCATAGTCTTCCAGATCCATGTTAGCCAGCTCCATTTCATATTGTTCCCTGTTAGCTGCCTCTTGAATTAACTTTTGGATCTCCTCTTGTTGCTGGTTGATCTTACCCTGCATTGTGTATTGATTTTCCTCAAGCTCTTTAATTTTTTGTTCAGCCTTAGCCCATAGTGCATGATGTCTAGCTCTATCCTCTTCCAGGGTATTGATCTTGTTGAACATGATGTCATTCTCTTTTTGCCACTTCCTTTTCTCAGCATGCATTTCATCTTGCCATTGTATCATATTCTCTTCCATTTGTTTTTTCATTTTGTTCATTTTCCCATCTACTTCCTCACTTTGTTTGAGAGACAAACACCCCAATGAAATGCTTCTATGTTCATTCTCTTCCACCCTGGACCTTTTCCTGTTCTCTGTATCTCCATCCCCATCCTATAAATTGTTTATATTTTCATTTTTCCTCTTATCCTCCTTATACCAGCCAACTTCCACCACCTTCTCCACTTCCACCCCAATCCTGAACATGAGTAAAACAGGGGAAGTAATTTCCACATGGGGTGGGTTTTTTTCCACATCTCTGATTCCACATTTTACCCTCACTTTTTCATCATTGATTGTGTCCATGCCCACTTCCAGCACAGGCCCCACTGCAGTAGAAACTTCACATATACCTAGAAAGTGTCTGAAACAGTCAGGCACCTTGCTCAATTTAACCCAAACAGTATGCATTTTCCCATAGCTTGGTGATCCAAGGACCAGGGCTGGACCTTGATGACCACCCCTGTCCCAAGCAGATTGAAGTCATTGAATTTAGCCAGTTCTACCAGTTTTGCCTTGTTGGGGAATCTCATCATGAAACCATTTTGCCAAAATTCCTTAACTCTCCACTGCCATCCCCAATCAAACATCTCTCCCATAGCCTTTGTGAGCTCAATTTCATTAATTTTTCCTTCTCTAACAATCACCACACCCAAAGGATTTGTGTGTTCAGCAACAAGCACATCTTTGTAGCTTTGAACCAGTAAGATCCCCAGCCCTTTGGCAGCATATCCAACATATTTGGGGACTGGTTTCATCTGCTTCAGCAAATTACATTCACTGGTGATATGATTTTCCCTTCCACAAATCAAACAATGTCCCACCCTACACTCCCTGGTAGAGTGTCTTGGGTCTTTGCATTTACCACAGATTTGCTTATTAACTCTCTCCACTCCTTTCATGTTCTCATCCAAATTTAGCTGCCAGTTGACTCTTCCTCCCTGTTTCTTCATATCTATTACTGGATCTTGGTCACCCCTCCTATCAACTTTCTGTAAGGGATCACCCTTTTTCTCTTCTCTCCTCATGCCCTCTCTACCAGTCTGGACCTCCACAGATTTTCCAATTGATCTTTCAATTATCTCTTTCTCTCCTCCTCTCAACCCTTGCACTAACCGGGACAACAGGGAAGTCAACAGCTGCTGCTGATCACTCTGTTCTTTCTGTGCCACCATCTCTTTCTCCTTCTCTTTCTCCAATCCAGAGCTCTCTCCCTCATCAAATTCCCTCTCACTCCTGTCTTCCACCGCCTCTTTCTTCCCTGTCTTAGCTTGCCACCTCAAATTTTCTCCCCTCTCCTCTATAGTGAATTCCTCTTCATCTCCATCTCCTCTGCCACCCCCATTTCCAGCACCAAATCTGCCATTACCTCTTCCCAAGCTTCCAAATCTGCCAGTCATAGCGTGTCTTCCCCTAGTCCAGCCCCCCCTGTTACTGTAGTTGAATCTATCTCTGGCAAATCCTCCCTCCCCTCCACGATTGAATCTAGGACCTCCATACCCTCTGCCTAAGTTTCCGGCCATCTCTTTAGCTGGCGGCGGTGTGGTAGGAGGGGAAGGAAAACCTACCCGATGGGATTGATCTGCCCCCACTCCCTCACCCACCTTTATATCTGCCACCCAGCCCCCTTTACCTGGGCAGGGTTGTCCTCAAGCCCATTGGGCCCCCACCAAGTCAAGCCCAGCTCCAGGTCCATTTTTAAATCTCTCCCTATTGAGCCCCCAAAAATAATCAGGGGTCTCACAAAATTATCCTCCTCAATCACCGCTTTTTCTTCCTCTATTGAAGCACCAGGGGCCCCAATTGGATTTTCATGAATTACTAAATCACCAAAATCAACCCCTTCTGGTTCAAACCACGGCGGAATAGGATGTATAACATCCTTTTTCATATGCCCACACACTATGTGTGCATCAAACCTACTACCCCTGTAATTATTAACAGCAAATTCTCTCTCAATCCCCTTCGTATATCCCCTGTGAATCCCATTATCATTCTTCTCAGACATTTCCTTGCAGTCATCTGCACTCTGGGATTTAGATCCTTTTTTCTCATTGCTTTTATCTCGGAATCTAATGTCCCCCTTTTTCCTCCCCATTTTAGCATCAACCACCTCAATCGAAGCAGTAGATATCAAGTATTTGGGATTTGGATACATACCTGCAGAGTAGAAAGCGGATACCCCCTCCTCCTCCGCCTCGGAGCCTTCGCCGGCCAGCAACCAGAAACGGTTCCCGGCCGGCGAGCTCCCTACTGGCGGCGGGAAAGGGCAAGGAGGCGAGGCGGGCGCCTCAGGAAGCGAGAGGAATGGCGAGGAAGTGTTGTTGGGGTCGCCGGCGTCCTGTTCTTGCGTCTTGGCGTCGTCGTCACCACCACCTCGTCCTCCTCGATCTCGATTGGGAGCCATCTGGATCCCGGAGCCGGAATCCCCATCACCACCGCCTGCGGCGGCGCCTGCGGCTACATCGGCGGCGGCGCCCTTGGCTGAATCAGACGGTAGCGGAGGGAGCGGAACACTTTCCACTTCTCTCGCTGCACCGGATTGAGAGACTCCGCCTCCAGCATCGCCCAAAGGAGCACCCCCATCGCCGGCTGGCGGTCGTAGTTGGGGAAGCAGCGGAGGGTCTCTTCCCCCCTGAGCATGTCCCTCACCATCTCGGAAGCGTCGTTGGGCCTTAGCCGTCGGGAACCAGCGATCGATCTCTTGGAGCCTCCCCATCAGCACCTCGTCGCCGGCAGCGAGCGCCCACATCTGCTGCTGGCGCGTCGTCATCGAACCCTAGCTCTGTGGGCTGCGTGTCGCGGTGGCGATTTTGGATGGATCTGCAAGAGGGGGAGTGGTGGAGGAAGTGGTGGAGAGCCGATGCGTCGGCCAAATAACCCCTCTCCCCTTGCCCCTGTCGCCATTACTCACCTCGGGAACCGCCACCAGCACGCCCCACCCGTCAGTCGCCGCAAAACGTGCCAAATGGCAGGGGAACTCCACCATCCGACCCACCCTGATCTCATCATTATCTGGCCAACTTCGCGCATCCACCACCACCCCCAGCTCCAGACGCTGTCCTCGCCGGTGAATCGAGCCCGGTCGGAAGATCAGCAGCGCCGAGCCGACTTTAGGCACGTAGTCGCAGCGGACGTGCAGATCGCGCGAGAGTCGCGTGTCACACGGGAGCGCGTCGCACGGGAAGCGTGTGTAGCACGGGAGTGTCTCGCACGGGGCCATCCGTTCTCCGTTCCACCACCGGTTTCGTGCCGCGGTTGCTCACATCACACCACCCGCGAGGTTGATCTATGCAGTCTAGGCCTATGAAAACTCATTTGTAACTCAGTTTGCTTGAGTATTTTTCTGTTGCTCTTGTTGTCACGGCATATATAGATCGCAAGAATCACTCATAAATCTAGAGCTAAACCATAGTTTATTACATGGTAGTATTTGAGAAGGAAATCGTTACGGGCATCTTTTTGGGGTGGTGATAAGTTATTCATGTTTTTGGAGAGTCGCTCTGCGTACAGCCACGAGAAAGGATTGGTCCTTGCCGGAAGAACATCTGTTCTCCTACACAGGCCAGATTCAGCAGCAGAATTGCTGGGACAGTCTTGGGGCTCATCTCCCTGTTACGGCTTGGACCAGTGATCACTGAGTCTGATTGCTCGGCAGTTGTTAATGCTATCAATGCCCCTCAAGTCAACATACCAAACTTTGAAAGCTAAGCGTACGATTGGAGCTTAGGCCCTGTTTGGTTACCGGAACTAGATTAGAAAAAGTCCCTTTTAGCCCCTATGTAACCAAACATGAAGGGCTTTTCCTTTAGGGACTAGAAAAAGACTTTACTAGAGGATCTTTTTTCTTTAGTCCCTGGGATTAAAAAAAGTCTAATCCCTTACAACCAAACACCCCCATAGAGAGAGCAACGAGTAGTCAATGTTGCGAGTAGCACATGAGCTGGTCGCGCACTCCAGGATTCATATGGAGGTTTCTTCCTCCCAGCCCCAGAGAGTGTGGCCTCTCATTTGATACCCCTTTGGTGAAAGTGATTGCAACCTGATGATTCCCAATTAACATGAGCTCTCTTTTACCCCTAACAGAAATCAAACTTATCAAGAAATAAAAGAAGGGTAGGTAGAAGCTGCAAACGTGTAGTGAGGTAGAGTGAAAAAAATGCTCGACCGACAGAAGAAAAGTAAAAAAAAGCGTCGACAGCAAGATTCGAACCTGCGCAGGCAAAGCCCAACAGATTTCGAGTCTGTCTCCTTAACCACTCGGACATATCGACTCAACTGTTTGCAGCTGAAACTACCTTCTATATGTCTCATTTCCTTTATCTACACTGCGAAATGCCCATGCCAAACGCTCTAGTCGAGCGGCTAAATAATACTCCAGTTGTGGGAGTAGAGAAAACTAACATGAAATTATTTTTCTGTACACACATTCCTGTCTACCTGAATTCGAGGGGTAAAAAAAAAATTGAGACTCTTACACTGAATGTTGGTACAAATTCTTGCACTGAATCTTCCGCGCACATTCCTACACTGAATTTGTGCACACATACTTCCACTCTCCAACACTACTCACTAGTTTCTCTAGAATATGCATCAGCACGTCTATTATATTTTTTTTAGACAATCAGCGAAGCTTTTATTAAACCGTCACAGCAGTTACAGGGATGAATTGAAGTTCATCAGGGTTGCCTAACCAGACATGTCGGCCGACCCCCAGTTTCAAGACATGCTTCGCTAGATTGTGAGCCTCGAAATTCGAGCTCCTAAATTCATGCACAAAATTGCATAACTGAAAACTACGAGAATACTCTATGATCTCATGTATAATAGCACCATAGAACGTCTATTATATAGTCATAGGGGAAGACGCCCATCCATAGTTTTACAAAGCCCATCGGCCTCCACCATACAGATTGCTAAGGCAATTCCCTCCTCCAAAATCCTCTTGAGAACCAAAGCTATACATGGCGTGGTCTTGTTGCACACAATCTTATTGCACGGTGCTTCCAAATTTCCCACAACACCAATGCAACAACAACATTGCCTTGAAAATCCTTCCTGATACTTGCTTGAGGCGCGTGCGAGGTGCTCCCGGACAGCAGAGTGTCCGAGGTCCGTGGCGTCCACCATTCCTTCCCAAGCGTCTAGAACCTCAAACCAAATTTTCCGGGCGAACATGCATGCCACGAGAAGATGATCAATGATTTTCCATATGCTGGCCGCACAACACTACTCACTAGTTTCAAGGGTTAAATGGGTGTTGTCAAACTAAAATCAATATGCTGCGACAATGTAGACAAACAAAACGGAGCGCACGGGGATGTCCTCTTTGTAACAAAATCTACATCTAACGAGGAAACTCTGACGAACATACCATCTCTTGCTCCATGGAGTAGCACCTCATGAGGTCCTGCGACGCCGGATTATCAGCAACAAAGCCAAGTTCGACATTCTTGGCCATGGCCACACAAGTAAATATGGACTTCATTCAAGTTAGCAACAGCTTGGTGCCGTTGTGCCTTTTTAACTCTTGTTTGTGTGTTCTAGGAGGTCGTCTCATAGCTCGCAACAGTTGCAGCCTTAGCTCCACCTCTTTCATCTTAGGTCTTTGTCATCCTCTAGTCCTCAAGCACATTGTCGCGACCAACACGATCTTGTCAATCTCGCTGTGGCCGGCCTCCTCCACAACTTAAGCATACATTATATCCATGTCAGTTCCATCTCTGAGCCGTCCAAGGAAATGATGCCACAAGTTTTGTTTCTCACCAAGACCGTCGAGGAAAATTGGCTTCTTCCTTGTTAAGAGCTCAGTGAGTATGACGCTGAAACTGCCAATATTGTTCTTTTCAGTGAGCTGTCCCGTGTAGTAGTACTCCGGGTTTAAGTGCCCGAATGTCCCCTGCACGATTATGACCACATGAATCTGGTCGATGGAGATGGACCTGGTGGTGCTAAAGTCCAAGACCTTCATGCTGAAAGTGTCATCCAGGAGTATGTTGGCCGATTTGACATCTCTGTGGAAGATTGGTATCACGGCAAATGAGTGGAGGTATGCAAGCGCCCCTACAGCCTCCACAACAACCTTGATACGACCGTCCCATGTCAGCAAGCACTGTGGCTCTGGTCGCCATGGAGGAGGTCATGGAGCAGTGCCATTGGAGATAAAATCGAACACGAGAAGTGCCAACTCATACTCGAGGCGGCGCCCAAAGAGTTTTACCATGTTGTGGTGGATGATCTGGGATAGAGGATAGAAACCTGGTTGATAAACTGGTCAATCTCACTCTGTTGTCAGCATGGTGCTTGGCAGGGCACAGCGGCTCGCACTGCATCTGGTGGCTCTATGTCTGGACATCTGTTGATGGATCTAGCGCCCCGTTCTAGAGGATGGTCGTCGGTGGTCTCTGCTAGGTGAAGATCTTGGTGCTTCTTCGTTGATGGGCAGTTCTGATGATGGTGGCGGTTGGTGGGCTTGTCGGCACCGATGCGGGATGATGTGTGGCTGAAGTGGTGTGGGAGCTTGGGTGAAGACCTTGTCTCGGCCTTGTGCCATGACCAGCGATGGCGGCAGCCGTTGTTGACCTTCATGGAGGCATCATTGCTTTGCAGCCGCGCATATCCGTCCATCCCGGCCTCTTTGGGGAAATCCTTGATTTGTGATTGGACGAGGGGGCGCCTTGGCATCGTGTTTCCTCTTGGGGGCTTCGTCTTGAGAGCTCAGCATACGTTGGAGAAGGGGGTCATTGCATGCAAGTGTAATAAAATAAAGATGTGGTAAAGGAGCATGGAGAAGGGGATCACAAACACATTGTTTATCCCGAGATTTGTTTTTTTAATCTTAACGCAAGCTTACGTCCTCGTTGGAGGAGATTCAGACGCAAACTCGGTCACTAAGACATTGGTCACCAAGGCTCACCTATCCCTCATTTGCCTAGGTCACCAATCACTTAGGGTAGATTTTCACACAATTCTTGGCTTATTCATAGGTTGAAGGCTTTCGGTCGACCCTATCTATCTAGGAGGCACACACCCTCCAAGATTAATAAGCCATACACAAGTCAAAGGGAATGAGCCCCATCTAAAGATCTTAACGAAATCACTCAAAACCCCCTAGATATATGTCAAGGAATAAGTGGAGCACAGAGTAGAAGAGCAAATCAAGTGTGTTTTGAAAGGTGTAAATCCTCCAAGATCAAAGTTATGATATTTGTCTCTTTTCTTAGTCTTTTAGAGAGAAAGAGTTTCTTGGCTAATCAACATAGAACCAACCATCTCTCTGCGCCTTAAGCTCTACTGGTGAGTGACACAACGGACATCGTTTGTTGATGGACTCAAATCTCATCATTTTCTTGATGAAACAGATTGTATCACAAACTCTCTGCATAATTTAGGATTCAAAAAATATGGATGACTGAGGTCAGTCAGTGGTCCTTCCCTGGAAGGACACATCGGGAGATGCACTTGGACGTACGGCTCCAAGAACTAGGTTTTGGAAGAGCTAGAATTCGATGGCTTTAGGTCACTAACAACAATTCACGTTTATAAGAACCATTCTGGAGTGATCTCCCAACTCGCAGAAGATAGTTTTTTGAACGGAGACGAGCAATGCATATATTGACTAGAAAAAAGTTAACTAGCGATCACAGAGGCAACCACTCAGAACAAAAAGTGAAAGTTCAGGCGGACAAACTTGGATCATCAGACTGAAAAAGCAAGCTTCAGGAGACCAAAAGCCAAACTCGAGGATTTTGTACCACAAAAGGCTAGCTGCAGCAGCTTCTTCTTAGTTGCACCTGTCTACACACAGGCTGCTCAAATAACCTGAGATGGCGACGCTTGGTTTACTCCTGGTTCAAACAGGCGTGGATGTATCTCTGAGGCTGAAACTCCAGCACCTTGAAAATGCATCCAACACTCCAAATCCCGCTGAACGACTGAAGCATGGCTTTAAATCTTTGAAACAAAGGAAAAAAAAACATCGCATGCTTCACTATTTTCGAACCCTCGACTCACATAACATAGTGTAACACCCGCATAGAATTTTAATTTGCAGAAGGAAATTTAGCACCACTACTTGCACAGAGAAAAGAAAACAGCCACATTGAGCGCCTAACATTTCCGGCATCACCAGGCAAAAGATTGAGAGGCCTACATGAGTAAGCTGTGAGTCACGGCGACAAAGAGCATAACCTAGGTACCTGCAATAGCAAGCATTCTCATCAGTGGAGCCGTTCTTCGCTTATTCGTGAGGGGGGGAATTCATAGAAAACTGTATCTGCAAGTTCAAACATCACTAGGAAAACAGTTTCTACCAGCTTAACATGTTCTCACATATCTCTGCACATCTAAATATATAGAGATAAAACTTTACTACCAGGATTATCAGTCATGGGATTGGGGATTAAAAGAATGCACACCAGTAATGTGTGATGGCCTGGTGGGTAATATCATATAGATACCAGGGGCAGGACAGGTTGAAGAAGCATTTTGGCTCAAGATGATTAGTAGCAAGTTGAGATTTACTGAACCCACAAAATGGGAGCATGACTTCATATTTGATGGATTGGATTGAAACTTCCAGTCATTGTGTTTTCTCAAGTGCAGACTCCAGCTCACGACTGAGGAACTATATACAACAAAAAGGATATTGAAGAAATGATATAAAATTGTTTGACATGATACAATTGCATCGCGGTAGCATATCAGCACAATGAACTATGAAGTGTGCAGATTCAAGAGTAAGTATTTCACAACTCAATAGAAAAGCCAAATAAGGTCGATCAGATAGCTGTAGTTGTCTAAGGGCTAGAGAAACAGAACTAAAACACAGTGTTCAAGGTTCGAACCCTATTCCACGGTAGAGAATATCGACCCATTGACTTTAAAACATATGCACCGCAGCCATGCAAGCAAAACAATAGAAATACAGCAAGAGAAACGTCACATCACCTCTTTATCCAACAAGGCGTCTCTGCAAATGTCACGGCACAATCATCTCAGCAGTTGTTTAAAAGTTCAGCTTGATCATCTCCACCACCAGTGGTAATTCCTACAAGAAGAATGAGTCAATAAACCAGTGACAAATGTGGGCAATTAATGAACTAACTGATGAGAGATGGAGACCAATGAAGCCGCTGTTACATATCTCACCTTGCAGAAAACACTTGCTTTTGCTACAAGATAAGAGGAGGAGGGGGGGGGGGGCATTCAACGAATGCCATACAAGATTTAAATGATTCATCAAGACACTGTACCTTAGAACAAAGGATGCGATATTCAGTAATTTACTTGACCAGGAAACAATTTTAGAATTGTGAAATTGTTCATTACTACAGAGCATACATTTATAGTTAAGTTTAGTATATGCACGATACATTAGAGGAATACCAGAAGGGATGCCTTTTTTCCTACTCTCTGTAACAAAGAATGCTGACCACACAGAATTAAGAAACAAAGTTACCACCCTGGGAATCCCATCATGACACAAAGCTCAAGCTATTGACAAGACACTCTGCACATATTAGAATCCAGTAACTTAAACTGAAAGAGAAACGAGTCTTGAAATGAACCGCTAATTAGTTGTTATTATATTACGCAACACAAATGAAAGTCAGACTATTGGTCACTTTGGTCGCCTTAATCGGTACTCGGAAACAGCTATACTCTTCCTAAGAAATCACCTTTGAGCCGCACTGACTAAACTTACAAGCCCCAAGCCTAGCAACAAACATAATCCTAACTGTTTAGATCCAAAAGTATCACAGATAGAACATCAAGAAAATAATTTCTCTCTGATACAAAAAACTGATTCATATTCTTCATTATGAGGCACACAAATTGTAGGATTTGGTTCTGGATAAAGAGTAATCATGTGAAACAGATGAAAATGGTAGAACGATGGAGGTGAGCTCAC
This sequence comes from Triticum dicoccoides, assembly GCF_002162155.2. Classification (NCBI taxonomy): domain Eukaryota; kingdom Viridiplantae; phylum Streptophyta; class Magnoliopsida; order Poales; family Poaceae; genus Triticum; species Triticum dicoccoides. The sequence continues at coordinate 699,690,247 of NC_041389.1, read as the reverse complement.
ACATGAATGCCTTGTTGATAAATTGGTGCAGATGTGGCAAGAATATTACATGAATAATTGAATATGCAAACTATACAAGAACCAACAGAAGCCAGTGGCTGTGGGAATCAATAATTTGTAGTTACAGGATATGAATACTTCATCATCTAACTTGTCATCTGCAATGTACTATGGCTCATATGCTTGAAAGTTGAAAGCATCTACAAGGCAGACCAAATTAAAGTGAAGTGCGCAGCATTAGACACAATGGCAGTACCTGGAGCATAGAAACTTGTGTAGGGAAGTATGCTGCTATAGTTCCCTTTCTCTGGCACCTCCTCGATCTGCATGGACTTGAGATGGATCATATAGACCCTAGGGTGCACATAGATGAAGATCACCCCAGCATCTTCAGCAAATCCAATTGGCTCCACCCAAAAGTTACATGTGGCCGCCACCACTTCGGGCGCAAGAAAATTCTCAAGATCAATGACCCTTTGATGTGTCCATGTTACGAGCCCGTCAACGCTCGCCATCAGTGACCACAGATGGAGATTGAGTCCTTCAACTCCGGCCAAACCAAGGTGTCCATCCTCTGTCGGCATGATGACAATATGATCTTCATAGCTACAAAGAGCGTTGCGTGGGAACTTCTGAGTTAGACCCAGCCTATGGTTAACCAAATCAAACTCAAGGATGTTATAGTTATCCAGCAAGCAGTAGAGCGTGTTCCCAACCAGAGCCGTCGGTTTCACAGCAACAGATGCAAATGGTAGAACGATGGAGGTGAGCTCACTCCAGACGCCGGTCTCGGACGAGTAGGTGCAGGCAGAGGTGACGGCATTACGCTCCCGACTGAACACGTATGCCACGAGGAATGGGCACGAACGGCAGCCGCCGTGGTCGGCGTGGCCGGCCGCGCAGAGGGCCGCGCCGTTGGACGACCACTCTTGGGCCCGCGAGGGGAGCGGCAGGTGGCGCCGGTCGCCGGTCACGAGGTCCCAGACCAGGATCGTCCCGGTGCGGCGGTTCTGGAGGAGAGCGTGACCGTGTCGGCAATGGAGGGCCCACCAGTCGTCGTGGGACATCTTGGCAGCGGTGGAGGCCGCGAAGCCGCCGGAGGTAGGGATGAAGAGGGGAGACCGCGGATGGTTGTTGAAGAAGCCAAGGATCGGAGGCGTCCCGCCGTGGAACTCGCGGAAGCGGCGGAGGAATCGGGCGTCGTGGACGAGGCCGCGCCAGCGTTTGGAGACGAAGGCGGCGCGGAAGAGGTGGATGGGCACCGGCGGGAGGAGGAGGAGGATCTCCGCGAGCATGTCGTCCGGGAGAGGCGGCGAATCGGCATGGCGGCGGCGGCCGCCGGCGAGCTCGTCCACTGGAATTGGGGATAGTTGTGCGTGTTTGCGAAATGGACCTTTGAGTCATTATTTGTGGTGTTTTATAGAAAAAACACAGATCTTTTAATTTTTCCGTATATGTTCGAACCCTAGCTCTATTTCCGATTCTCCAATCTCTAGAATATCTATATAGGCGGACTTGACAAATCTGCGGACGCGTCTGGACGCATCTCTAGACAGCGTCGGATGAGACCTTGTTTGGCTTGCCGGACAGCTACACCCCTTAAATATGGATCCTCAAATTCATGCATCGTCGATTATAGTTCACAAATTCGAGCGTTCAATAATGCCACAAAGCAAAACAAATCATAGTTTCACAAACCACTATCGCCACCTCCTACTCCGTATGTTCATTGATCTTCTTCTTCATCCCACAAGCCACTTCCATACATGCTCATTGAAGAGGTTTCCATCTGTCAACATGATCTTCGCATCCTACGCGTCTCCAGCAAGTTGCAACCTCTTCTTCTCAAACTCAATATTTCCAAATGTTCGGGCCTTCTCGAGATCCCATTTGATCGCCGCTTCTCTTTTATTCAACTCGATCTTCTCTCTCTCAATTTGAGTTTCTTCCTTGCCCTCTCCCGGTCTCAATCCATTCTCTTCTTTTCCACATCCAACATGAGCTTGTTTGTACCTTTCCTCTTTTCTGCTCTCCCTTACGGAAAAAATGCCCGTCCATGTGGAGGACATTTTTGTCGCCACGGTGTCATGGGAGGCACTCGCCTTCTCCCACTTGTTTTTCATCACTTATCAGTTATTCTTTGGCACAGTGGCTCTTCCACTCTCCCCTACAATATCTTCTTCGCGTCGTCCAACCCAATTGATGGGTGGGAGTTTGAACAATCATTCTTCCTCTTGTCGCCTTTAGATCTTCCACAAGTTATGTCCACTTTGGTTTGACATTCAATAGCATCCAACGATGGCTAAACCAAATGGCTTCTTCTCCTTTTGTTGATACATAGTGGCCGCCGCCACCACCTAGAAAACATGTATGTATAACAATGAGAAAGCAACAAAAAAACAAGTAATTCAAATGATGACATAAAAACTAGCAACTGAAATGATGACAAAAAATAACTTACGTGCGTTGCCACTCCCATCCCACTTTGAGGGCGGCCAAGCACTTGTGCATAGCAGCCGATGTACTTGTTCACTTCCCTTTGAATGATCATTTATCGATATTGGAGAGATGCCACATTACTAGTGGTCACGATAGGATGCGGGTCCACTAGTGTTTGTGTTCATGATAGTGCTTGTGGATCTTCTCCCAATACCTACTGCCCTTTTGTTCCGTGCTACATATGGGGTCGAAGATTGTGGCCAACCAAGATTTAACCAACAAGATATACTCAAAAGTTGTGAATGCCGAACTTCTTGCCTTGGGTACCTTTACCTTCTTTTTCTTGTTGGGATTGGGTTTGTTGTTCCACCAACTTCAAATGTAGGACCATTTGGATCTACCAACTCATAGTCCATTTAGGTCGGATCTTGATACTGATCATGTTTGATAGCATGTTCTCCAAAAATTATTATGAATTGAAATAAAGTAAGGTGTGTGCAACTAATTGCAATGATATATGCAAAGCAATGATCGGAATTGAGCAAAATAAGGTAGCAAGTCCTGCTCTGTCATTCAGTCAAGCAGGATGTCGGCAGACTGGGCGTCGCTGCTGCCTGTGCTTGTCCACGCCCGTTGGAGCTGTAGCGAGTGAAAGACATCATCGTCCACCCTCTGCGTCGGTGCAAAACACTCCAAAATGCCCTCCCAACCGGCAGCCAGATCATCCTTTGACCTGAGCAGGTCGGATGGCACGATCGGGGGTGAATGCTGCTCCTCGAGGTCCACGTCCTCTTCCTACGATGCCGCTTCCCTCTCCCGCTACCTCCGTCCCCGGTTCCTATGGGCGACGTTCTCCGGCTTGCACGCCGGAGCCGAGGATGGGACACCCACGGACATTGCTGAAGCAGCCTCCGTGGCGGCGGTGTGGGACAGGCTGGTCGACGTCTAGGGCAGCGGATGGGGGCCGACAACGAGGTTGGGGGAGCAAGGGTGGACGATGATGACAGATCAAATGCGGAAAATGGTGGACGGACGCAAGAGGAGTGTGATGGGTTTGGTGGACTCGGGGGGATTTGGTGCAATTTCTGGTGGGGTCGGGCTATCTGGTCCGACATGACGGATGAGCCTGGGCCTCCTCATAGCCAACCTAGATTTGGGCTGGATATTAGGGGTGCCAGTCAATCTGAGCGTTTAAGGCCAGTATGAGGAACCCGTCTAGGTTGGTCATCCGCCTGTGTGTTTGAGGTCGCTTTAAGGCCATCCACATGGGTGTTTGAGGTCGGTTTGAGGCATCCAGCTGTACATGCTTTTAGTTCCACTCTTTCCCTCTCTCAACCAAGCCGCAAATAGTTCTCCCAAAATGCTTATCGGCATCGGAAGCTAGAATTTTGAATTTTGAATTTAGTCTCGACGCTACATTTTGTCATGCTATATACCTAAATAGTATTTTTTTAGAATCACCGGGGGAGTTCTTCCGCCTAAATATATTACTCAAAGTAGCCATAATGCCAACAGATTGATTCAGTTTTGTAAAGAAAGGCCGATCAAAAACCTGTATAAGTTGACCCTGTTTATGAGGAAAACCAGGCTTGAAACCGTGCAGGTTGCAAGGAAAAAAAGAAGGGAAAATAAAATGGTTTTACACTATATATGCAATAAGTATCAGCCTTTTGATATTCAAGTTGCAACTTCGCCTTGTGTGGGATTAGCCCTTGTGTGTGACCATGCATGCTGACATCATTAATTGATTGTGTGTGGTGTGGCAATCGCCATTCGTGTTGCTACCGATTTCCATCAAAGAAAACCACAAAGAAGGATTTGAAATGAACAAAAACGAACAAGAAAAAGCTAACCTAAAAGTTCAGGAGGACAACACATGGATAATCAGAGTGAATAACCAAGCTTCAGGAGACCAAAACCGAAAAATCTGGAATTTGTACCAGCAAAACGCTAGTTGCAGCAACTTATAGTTATATTAATCGTGAGTATTCCATTCTTAGTTTTTTTTCTTAGTTGCACCTGGATTGTTTTTTCTATGAAGCTGAAATGCCAGCGCCTTCAAGATGCACCCAGCACTCTAAATCCTTGAAAGACTGAAACATCACGTGGTTCACAATTTTCAAACCCTTGAACCATAGAGCATAGGGTAAAGTCCGCTTATAATTTTAATCCGAAGAAGAAAAATTGGCATAAATCCTTGCATAGAAAAAAAAATCAGCCGTATTGAGCGCCTAACATTTAGGACATCAACAAGCAAAAGATTGAGCAGTGTTAGACTAAGTATATATTAGATATACGTGTTGTAACATAACCTGTATTTGTACGGTTCCCTCTTATAAATATATGACAGCCGTACCCACCAAGGGTATCGAGCATTGTTCCAAACCCTATTTCGTCTAACATGGTATCAGACGACGCGTTCGATCCGCGCCGTGCTTCCGCCTCCTCTGCCGCCGCCGCGTCGGCCCCCGCCGCCGTGCCGCCTCCGTCAACCCTGGCGATGGAATCGCCTTTCATGGCCTCCACGCCGCTCGCCTGGGCCCGTCCGGCTGCATCGGGCTCGCGTCCACCAGCGCCCCGATCGCCCGCGATGCATCCATCGCTCGCCCATGATGCATCTCTGGAGCCAAATTCCTACGTTGCCTCCGCACAACTACCCCGTGATGGATTGAACTCCCATGTGCAGCCCCGTGATGGATTGAACTCCCGTGTGCAGCCCCGTGATGGATTGATTTCTCGTGATGCGTCTCTGCCGCAGAATTTCTACAACACGGCTGCGTCGCTGCCCTACGGCGGGACTCCGTCTCGTGATCTGCCGCCGGCTTTAGGCCCTCATGGTGCCCCCGTCCAGGTACCCTACGGGGGCCGTATCCCGCGCCGTACGTTGCGCCGTCGCCAGCGCAGTATGCTCCGTCCTCCGCGGTGTCCTACGAGGCGCCGTATGGCGCGCCCTACGCCGCCCCTGCGCCGTACACCGCGCTGCCCCTGCAGCCCTACGGCGTATCTCCCACGGCGCCCTACGGTCATCACCAACACTACCGTGCGCCTCCGTCGGCCGATGCGCTGATTCCATACAGTGCTCCTCCGACGTATGACTCGCAGCTCTCCGCACCGGTGGCTGAACCAGGACCGTTCCACTTTGCTCATCTGGTAACGGTGAAGCTCTCTGCCGACAACTACCTCCTGTGGCGCGCTCAGGTGTTGCCGCTGATGCGTAGTCACTACCTTGAGGGGTATGTCGACGGTACGCTGCCGTGTCCTCCGGCCATGGTTCCGGTGCCCTCGGCCGCTGGTGGCTCCGTCATGGTGTCCAACCCTGCTCATCGTCGGTGGATCGCTCAGGATCAAGCTATTTTGGGTGCCATTCAGTCCTCGCTCACTCCCTCCGTGGCCGGCATGGTGGTCTTTGCCGCAACGTCGAGGGACGCATGGGCCACGCTCGACTCTAGCTTCTCCTCGCAGTCGCTGGCCCGTTCCTCTGCCATTCGCAACCAGCTGGGTGAGGTCAAGAAAAATGATCTCTCCGTCACGGCCTTCTTCAACAAGGTCAAAAGTTTGGCTGATACACTGTCGTCTATTGGGAAGCCTCTCCGTGACGAGGAGTTTACTTCGTTCATTCTCAATGGGCTTGATGAGGACTATGATTCTCTTGTTGAAAATATCAATGGACGTGACACGCCGATGCCGCCTCGCGATCTCTACGCACGCCTCCTCAACACCGAACAGAGGCTCGCTGCTCGCCGCTCCGTTGGCGTCTACACGGAGGGTCCTTCTGCGAACGCTGCTCTCCGCGGGGGCGCCCGCGGTGCCAAGCAGAAAGCGCCGCCGACCTCGGGCAACCAGCCCCGTCCGCCCGCTCCACCTCAGACGGGTGGCCGCAAGCGGCTCCACTGCGAGGCATGTGGTGGTGGGGTTGAGTGTCAACTCTGCGGCATTGAGGGGCACTTGGCGTCTCGCTGCCATCGTCGCTTTAAACGAGATTTTCTTGGCATTGGAAACAATGGGAAGGGCAATGAGAAGCAAGCTGCTCTCGCTACACCGGATCCCGGGTTCACTCCTTCATACTCGGTGGATCCTGCCTGGTACATGGACACGGGCGCTACGGACCATTTGACGAGCCAGCTTGACAAGCTGGCCACTCGCCAGCCCTACACCGGTCACGATCAGGTCCGCAC